>NC_142883.1:5421666-5745833 GCF_051225735.1 Oryctolagus cuniculus | reverse complement strand
CACTGTCCGCTTTGCCTGTCAAAAAAAAAAAAAAAGAATTCCCTAGAGAAGTTAGGGAGCCCCCGAGTTGAAGCCCAAGCTGGCTCAGGAACTTTCTAGAAGGAAAGACCCCAGAGAATCGGTGATCCCAGACGTGGGGAGGGGACAAGGACAGGAGTAGTCAGGGTGACGGCTCAGAGCATTCGGGGGGCTACAGCCCATTTCGGCGGTGGCTGAGCGGTGGCTCCCTGGCTGTGACCGCCACCTTCCTAGCCCGCAGGACAGCGGCGGCCGAGTGCTCCTGCCAGTCCCAGCTGCCCAACCCAGCATCTCCCGTGCGCTAGCACCGCTCGCTGGCAGCTGACGGCCGCGGGCCACTCGGGGCTGCGCCAGGTCCCAGAGAAACCCTTTGACAACCGCTCATCGGATGTCAGCTCCGTGAGAACGGCACGCCTGGCTTTTCCAAGCACTCCTGGGCCTGTCACGGGCTTCTGTTATCTGATTTTCTCCAGGATAAAATGGCTTCTCCCAAACCATCTCTTTTCAGCTTCACTCAGCTGGAAATTTGTTTTACAGCTGTTTTTCCACCTGAGGTCTATTTGGGGGTCATTTGCAGTAAATTCTCCAATGCAGACATCTTCAATGCTTCACTTTAGCCATGAACGCTCTCTCGGTACTGCTGTGACTCACTGCCCACCCCCCGCCTCTTTTCAAGGCCAGAGAAGGGAAGTTTGTCAACAGCATCCCATATGGGCACCGGTTCGAGTCCCGGCTGCTCCACCTCCATTCCAGCTCCCTGCTAATGCAACTGGGAAAGCAGCAGAAGATGGCCCAAGTGCTTGGGCCCCTGCACCCACGTGGGAGACCTGGAAGAAGCTCCTGGCTCCTGGCATCAGCCTGGCACAGCCCCAGCCCCAGGAGTTGCGGCCATTTGGGGAGTGAACTAGTGGATGAAGACCTCTCTCCCTTCCTCTCTCCTTCTCTCTTTGTATCTCTGCCCTTCAAATAAATAAGTAAATCTTTTTTTAAAAAAATGTACGGAGGTCAGCAGAGAAGTGGACCACAGAGGAGCTGGAAGATCCATCTCATGGAACTTGAACTTCACCCCGGCAGTGGCTGAGATGCAGGGACCTCGCTTGCAGAGGTGGGGAGTCTGGTGATCGAACTCTGAGTCTCACGAGTGGGCGGAGTGAGAGCCGGCTTTCTCCACTGGAGGTGATGGGGAAGGCGCCACCCGTGAATCCAGGCCTTCTGGCTTTGACGGTGACGGTGATCAGACCGCGGACACCGGGGATGGAGCTGCCGGCTCACTGGGCTGACAGGGAAACACGGAGTGTGGGCTGGGCCGTGGCGAGTCTGAGGGCTTCTGGAACCTTCCAGGCACTGCTTGCAGATCCGGGGTGGGGCCCGAGGCAGCAGGGGGGCAGACTCGCTTACTGAGGACGCTGCCAGAGGCGCCGGTGAGACGGAAAGAGTGGGCGAGAAGCGCTGGAGAGAACGTCCTCCCTAAAGGGAGTGAGTGACAGTGTCTGGCACCACAAGGCCAAGGTAGGCAGGACACAAAGTCGCCTCCAGTCCAGCCGGGGGTGGGGCCGCCACAGGCTCTTATGGCCAGAGGCCAAGATAATGGGGGACAGGCGGGGCTGGACGTCAGAGTGAGGCCTCCCTGTCTTTTTTCAAAGGATTCGTTGATTGATTTGAAAGGCAGAGTTACAGAGAGAGAGGAGGGAGAGACAGAGAGAGATCTTCCATCCACTGGTTGGCTCCCCAAATGGCCACAGCAGCCAGGGTTGGGTCAGGCGGAAGCCACGAGCCAGGGACTCCATCCGGGTCTCCAGCATGAGTGGCAGGGGCCCAAGCACTTGGGCCATCATTTGCTGCCTGCCCAGGAGCATTCGCAGGAAGCTGGATCAGAAGTGGAGCAGCCGGGATTGGAACCGCGCTCCGATATGGGAAGCCAGTGTCACAAGCGGTGGCTTAGCCTCCACTGTGCCTCCACACGGAGCCCCCTCCCTGCCTTCTTCCTTCTCCCGGCTGGGCTGCAGCCCCCCAGCTGCACAGTCCATGTTCTCACGGCCTGAGCGACAGCCAGCTGCATCCAGGGCTCACGGGGAGCTCGCTCCCTGACTTCAGGGACGGCCGTGCTGTCTCCTGAGCTTAGGCTACTCCCTTCCTCCCTCGGCTTGGTGAACTCCTACTCTGCCTTCAAGTCTTACTGAGCACTCACTGCATGCCAGGTGCTCGGCTGGGTGCGGGACACAGACGTCCTCCTGGTGGCGGGGGGGGAACCATGAGAAACATGCAAGGTGTCCCAGTGCCCTGAAACAAGGAAGGGGGAGCTGTGTCACAGATCCAGGAAGGTCTCTGTGGTCGCTGATACCTGAGCAGAGGCTTGGGAGAAGACAGCACGCTGCTAGCTGGGGATAGAGGGCTCAAGGCAGAGGGACCCGCCAGTTCAAAGGTCCTGGGGCAGGCGAAAAGAGGCTAGTGCGTCTGGAGGAGAGGGAGTGAGAGCAGAGTGGGAAGAGATGAGATGGGGGTGGGAGCAGAGCGTCATCAGAGCGTGGCCGCCAGCAGCCTGCGTGGGGAGCTGGATGGGAGCCACTGCCCCTGCTCTGAGCGGCTCACACTGGCTGTGGCGAGGAGCAGCGGCTGTCGGAGGCAAGGATGGAGACTGGGAGTCCATGAAGGGGCGGCCGCATGTGTGAGAGGACGGTGCCTGGACCAGGTGGGGGCGGGGAGGGGTGACAGTGCCTGCTTGGTCCATCGCGGCCGTCCTGGGAAGACGTCCACTTGTGCTCGTCTGGTGGACGTCCAACTGCCCCACGGGGCTGGGAGACTCCAGAGCGAGGGCTGGACTTCTTTGTTCACCGGCACCAGCACCTACAATGGACGCTCTGACCATTTTGTTGAATGAATGAATGAATGAATGAACAAACTCCCACCAAAAATCAGCACCCAGCCTGCTAAGTCCGCGTGGGAAACGCAGCCTGCACTCCCCGCTGGGGCTCGGTGGGAGGCAGTCACCCAGCGTCCACTCGTGCCCGGCACCTCCCAGGCACAACACTGAAGAAGAGCACACGTCGGCTGCGTGGTCTCAGCCCGGGTCTGCCAGCCGCGGCTGGAGACGCAATGATTGCAGACGGTGACCGCTTACTCTGTGCCAGAGGTGACTCTGACGCTCCCTGGATGCCTCCTTCAACCCTCGTGCCAAACAGGCAGGCGCTGCCCTAGTTTTCAGAGGTGGACGCACGGGGTTTTGTGACTCACCCGTGACCTCACAGCTGGAAAGAGGCAGACCAGGCAGTCCACGCTTCTCCTGGCAGGCTGCGGCCGACTTCCGGGGTCTCCGAAGCTTCCCGCTCTCTCCCAGTCACACCCCCTCTGACCTCTGACCTGCAGGATCCCCAGTGCCTGGAACCTCCTGCAGTCTCCAGGTCTCCCACTTCCTCCTGGCTTCTCTCTCTTCTGGTCCTGGTAAGTCTACTTCTCCAAGTGCCATCACCACGCCTTCCTGGGCCGTGCTGGGAGACTCTTGCCCCAAGCCTCGGAAGCTGCTCCAGTCCCACTGCAGAGTCGCCCCAGGGCAGGGCAGGTCGAGGGAGAGACTTCCACACACCCCCAAATCCCCTACCCCAGGAAATCTGAGTCCCACCCCCTCTTTCCCTTGGCCACGTGTCAGGCCCCAGAGGGCGGGCCGCGGGCACCAGAGCCCAGATGCAGAACCCAGGTGCCCTGGGGGAGTGACCATGGTGGAGGAACCTTCGACACACCCCCCACCCCCACCCCCACCCCCACCCCCACCCCCACCCCCACCCCTGCAGAAGCCGCAGACCAGGGTGGGCAAGGTCTGGCCGGGCAGCTCCACACTGCCGCCTGCTGGGGAAGCCGTTCCAGGACAGGCTCTCTCTCCGTCCTACAAACCCAGGGCTCTGGACGCCGGGAGCCAAAGTCCCACTTCAGAGCCATCAGCTTATGTCCTGGCTTAGACCAGGCCCTGTGAGTCAGGAGACAAAGGAATGACCACCGGTTTTCTTGATTCCGTTGGATTCTCGAGACTCAAAACACCAGGACTAAAGGCGGCGGGGTACGCGGATGTAGCCCACCGCGCGTCCGAAAGTGATGGGCGCAGAGTGGGGTGCGGCGGGGAGGGGAGCGCGCGCCCCCTAGCGGAAGCCACGAGAAGGACGGGGAGGGGCGCGGGAGAAGTTTGTAGTCCCGTGTGGGGCTTTGCATTTTCCAAGGATGCACTCAGTTGCGCAGGGTCGGAGGCTGAGCCAGGCCTTTGGGCTGGCTGCTTTCCCTGCTGAGCGATGTCTGAAGGGAGGCGGGACTGGGGACACGTGTGCCACGCCGTCGCCCTTCCAGGTCTGCTCCATCCCAGCGTTTAAATGGACACTGACAGAGTACACAGTCCACAGGGGACCCTGTCCTCTGAGCATCACAGACTATCTCCGTCTTTCTGGCAGCCATGCCCAGAGTCCTTGGCTGAACCTGTGAGGTCTCCCAGTCCCCAGGGGCCACAGAGGGGCGGGGAGTCCAGAGGACGCTGGGCCGTGGCTTGGGCAGCGTGGGCTCTCCCAGCTCCCCTGACCTGGGCGGAGTGTCTCCCACCTGCAGGAGGCCACCAGACACCTGAGGCCTCGGCTCCCACAGGGTGGTCTCCAAGTGCTGGAGGGAGCAGAGGGAGACGCCTCCAGGCACTGCCGTGGCACTACGGCGGCTTCCAGATCAGCCTGCATTTAAACAAGACATCTGGTAACAGCAGCTGCACTAGGAGGCTCCCTGCTTTCCGGGGGTGGATGCTGTGGCGCAGTCCGTTAGGCCACTGCCTGTGTCACCTGCACCCCATATCCGAGTGCCTGGGGTTGAGTCCTACGCCCTCCACTTCCAATGCAGCTGCCTGCTAATGCCCTGGGGAGGCAGCCGATGATGGCCCAGGTGCATCGGTCCCTGCCACCTGCGTGGGCAACCCTGATGGAGCTACTGGCTCCTGCTTTAGCCTGGACCAGGTCTGACTGTTGCAGGCATTTGGGGAGTGAACCGGCAGAGCGAACATCTCTTCTCTCTCTCTCTCTCCCTCCCTGCTTTTCAAATAAATAAATAAATCTAAAATATAAATATAAAACGTATATACAACCTATACGTTTTGAATGATAATGTAATGCACACCTGATACCCCCCACCCAGCTTAAGAGACTGCCTTAAAACTTTCCTCTTTCCTGATTCGAGTGTGACATGCATTTGCTGCATGCATTTTGCAGGAGCCAGAAGACTGATAAAACAATTATCGCCGCCGCGGCACCGCCGCACTGCTCTGGCAACACTACTTCCCTGTTATTCTGGCTGCGAACTGCTTGTCTGAGACTGAGGCTGTGTCACACAAAGGGTCCCACTTCGCCATCACCACCATGTTCCTTGGGCCAGCCGATCTCCTAGCATCTTTCCACCACCAAGATGACAAGTTTGAAATATTCTGGCTTTGGCTTGGAGAGCTGGTTTTTCAGATGCAAGAATTGGTGGATTAGGGGAAATCTTTCCTGTCAGGCTCCAGCCCCCAACACAGAGCAAATTGAAAGTTGGGAGAGTGCATCTTGCTGGGTCCTAATGTCCCTCCTGCCCCAGCTGGGGAGTGGGGAAACAGACTCAGAGGGAAACGGCTCCTCTTGCCCGGTGAGTAGAAGCCACGGTGAGGGCGGAGACTGGCCTGGCTTTCTTCAAGTGCCCATTGCTGCCGATGGCCAGGCTCATTCGGAATGAGACCCGACACGAAACGGTCACAAGACGTGGAGGTGGCTGACATCACCTGGGGAGGGCATAGGGAGAGAGGACGAGAGGGAGTGAGACCTAGAAGAGCGAGAAGAAGACGCAGGCTTGAGGGGAAATGGCCGACGAGACAGACAGGGAGGGAACCAGAGAGCACAGGCCACAGGGCCATGGTGGCCCAAGTTCAAGGGCAGAAGGAGTAGCCCAGGGCATCCGGGCCCAGGAACAGCTGTCCAGGAGAGGGGGCTGGGGCCACCGGTGACCTACCCAGAGGCCACGGAGGGAGGGGCGTGGGGGCAGAGGAAGATGAGGGGGTGGAGCCCAGAAAGGTGTGAGGTGGCAGAAGTGGGGGGGAGGGCATGGTCGCCTCCGCTGTAGCCACAGGGGTCACAGGCCAGACACCTCCTGACACCCTCAACCCCCATTCAACCAAGCATCACATCAAACGCTTGTGGGGCCAGTACCAGCTAATCCTTCTTCCTACCACTTCCTCACTGGGCCACTAAAGTGGGTGGGAGAAAAAGGTGTCACGGGGCGGACTTGTGGCGTAGCAGGTTAAGCCACCACTGCAACACTGACATCCGGTACCCAAGTAGCTGGGGTCAGGTCCTGCCTCTGCTCCAATGCAGCTTCTGCTGATGCGCCTAGGGGGCAGCAGGTGATGACCCACGTAGCTGAGTCCCTGCCACCCACACGAGAGACCTGGAGGGAGCTCCTGGCTCCTGGCTTCAGCCTAGCCCCGCCCTGGCTGTTGCAAGCATTTGAAGATAGGAGTTTGGCCCCACTGCTGTCTCTGCCTCTCCGTGTGTGTGTGTGTGTGTGTGTGTGTGTGTGTGTGAGAGAGAGAGAGAGAGAGAGAGAGAGATCCTCCCTTTCAAATAAACAAATCTTTCTTTAAAAGGTGGAATTTGTCCAGAGGGAGGAGGTAGAACAACAGAGACTGGCCCCTCTCCGACCTAGGGCCGTCCCCAAAGAAGCAAGGTCTCCCCAGGTCTCCCAGGCACTCGCCCTGTTCTCCTGGGACTCTGTCCCAGCTCTCTGAAGGAAGCAAAGTCTTGTTTGCAGCTACATTTGGGGACGCCATCGTCGGCCCACAGCCAAACAGCCACTGCAGACACAGCAGTGTCCCTCTGCCAGCCTGCACCCTCACGCCCCTCCCTGGAGCCTGCGCCTCACACCCCAGGGAAACCGCAGTGCTGGCACTGGGGCCATGCAATGACAGGGTTGGTGAAAGACAGACAGCGCAGCCTCAGGGAGCCGGTTCCAGGCGGCCTTTATTTAGTGCGACTCACAGCCACTAATTACCTGGCTGGCGATTATGTCATATGGCTGTGATGTCCTAGCTGACGGGACAGCACAAGACGACACCTGCAATGTGGCTTCTGGAAACAGGAAAGGCGTAGCACCAAGCTCTCGTCCCTGGAGCAGGTCTTACAAACAGGCTCCCCTCCGGCCCAGCCCCAGCCGCGGCTCGGCCACCTCACTCCATCTGGGTGCTGACGCGCACCTGACAATCACAAGCCCCTGGCTTCCGTCACTTTCTGATGAGTGCAGCGTTTCTCCCCGCTGCCTGTGCCTGGTTTTCAGAGCGGCAGGTGATCTAAGGCCGCCCATCTGTTCCCAGCTCTCAAATACCAGGTGTAAAGAAATCGTCACTCTGAATGAAAAACCCCACACAGCCATCCGAGGCTGCTCCGGATCGCCTCCATTCCTCTTTGCTCTCTTCCTTCCTTCAATTCCTCTCCACCCGATCCATGCTCCCCCCTCTTCCTGTGTCACCCTCATCCCTCCACTTCCTGTCCTCTGTTGCCCACTTCTTCACCTTTCCACGGTCAAGACCACGGTGAGGGCACAGAAGGGGAGGGGCTTCTGCGACCTCCAGAGTGAGCGTCCCTAGGTGTCTCTCTCGCTTCACCCTAGACCTGGCCCTCGCCCCTCCAGGCCCAGGTCTCTGTCTTTGCAGCCTGCTAACAAGGATTTTCCATCCTTTCTTCCCCACTCTGTTCTCTTGACTGCATGGCAGAACATTGATACGCATAACAAGTCTCTTACTTAACACAGCTTCTGTACCCAAAGCCAACTTCACTACAACACGTTATAGGTGAGGTAGGAACTCATTACTCTTTCCTACAACGTCTAAAGGTTGCAAGGCAAGGCTGATGCGACAGCTCCATGCACCTCAAGGTCTTTCCAGCCCACGACTCTACCACCCAACATCCGGCTTCCATCTCAAGGTCAGGTGATGGCCCATTTCCTTCACTGCCTCCACATTCCAGCCAGGGGAAGTGAGGAAGGGGAGAGGAAGGCTTCCTCCCTCCTTTCTAAGGGCGTGACTCTGATCACGCGTGTCAGGGGCAGCTAAGTCACACACCTAGCTGCAAGGGAGCCGGGAAACACTTTGACTTCCCAGCTGAAACTTCTGTAAGTCTAAAGTAAGGATCATGCAGGTAGGGGGGGGAGGAGGGCGGTGTCCAGAAGCAACCAGACTCTTCCTCCTGCTCAAACTCAAGTTCTTCGTCTCTTTGGGAAACTAGGCGCTCTCTCTCAGTAGCTTTCAGGGCACTCTGGTTGAGAGGGACGAAAAACAGCCATCAGTTCAGTGGCTCCCAGATTCGTCTTCATGCCGCTCTTAGAGTTTCATAACATTGCATCTTCCCAAGCCTCCCCCTAGAAGATCCAGAACAGAAAGGCTGTGAGACTCGTATTTTGATAAGGGCTCCAACTCCCCCACCCTCTCCGCTGCCCAATTCCGACGCAGCCATCTGAACTGTGCAGAGGACAATGCAGCTAGATCTCGCCACCCCTGCCAGGTCTGATCATTGCAACTCCTCTGCACACTCCCCAGCCGGTGGACCCTCGCTCTACGTACAGAGCTCCATTACCTGGGCACCACCGTGAGCCAGGCACCAGGCTGAGGTTCACGGTTGATCTCGCGTCATCCACACGAAAGCCCTCGGAGCTCAGCACCATCAGCGCCCAGCGAAGCGGGGCAGAGACAGCGCACGCCTGGAAGAGGAGCGCCCACCGGCCATGCGGCTCTGTCCCCGCTGCAGGGCGCAGTCCGAGCTCTGTCGCAATCCAGCTGTGTCGTGATACCTGGCCAGGCCCCAGATTCCTCTACGCTGAGAAGGGGCATCGGACTTCCTTCTCTGCTACTAGGCGTAGTAACGTGTGGTGTAGGATGAGTAACACAGACGGCGTTGTGCCATCAGGAAAGCCTCCGTGGTCCACGAGGGGAAGATCGCGCACAGGGAACACAGGCTGTGCACTGCCACCTCCTGTCCATGTATCCCTCTCCATCCTGGGAGGTTCGTGCTATTGCTCCCCATTTTTAAAAATTTTTTGACAGGCAGAGTTAGACAGAGAGAGAGAGAGAGAGAGAGAGAAAGGTCTTCCTTTTCCGTTGGTTCACCCCCCATGGCCGCTACAGCCGGCGCTGCGCCAATCCGAAGCCAGGAGCCAGGAGCTTCTCCTAGCTGGGCCACAGCAGAGAGCTGGACTGGAAGAGGAGCAACTGGGACAGAATCCAGCGCCCCAACAGGGACTAGAACTCAGGGTGCTGGCGCCACAGGCAGAGAATTAGCCAAGTGAGCTGTGGCACCGGCCTGCTCCCCATTTTTAGAGATTTATTTATTTATTTTCAAGGCAGATTAAAGACAGGCAGAGGCAAAGAGAGAGAGAGAGAGAGAGAGAGAGAGAGAGAGAGACAGAGGTCTTCCATCTGCTGGTTCGCTCCCCAGATGGCTGCAATGGCCGGAGCAGCACCGATCCAAACCCAGGAGCCAGGAGCTTCTTCCGGGTCTCCCACACGGGTGCAGGGCCCAAGGACTTGGGCCATCTTCCACTGTTTTCCCAGCCATAGCAGAGAGCTGGATCAGAAGAGGAGCAGCCGGGACTTGAACTGGTGCCCACATGGGGTGCTGGCACTGCAGGCGGCAGCTGTACCCGCTCTGCCACAGCGCCGGCCCTGCTCCCCATATTTACAGTGAGAAAACTGGGACTCAGGAAGACCACACAGTCTGAGTCACAAACCTGGGAAGCGGCTCAAGGGGGGCCCCGCGTCGCGTCTGTCTGAACCCCACTCCAGTTTCGTTTCAGTTCCTCACCTGGTTGTCCAGAGCATCCTGCAGCCCAGGAGGCTGGGGCAGCGTGCAGCGGCCTTCGAGTAAATGCTGCCCAGGTGGAGAGATAACAGCGGATTCTTGCACGTGGAACACAGACGATGCATGAAAAAGTCCACTGCGGGGCCGGCGCCGCGGCTCACTTGGCTAATCTTCTGCCTGCCGCGCCAGCATCCCATATGGGTGCCAGGTTCTAGTCCCAGCTGCTCCTCTTCCAGGCCAGCTCTCTGCTGTGGCCCAGGAGTGCAGTGGAGGGTGGCCCAAGTGCTTGGGCCCTGCACCCGCATGGGAGACCAGGAGGAAGCACCTGGCTCCTGGTTTCAGATCGGTGCAGCTCCAGCCATTGCAGCCATTTGGGGGGTGAACCAATGGAAGGAAGACCTTTCTGTCTCTCTCTCTCTCTCTAACTCTGTCAAATAAAAAAATAATAAAATTTTTAAAAAGTTCACTGCAGCGCTGTTTACAACACGCTCCATCAGGAGCCGCCCGTCTCTGCGGGAGAACAGATGGAAACACGGTGCACTCCCTTGGCAGTCAGGACAGCAGACTACAGCACCACGCCCCAATGCGGCAGAATCTTCACTACCCAACCTCAGCTGAAATAAAATGTGTGCTTTTAAGAATGCAAATTGATGCAATAAAATTATCTAAAAGGGAACCAAGGGAGGGATGTCCAGAGGTCGGGGTGGTCAGGGAAGGCAGAGAACAGAGATGGAGCAGTACACAGCCAAGTGTGATGGCAAGGTCCTGGCGTTTGTTCTGGGTTTCCAGGTTCTCGGCACGCTGGCATGAGTGAGTGACCGCCATTCATGGATGAACTCTGAGCATGTCCGAATTCAGATATTCTGACCAAGCTAATCCTGTCCACCCTGAGGTCCAATTTAAACAAAAACTAGGTTAGCGGGTGAACGGGTGGTTTGACATCTTCCATTGCCAGCGTCCCAGTTTTTGGGCTCACTGGGCGCTTTGAGGAAAATAATCAGCAAGGAGCTTCTTCTGCCTTCTGCCTCTTCTGGAAAGTTCCCCAGATGGAATGCCCTGCCCTCTGCGAGCAAGTGGCTGTCTGTGTAAGAAGGGCAGGACCATGCCCAGGGAGGTGTGATGTCAGCAAAGAAAGGCTCAAGGAAGTGATGCCTCCCACGCGGAGATGGGCACACGTGACACACGCACCTGCTGCTGCCTGGGGGGAGGAGGGGCTCACCATATACCCACAGTCAAGGGCAACCCCTGAAGAACAAATCCCGTCCCGAAAGACAGTGTGTGCCTCTAGAATCCCAGCAAGAGGTAAGTGACAGATATCTTTCAACAGACAAACGCTAACTGTGTATGTTCTTGAGATTCAATGTGATGATGTGACACTTGTTGCAGATGCTGTAGGATGACTCACTCAAGCTGGTTGGCCTATGCACCAGCTCACATACTTACCATTTTCTTTTGGTGAGAACTTTTTAAGTCTACTCTTGAGGCTGGTGCTGTGGCATAGCAGATAAAGCTGCTGCCTGCAGCCCCGGCATCCCATACGGGCGCTGGTTCGAGTCCCAGCTTCTCCACTTCCAATCCCACTCTGGGCTAATTCACCTAGAAAGGCAGCAGAGGATGGCCCAGTCCTTGAACCCCTGCACCCAGGTGGGGGACCTGGATGAAGCTCCTGGCTCCTGGCTTTGGATCAGCCCAGCTCTGGCCATTTGGGCCATTTGGAGAGTAAACTGGTGGATAGATTTTCTCTCTCTCTCTCTCTCTCTCTCTCTTTCTCTCTCTCTCTCTCTCTCTCTCTCTCTCTCTCTCTCCTATTCAAGTAAACAAACAAATCTTAAAAAATAAAGTCTACTCTTGCTACAAATTTAAATCATATATTATTGGGACCAGTGCTGTGGTGTAGTGGGTTAAGTCTCCACCTGTGGTGCCGGCATGTTATATAGGCGCTGATTCGAGTCCCGGCTGCTCCTCTTCTGATCCACCTCTCTGCTATGGCCTGGGAAATCAGTGAAAGATGGCCTGGGTCCTTGGACTCCTGCACCCATGTAGGAGACACGGAGGAGGCTCCTGGCTCCTGGCTTCGGATAAGCCAGGCTCTGGTCATTCTGGCCGTTTGAGCAATAAACCAGAGAATGGAAGACCTTTCTCTCTGTCTCTCCCTCTGTTTGTCTGTAACTCTACCCCTCAAATAAATAAATATAAAAATACATGCTCTATTGCTAGCTATTGGTCACTATACTGTGCAACCCAATCACTAAATCTCAGTTCTGGTATGTTGCACCTTTGACCGAAGTGTCCCTTACAAGTGTATTTGCTGTGGAAAGAGGACTCTACACAGGAAATGAGTGGAAATGGTGACTGAGAGAAGCAGCCAGTCAACATTGCTGACTTTGCCAGTTGGCCCGGTGCCCCCTGAATGCTGGGTACGAAGCCGCTGGTCTCGGGGATATGAGTTTAGCGCTTCCTCAACAGCACAGTCACTGGGTCCTGAGACGCTGGGGGCCGGTGTCCACAAGGAGGCGGCAGTGAGTCACAAGGCTCTCTGTGCTCAACGGAGGCAGCCGCCCCTGTGCTCTGCAGGACTCTGCCACACAGGAGCAGCGGCAGAGCTAACGACCCTCGGAAGGCCCGCAGGTGCACGGCGTCCTAGCCCACTGCCATTGTCTTGCTGCCACAGGTAAAAAGGGGTCGTCTTGGCCGGCGCCGCGGCTCACTAGGCTAATCCTCCACCTAGCGGCGCCAGCACACCGGGTTCTAGTCCCGGTCGGGCGCCGGATTCTGTCCCAGTTGCCCCTCTTCCAGGCCAGCTCTCTGCTGTGGCCAGGGAGTGCAGTGGAGGATGGCCCAAGTGCTTGGGCCCTGCACCCCATGGGAGACCAGGAAAAGCACCTGGCTCCTGGCTCCTGCCATCGGATCAGCGCTGTGCGCCGGCCGCAGCGCGCCGGCCGCGGCGGCCATTGGAGGGTGAACCAACGGCAAAGGAAGACCTTTCTCTCTCTGTCTCTCTCTCTCACTGTCCACTCTGCCTGTAAAAAAAAAAAAAAGGGTCGTCTTCTGTGCCTGGCCTTGGTTTCCTGTGTGCACTGTGCTTTTCCCATGTGTGCTCCAGGAATGAGGGCGTGGGGACAACGTATGTTCTTCCAGCACACCTCTGGAGAGGCACAGCCCCTGGCAGACCCCCTTGCTTCTCCACTTCCTGACCCTGACGAAGCAGCAGGAAAGGTTGCAACCCATAGCCAACCAGCCCTGCGTGCCGGGGAGATTTCCCAGCTGTGGAACTAGAAGCACTGAGCGGGTCTCCACAGCCCCTTCCTGAGCCACAGTTCCCTGCTGATGAGTCTGCGTGGACGAGGCTGCCGAGGGCTCGAGGGACGGGGAAGGCAGTGCAACCAGGGCCAGACTCCTGGGGACGGAATCTTGTCTGCCAACTGCACGGCCTCGGTGATGAACTTGACGTTCCTGAGCCACACTTTCCCCCCGCAGAGGCCGGTAGGTGAGAGCAAGTGAGGTGATCCCTATGAAGAGTCTGAGACACTGGCGGGCCCGGTAAAGGCTCAGGCTTTCGTTATTCACCTGGATCTCCCCAAAAGCCCCACTAGGGGAGGTGGAGGAGGGCACGGCAGCAGAACTGGAGATCTTGCAAAGTGGCCGGGGGAGCCTCGGACACCCTCGCCTGTTGGAGGCCCTGCATCAGCCTCCAAGACCATGACTCCCTGTGGGGCTGGGAGAGGGGAGGGCACCCCTTGGGGCCTTTCTTGGGAAAGAGGAGCTGGTGTGTGGTGGCCACTCCCTGACTCCCCACCTCCACCCCCTCCTCCCATGTCCTCCTCAGCTGCAGGCAGAGCCAGGTGGTCGCCCTCTCTTCTCTGGACCTCCAGCACGCTGGGTCCATGTCGTTCACGTGATAACCCCCACGTGGCACATTCAGTGTACGCCGGGCACTGGGCTGAACACTTTCCATGCGTCCTGCTGTTCACTCCCTGTGGGCTCATCATCCTGCTGTTCACTCCCTGCAGGTTCGTCCTACAAGGCCCACACTGTTGAGATGGTGGGGCGATGGTGTTCTTCAACAAGAAGCACCAGAGACAATTTCAGTGAACATGTCTGTTTTTTAACAATCAGGCACAAGCTTTTATGGGACAGGCAAAGAGGAGTAGCTAGCTCAGGGTAGCAACACTAATTCTACAGGATAAAGCCAATACTGGTGCCTCTATGCTTCTCCAATCAGCTTGAAGGTCATGTAGCCTACACGGCCTTCCAGGTGGTCTTATGGGTCCGGGCAACACCCAAGAGCTGTTTACCTGATTGGTTGTTACAAGGCCCTTCAACAGGAAGGAGGGGTGGGGGATATGTACCTGGGGCCATTGCCGCCTGCCCACGGTCAGGTCATATGTGGGTCTTAGTGTGCTGAACCCCCGACCAGAGTCTTTCCCAAGAGGCATGGTGTGCCATGTCCACTGAACCTCTTGCATGGGCTAGGCAGGCAGTCTCCCAGCCAGGCACAGGATCACCCACAACTCCCCACAGCCATCTGTGGAAGAGAAAAGTGAAGATTAGCAACATCCGATACCAGACCAAGCCGCTCATGTTGCAAGCAGCAGCCCCAGGATTCAGAGCCAGGTCTGTGGGTCTGACAGGAGCCCTGAGCCACTGCAGGATAGCCCCCCCCCCAACACACACCAGCATGGCCCTGACCACAGGGTTTGGATATCTCCAGCTGTCAGTTGCACATAGTGGACTGTCGGTCTTCAGAATTAGGAGCTGTGGCTCTTTTGTCCATTTATTCTGAGCGCCTACTGCAGTGCTAGGCTAAGGATGAATGAATGGGGGCTGGTGCTGTGGCACAGTGGGGTTATTAACACCCTGGTCTGAAGTGCCGGCATCCCATATGGGCACCGGTTCTAGTCCTGGATGCTCCTCTTCCCATCCAGCTCTCTGCTATGGCCTGGCAAAGCAGTAGAGGATGACCCAGGTCCTTGGGCCCTGCACCCGTGTGGGAGACCTGGAAGAAGCTCCTGGATCCTGGTTTCAGATTGGAGTAGCTCTGGCCATTGCAGCCATCTGGGGAATCAACCAGAGGATGGAAGACCTCTCTCTCTGTCTCTACCTCTCTCTGTAACTCTTTCAAATAAATAAAATAAATCTTAAAAAAAAGGATGAATGAATGGATGGATGGATGATTTTCTCCAAATCCTCAAGGAAGGACACAGCACCATTGCTCCTCCTGATCTGCACGACTCGGCACCTTCCTCCCCATGACTCAGCACCTCCATCCCCATGACTTGGCACCTCCATCCCTATCCAGTCATGCATATAGGCTCCCTACTATATACCCTCACTCACTCCAACAGCCCAGAGCACAGTGGAGGGAGCCGTGCCACTCCTTTCCTTAGAGGAGATCTTGCTAGGTCTTTGATGCTAGAAATCCATCCCCTGTCCCCATTGTGCGGACTCTGCAGTGTCAGCGTCCCAGGATTTATTCTGCGTGTCCCCTTCAAGCCCTGCCCATGGACCCTGCAGGTTCTCTGTCTCCTGTTTGTTACTACTGTCTAGAGATGGTCTCCTCAGTGACGCAAGATGAGGCTGCCACTTGATCGCCACACAAGGTTCACCTCAAAACTTCAGAATCAAGCTAATATGTTGGTTAGGAGTGGCAATGCACACATTCCTGGGGTTCAAATCCCGACTAACTGTGTATGCTTTTCTAAACCTCTCAGCCTCAGATTCTGCTTCTGTGAAATGGGACAATAACGTGCATTTTTATGGGCTTGCTTGTTAGTAAGATCATCATAGGGGCCGGCGCTGTGGTGTAGTGGGTAAAGCCGCCACCTGCAGTGCCGGCATTCCATATGGGAGCTGGTTCAAGTCCCGGCTGCCCACTTCTCACCCAGCTCTCTGCTGTGGCCTGGGAAAGCAGTGGAAGATGGCCCAAGTTCTTGGGCTCCTGCACCCGTGTGGGAGACCTGGAAGAAGTTCTTGGCTCCCAGCTTTGGATTGGTGCAGCTCCAGCCATTGCAGCCATCTGGGGAGTGAACCAGTGGATGGAAGACCTCTCCCCGCCACCCTGCCTCTCCTTCTCTCTCTGTGTAACTCTGTTTTCCAAATAAATAAAAAATCTTTTTAAAAAAGATCATCATAAAACATTTGGCATCATATATATAGCATTGTATTAAATGCTTGATAAATGTTGATTCTTTTAAGGTCAAGTCTCGGGACCATCATTGTGGTGTAGTGGGTAAGGCCGCCACCTGTGACGCCAGCATCCCTTCTGGGTCCAGGTTTGAGTCCCAGCTGCTCCACTTCCAATATAACTCCCTGCTAATGCACCTGGGAAAGCAGCAGGAGATGATCCAAGCTCTGCATCCATGCAAGAAACCTGAATGAAGCTCCTGGGTGCCTGGCTACATCCCATCCTGGCCCTGCCCTGACTGATGCAGCCATTTGAGGAGTAAGCCAATGGGTAGAAGACTCTCTCTCTCCCTCTCTCTCTCTCTCGCTCTCTCGCTCTCTCACTCTCGCTCTCTCTCTCTCTCTCCCTTTCTCTGTAACTCTCTGACTTTCAAATAAAGTGGTCTGGTTCAATGGGTTAAACCCCACTTGGGACACAGCATCCCCTATCAGAGCACTGGTTCAAGTCCCTGCTATTCTATTTCTAATCCAGCTTCCCGCTTATGCCCCTGGGAAGGCAGCAGAAGATGGCCCAAGTATTAAGGCCCTTGCCACCCATGTAGGAGACCAGGATGGAGTTTCTGGCTCCTGGCTTTGGCCAGGCCTACCCTGGCTCTTGTGGCCATTTGAAGAGTAAGCCAATGGATGAAAAATCTCCTTCTCTCTCTATCTCTCCCTCTCTTTGTCACTCTGCCTTTTAAATGAATAAATAGGTATTTATTTATTTATTTACTTTACAAGTCTAGTCCTAAGACAGCTATGTAAGTGTGAGTATTTCCAGAATAAAGTCCTAATCATTCCAGTTTTAGGGTTTCCTCAGGTTACCAGCAAACTCCCTAATCACTAGGCCAAACATGTAGTCCACTACAAACCCTGGCCAGCCAGCCTTCCTAACACATCATTCTAAACACAAATAGGAAACCAAGTATCCCAAGGTGTGTGTGTGGGGGGGGGGGGTGGAACACAGCCACATGATGGAGAAAGCCAGCACGACTAAGAAAACTGACCCTAGGCAAAGTAGAGATCATTTAAGGAACCAGAGAGAAATTTTAAAATACTCAAAGACATTGGAGAAGACACTATATTCATAAAACAAAGAGATAAAGTGAAATTGAGTAAGATAGTAGCCTCAAAAATTAAAAATAGAAAATAGTACTGGGTTCGGCAGTTCCAGATCAGGGTCTTTTACTCCAAAGAGTTGAAAGGAGGGTCTCAAAGAGGAATTCAATTGCCACGTTCCTGGTAGCAGGAGTCACAGAGGCCAAAAGGCAGAAGCAACCCAAGTGTCCCTCAGTGAATGGATGGATAACAAAGGTCATGTATCCATAAGATGGAATATTACTCAGCCTTAGAATGAAAGGGACTTTGGGGCCAGTCCTGTAGGTACCAGATTAAGCCACCGCCTGCAGTGCCAGCACCCCATATAGGTGCCAGTTCAAGTCCCAGCTGCTCCACTTCTGATCCAGCTCCCTGCTAATGTGTCTGGTAAAGCAGCTGAGGATGGCCCAAGTGCTTGGGCCCCTGCACCCATTTGGGAGATCTGGAAGAAGCTTCTGACTCCTGGCTTCAGCTTGGCTCAGTACCAGCTATTGCAGCCATCCGGGGAGTGAACCAACAGATGGTAGATAGCTCCCTCTGTCTCTCTGTCTCTCCCTTTCTTGCTCTGTAGCTCTGAATTTCAAATAAATAAATAAATCGTTTAAAAAACAGAAAAAGAAAAAGAAATCAGTACATAATAGAATGTGAGGTCAATTGAAATTCAATAAAAAAAGAAAGTATGCCAAAGAAAGGCAACTTTGAGAATATACTGAGATCCATGGCTCTGTTCTGCAGAAAAATATAAATTCAGGTTTCCAATGTCCCACTGTCTCCTGAAGTCTGCTTATTCACCTCAGATTAAGAAACCAAATCACAGGCCTACCAAGAAACTCATCTACACGAACACAGGGGTGTCCTGGCTTTGTTTGTTGAGCGAATATTCGCTGAGTGTCTCCACATTAGATATTCCAGTAATAATGCATTATAAATGAAGTTTGATTTTTCACATACATTGTCTCATTTACTGCTCATAAAAATCCAGTGAGCTACACATGGCTTGCTCTACCTACTTCACACTTGAGAAAATGCAACCAATCAGTCCTAGAGAACATAAGTGATCAGGTGCAGGCAACGCAATCAAAACAGAAGTGAAACCCAAAAGAAAAATGTGCTCTTTTAACCTGAAGTGTGGTTCTTTCTGTCTGTGTTGACACTGACTCCTGGCTGTAATAGCCCCTAGGAACACCGGGGATAAGCCCTGAGCCACAGTTGCAGCCTCCATTGCCCGAGGTGGTCAGCCTCATGCTCTCCTATGCCAGGTGGTGCAGCTGTGCCAGTAGAGGGGCCTAGCATCGGGTCTCTCCCCGCCCAGGACACAACCGCTTGCGTTTATTGGAATCTTCCTTAGTGCCTCCCAGGCACTCTTCCAGGCTCTTCACATGAATTAAATCATTATATTTAGAACAATTCCATGAAGCAGGGACTCTTACTACTTCCATTTTGTGGACACAGGAGAAATCAAGAACTCCACCCAGGGTTACACAACTAATAATCCTCAGAGCTGAGATTTGAGCCTGTGGTCTGTCTCTCCTGAGCCTTTCCCTCTCAATGTCTTAGGCTCTTGTGCACCTTAGAGAAGGTAATTAAAGGTCTATACAGACCCTCCTCACCTCGAGAAAGTCAGGCAAGCAGAATTTTGCACGATTCCAAGACTTGAGGAAACTAAGACCGGGTGTCTGCCAACCTCAGGCTAGCGCCGCTGTTTGCCTCACACACAGGGGAGGGAACTGTGCGGGGACCCGGAGGAGCGTGGCGGCGCCGCAGGACTTGGTCTCTGCCCTCGCGGGCGGGCAGAGAGCGCGCTGCGTGGTGACGGGGATGCTGCTCCACTGAGAGTCAGCAGCGCCGGCTCCCGGGACCGCAGCGCCCTGAGCCCGCAGCCGGACCGCCGAGCCTCCGGAGTCCGGTGCCTGAATAAGATACGCACCGACCACCGGCTGGACTCAAGCCCTGGGTCCCTCCCAGCGTCCTGGAGTCACGAGACCGCACTGGGAGAGCAACTCCCGCCGCAGGTGCACAGAGCGGGTTTGCTGCTGTCCGTGGTGCTGAACCGCCGCGGTCGCCGCGGAGCTGTCCGGTGCTGAACACGGATGAGGCCGGGCCCGCGGGGCTCAGACCCCGGCCAACGGCACCCGGCGGAGCCCGGAGCGAGCTGCTGTGGGCGCTGACGCAGAGAGCTGGGACCGCGGGGAGCAGTGAGCTCCACGCCGGACATGGACCTGCAGAGACCCGACTCCTACCAGAGGGGAGCTGGCCCCGACTTCAACGAGCACGTTCTGCACAAGGTAAAAATCTCGTTGCCCGGTCCCAACGCTGGGAGAGGGCGCCGTCGCCAGTTCTCTCAGTTCCTTGACTTTGCTTTGGGACTTAAAGAGAAACTAGCCTGTGTCTGTGAGCCTGAAGAACCCTTTCTGTTCGCCGCTCAAAACCGACGCGTAAGCGCTGGGGGAAGGGCCTCCGCATAGGCTGGGGTTGTCGGGAGCGTCGTTCATTCAGTTAAATTGCTTGTGTTCCTTTCACCGCGTTCCCCAGGACCTTGGCTCTCCCCGACCCTGCAGGGGGCTGTGTTTATCCTCCCAACCACGCCTCACAAGTTCCAGCCGGCTGGATCTGGTAGCAATGGCCAGCTTGGCTGGTACCTGACATGGAATGATCTGCTGCAGAGATGAACTGTTGTTTTCTAACCAGACTCCCCTGTGGCCCCAGAGAGATGCCCTCAAGCTGTGACTCACTCACAGCTTCCTGATAGTGTTTGCTTATTTCAAAGCTCTGTCCTATCTGCTGCTTCTCTCATTCGAGTTTCTTATGCAACCCAATTTTCTGTGCTGCAGGTCTCCTCCTGAAGTGGTTGTTGAGAAAAATTAGCTATCTTTCTCCAGATAACACTTTGTAATTCAAAATATGCTAGTTTGAAAGAATCGAAGCCTTACATTTGCCATAAGAAATTCTTATAGCTCCTAATCCTTTTTTCTAACTTGGCCATGCCCTCCTGCTACAGTTCCAATATTCCCTACTTTGCCAATCCCAGTTTATATGCAAGGCTGTACAAGGTCTTGAACTTGAAGTTTTTAAACCAAAATATCACTCTAAAAAGTCTATGAATGCAAGCTTGATCCATCTTCCTCCTCAACTGTACAGCTCATTTTGAGGGAACAGAGAGACAAAGTGACTCGCCCAAGAGAACAAACTTGTAAGGGGAACAGCTGCTACTAAAACCCAGGAATTACGACTCCAAGTCTGGTAATCTTCTCTCTAGATCCTTGCTAAACTTCCCACCAGAGTGTGGCCCATGCCGCTGCAGCATTGGGATTTCCTGGGAGCTGCTCAGAACTCAGACTCTCAGGCCCCATCCCAGATCTTCTGGGTCTGAATCTGCAATTTAACAAAATGCCTTGTAAGCAAATGTTCACAGTAAAGTTTAGACTCACAGCTCTGTGCCATACTGGCTGGTCCTGAAACCTGGCTATTGAAGAAAGTGGGTCTGTAGATCTGAACAGCCAGGCAACTTCTCCCAGCTCCCTGAACCCCGAGGGTACAGAAAAGGAGAACATTTCCTAACAACCACAACTTGAAGTGAACTGGGATACGTTCTGTGTTCTTTAATATTGCAACTCTAACTCTGGAAGAAAACACATGCAAGCAAAGCAAAATAATTACAAAATCATCGTAGTTATTAGATGTGTAAACTATCTCATAAAGACATAACTGTATTTTGAAAGATGTGCTGTTCAGTTTTTCAGATGATTGATTGGAAGTAGCCTTTTCCACCTCAATTACCCACACATGAAATGGATGTAGCCCATAAAATCTTTCACTTCCTTTGGGTTTATTGATCACTACTAAATTGAGAGAGAGAGACAGAGAGAGAGATGGAGAACCTGTTCCAACAAGTTCTGACAGATTCTAAGACATGTGTTTTTTTGTTTTGTTTTGTTTTGTTTTTTGCCGCTGGTAAGTGTTCAGTCTCTTAAGCTGGTTGTGTGCACCTTGACATTCAGAGCGATACTTAAACCCTTTGTGGGGCCCAATCTAGGGAAGGGAACCTTTTCAGCTTCATATAGGACTGAAAGCCACCTGCTAACATTGATTTATGACTGTACATGACTTTCTATGGGGATCCACGTTAAGAGTGTATGCTTTAAATGATCAATCTATGAGCATACTTTATTATTTTGAAGCTGCTATATAGTTAAATCCAAGGAAATCCTGTTGATTAAATAAAGTGTGCTGGCCATGAAAGAGAGGCAGGAATACCCTCCAACTTTAGTTGCTAGTAGTTTTTTTCACTTATTTATTCTTATTTTATTTGAGAGATAGAGATCTTCTATCCACTGGTCCAGTCTCCAAATGCCTGCAAAAGCCAGGGTCAAGCTGAAACCAGGAGTCCAGAACTCAATCTGGATCACCCATGTGTTTGGCAGGGGCCCAAACACCTGAGTCATCACCTTCTGCTTCCAAGGATTCACCTTAGCAGGAAGCTGGATCAGAAGCAGAGGAGCCAGGACTCAAGCCAAGGCTCTCCAATACGGGATGCAGACCCCCCAAACCATAACTCAACTGCTGTGCCAAACACCCACCCCGATAGATTTTAAATTCATGCTTTATTGAAAACCCAAAGAAGCTTACGTCTTATGTGTACCCCTTGATGGGTTAGCACAAAGTGAACAGAGGTGCAACTACTACCAAGATGAAGGAGAACCTTGCCAGCTCCCCAGAAACCCTGTGTTCCCTTCCCCATGCCCTCCCCCTTCTCCTCCCTTATTTCTCACCACTGGAGAGAGATAAGTATCACC
Organism: Oryctolagus cuniculus; assembly: GCF_051225735.1. Taxonomy (NCBI): domain Eukaryota; kingdom Metazoa; phylum Chordata; class Mammalia; order Lagomorpha; family Leporidae; genus Oryctolagus; species Oryctolagus cuniculus. The sequence goes on along the minus strand of NC_142883.1, from coordinate 5,723,932 downwards.
CAGTGTTTTCACAGAGCAGCAAAGTGTTATGTGGGCTAGTCTAAGAAGGCTGCCAGAGAGATACTGTTGTGTGGTGGATGAAACCTCAGACTTGGAACAATTCAATGCTTTGTGTGGCTTTGAGCAACATCTGTAAAATTTGCTTTCTGAACTATAAAATAATCATAAGTCCTTGCTTTTTAAGTTGTATTTATTTATTTGAGAGAGACAGACAGACAGACAGGGCTCCCATTTACTGTTTCATTCCCAAAATGCCCACAAAAGCTGGGGCTAGGCCAGGATTGAAGCTGGGAACCAGGAACTCAATCCAGGTCTTCCACAAGGGTATCGGGAACCCCGTTACTTGAGCCATCACTGTTGCCTCCTGGGTCTGCTCTGGCACCAAGCTGGAGTCGGGAGCTTCTGTCATGGGATGCAAGCATCTTAGCCCACAGGTTAATGCCTGCTGTCTGGCTTATTGCTTTTTGAGTGAGGCTGTTAGATAATACAGTGGAAAGCATATATATATAATCTCTGGAATATATGAAACATTCAATTCATGGTGGTTGCTATTGGGACATACATCTTGGGCTCTGAAGCAACTTCGGTAGGAATCATATTTGATCTCACCTAAAATGACAAAGCTTTGTGAGAAGAGCAGCAGATTCACACACAGAGACCTCAGAAACACACAGTTCACAGGCACAGTCCCATGACCCATCCGTACAAAAAGCATGACTTCTGATTTCCTAGAGTGAATATCTCATCTCTATGGGAGCCATGTTGGTCAGGCTTTTATTATTATAACGAAAATACCTGAAAGGAGCTTCTTGAAGTTTTACTTTGCCTCACAGTTTGGGAGGTTCACAGTCCAAGACCAGGTGCCCCCCTGGTCTGGTGTCTGATGAGGGCAATGGATGGCCGAACATGTGAAGGGGGGGCAGATGCAGAGCCATGGAGCAGAGAGAGAGGGAAGCCAAGCTCTGCTTATGTAAGCAACCTCTTGTGAGAGCTACCTCCCCAAGGCTAACCCCTGATGACCTAAAGGCCTCTCACCAGGCCCACCTCCTAAACACCATAATTAGATCCATCTTTGATCCATCAGTCATTGACATTAATCCATTAAGCATCAATGTAAGACTTTGAGGACCAAGCCCCCAATACATGGGCCTTTGGAGAATACCTAAGCTATTATCCAAAACATAACAGAGGTGAGGGGTGGGGCACGATGAAACCTCTCACTAAAACCCTCTCAGAGGAACGATGTGCACCAATTCATTGGCACTGAGTAGCACTTGCTCTTCAGCTGGTTGCAAGAGTTGCAGCCTGACCCAGACGAGCCCAAGTAACTCTTGGAGGACTCCTGCAGGGTGGGCTGAAAGCTGGAATCACCTGCAAACACTGAGCTCATCTCCTGCCTGGAGTTTGTAGAGTGGTCGTTCTCATAAGTCTGAATATTTGATGCAACTCAATAATTAGACAGGTGAACACCCTTGCTGCTGTCTGCCTCAGAGAACTCTCAGGCCTCTCCTGACAGTGGAACAACCTCATGGGCCATCAAAGACAATTCTGCAAGCCAGGGGCTCAGGGACACCAATAATTGGCTTCTTGCCCTGGTGGAGCCTAACTCCAAGCTCTGGGAGAAGAAGCAGGGAGGGGCGAGTTTTGGCCCCAGTGCCTGTGAAGCAGAGCTGAGAGGCTCCTAATTCACCATCCAAGAGCTCTGATGAACGCCCTCCTGCCAACCTCGCTCCAAGAGGGCAGACAGCTACTCATCCAACAAGGACAGCCTCCCCCACAGCATCTCAGAAAGATCAGGGAGAGGAAAGTCGTGGGCTGTCCATCATGCATCCAGAGTTGGCCACTGATGAATAAAAGGGAAGACAAGGATGGGAGATCCCTGTCCTCCCAAGTCCCTCTGACCCTGCTCTCACACTTCGGGGTGGCTGGCAAAGGCACAGAGGTGGTCTCTACCACGCCCCCTGCTCCCTCGCACTTGCCCCTCCCTCCCACCTTCTGCTCATCTGTGACTCTCCATCCGCCAGTCGTCCCCACGACTCATCTGTTCATGGGGCAAATGTGTTGTCCTTTTCCAAAGCGTAAGGAGGTACAGGAGGCATTTTAAAGAACACACACGCTAAAAAAGTGGTCGTTACCTTTGACAAGCTTGGGCTGTAAGGCACACGCACCAACAGCTAGGATATTGTGTGGTCCCAGAAATGCCTGAATAAAGGTACAAGATGATGCCACGGTGGGACGCTGGGAGAAGGGGCTGCTTCTGCCCTCAGTTTGAAAGCACACTTCCGACCTCTCTCTTGCATGGCCTCTGACTAATGCTAACTACAAGGAGAAGCAGAGTTGCACACACCTGCCTCCCCCACTCAGCTGGACACAGCAGCATGGCCCCTCCCTGCTAGGAGAGGTTGCCAGGGAGAGACAAACCAGCCAGGAAAAGGCTGTACCTCTGTTCTGTTCTCCTCCATCGTTCTACCTGTGACCAAAGAATCCACGTCCACAGGGAAGCGCGTACCCTACGGGCAGGGAGATTTTACAGTTCAGGTGAGAGCAGCGGCTCCACTGCCCTCCAGACCTCCATGCCCAGCTCAGGGACGAACGAGAGTGTCCAGAAAAGCCAGGTTTCCCCTGCGGGCTGTGTCCGTTGGCTTGTTTTCCTCTCTCTCTCTGTCCGAAGGCCTACAGCTCAGTAGATGAAGTGTGCATTACATCACTGATGTCTGGGGCCGTCTGGGACTCTGGCTAATTGGCCAGTCCTGCCCAGTTGCGGGAGCAGGCACTGCCCTGGGAGTGGCACCGGCCGGCCCTCTGGGATGATCTTAGCAGGAAGCAAGGATGACTCAGTCATTCTCCTCCCTGGGGCGTTCTCCCTTTACTGTGGCTTTGTGAGAACACGGCGCTGGTGCTGGGCACTGATGTTTTCTCTCATGAGCTTTGACTCCTTTCATCTCGGGGGCAGGAAGCCCCACTTTGCTAGAAGTTGTGGGACTGGGCTTCGAAGTGGCTCTAAACTGATCCCAGCATGCTCCTAGTCCCTAAAGACTGCTGAGTGACAAGAGGCCCCACAGCGCCTCGGCTCACCTGCAGAGCACAAGGGCATTCCAAGTCCCCAGCTCAGACCAGCCCTGGACCCTCTCCCATCTGCCTACCCAGGGGGTTTCTGAAGCCAAGTGGGAGGTCTGCAAGGAAGGGGGACAGCAAGCGACAGATGAGGACACCTTTACCCAGAACCAACCACGGCAGTACAAGGAAGATCACGCAGTAAAGCACGAATTCTCCCAGCCAGTGACCCCTACCTCCCAGGCCTCGACACCACAGGCTGCTCCCTCCCTTCTCTGCATCTCTGCCTCTCACCACAGCGCTGACACATCAACAGGAAGATGGAATTTAATAACCTGTGGCTTGCAATCAGGTGTCTGGAAGCGAGCTGAGTTTGAGCTCATGTTTCCTCCAGCTTCCCAGTCCTCTGTCCCTGGTAAACACACACACAAACATGCATGCACACACACATGTACTTGAACACACACACACACACACACACACACACCTGCTTGTTCTCTTGTTCTCTGTCTACCCTTATGGACCTTTTTCTTTCTTCTAGAATTATTTTATGTATTTGAGTTATAGAGTTATAGAGAGAGGTAGAGCCAGAGAGAGAGGTCTTCCATCCGCTGGTTCACTCCCCAGATGGCCACAATGGCCAGAGCTGAGCTGATCCGAAGCTAGGAGCCAGGAGTTTCTTCAGGGTCTCCCACGCAGGTGCAGGGGCCCAAGGACTTGGGCCATCTTCTACTGCTTTCCCAGGCCACAGCAGAGAGCTGGATCGGAAGTGGAGCAGCCGGGACACGAACCAGCGCCCATACGGGATGCTGGTGCTGCAGGCTGGGCCTTTAACCCACTGCGCCACAGCACCGGCCCTGTTAAGGGCCTTTTAAAAGCAGAGCAACCCTTCCTCTCCTTTTTCCCATGCTCCCCTGTTGGAGTTTTGCGTGCACACCACTCCCGGCAACTGTGTTGAAAATCAGAGAGCAGCACCCCCAGACACAACAACTGCTCTTCAGCCCCTCCCCAGCCTCACCCCAAGAAGCCGTGTGACCCCTGGAAGCAATGAAGCCACTGGTGTAGACTCAACCCACACCAGCCCCAGGGCCCCCCTTGCCTCTGGGGTGGGGGTGGGGAAGTCCCAAGCTTTTGCCTATTCCAGATCCTTCCTCCTTCTCTGGCTTTGTGAGGTCATGAACTGAAAAATATTAAAAGTTGTCTCTGTACTAGTCAAGAGGGATCCAGTGAGACCAAAAACTGTTACAACAAATGATAAAAATACTCTGCAGAATTTTGCAATGTGCAAAAAAACCAGCAGCTGTGATACTGTACACATATCACACGCTTTTTCCATAAGTGTCATTAGTAACTCCACATTACAGACGTGGAAATGGAGGGCAAAAGCAGTTGCTTGCTCAAGGTCACAGCCGGTCCTGTGGCCATTCAAGTAGCAGAGTCTATGCCGCACTGAAGTGTTCTACCCACTTCACAGCTATTCACTGAATCCTACAGCATCCGCATTCTAATCCCATTTTACAGATGAGGACACTGAGGCACAGGGACAGTAAGAAACTTGTCTGAGGTCAAACCAGAAGGGGATGGGGGAGAGACGGAGCCAGGAGGGGAGGAGGGGCTCTGCCAAGGGGTCCACAAGTTATCATCACGGCAGGGTAGCACTGCCGTCCAGTGTGCGGCCCCCAGCTCCGTAGGATCCATTTTGTTCACTCACCCCAGAGGGGCCCCATGTCTCCAGTTCGTGATCATCAACCCCACAGAACTCACGTACGGCCCTGGATGCCAAGATATGCTGTAATCAGGGGATTTCCTGGCAAGCAGGGGAAGAAAAGGGCCCGGGGACTCAGCTCTGTGATGCGATCGGCTTGGCGTGTGCAGCCGTGGCTCCACCATGAGCTGCCACCCACCCCCTCGGCGCCTTCTGCACCACGAGCCTCAGTCACCCGCCCCTTGGGCCCCTCGTCCTCCGCCTGGATCTTCTCACCCTGACCTCTGCCCGCCACTCTCGGCTGTGTCTACCAGTGACTTGGGTCCGGTCTACAATTCTGTCCTCTCCAAGTCTGCATTCCCTGCAATCCTTGAGAGACCACTTGTGTCTGACCTTGGGAATGTCCTGGACTTGACCTTGTTGTGGAGAGGGAGGAAGGAGGTGGAGGGGAGGCTTCCTCTCAGGAACACCGCCCACCACGCCCGAGGCCTCCGTCTAACTCAGTGCCTGTCCAGGGCCTTAGGCGTTCTGGTTTCAGGGTTGAGAACCATGGGAGAAAGAAAAAGCTGATCGGGGTCATTTCCTTAAACCCCACTGCCACCCTCCACGCGGTCCCCGAGCCACCTGGTGCTTCCGGCTGAGAATCCTGAGAACCAGTTCGCCAAAAGTCTGCTGGGGACAAGAGTCACCCCCTCCCCCCAGACTTAGAAAGCTCCGTCTGGCCAGCAGGGTGGATCCCGGAGGACAGCCCTGAGAGGTGACTCAGGCCACAGCCGACCTCAGCCCAAGAAAGTGACAAAACAGGCCTTGGTGCCCAGCGAGACTCCCCGAAGGTCCCGGGCCTCACGTGGTGGGAGGCTGGGTCCTCGGGGACCAGGGCCAAGGCCGACAGCTCTCCAAGGCTGGGTCCTAACTGACTGACCCACAAAACCCACTGGCCCCGGGGAGAGCCCCAAGACAAACATCCCTTGAAGCCCACATTCAAGAAAGGAAGGCATTTCCCCCAGCGCACTGCTGACCAGTGCCAGCAGGAAACACCCAGGGCCCGACACGCAGGAACAGAGCTGCCAGTGAGCCCCTGCCCCACCAGCCAGAGGTCTGGGCTGAAAAACATCCAAACAAGCCCAAAGATGCCAGGGCCCTGGCCCCTGGAGAGCAGCTTGGCCCGGGCCATGCAAAGAGGCGTGGCAAAGACAGCAAGGAAGCCCACTGAGCTCCATGGCCAGGCCCTGCAGGACTCCCTCCGCTCCGTGCCCTAAGCCAGGTCTCCTCCAGGCAGCATGGTTCGCTCCATGAACACACAAGAAGGCAACACCGTGGAGCCCTCGCCACTGCCATCCTGTCCACCACCTACCTGGCCACCCTGTGCCCTGGAGGCTCACTGGCCGGTCCAGCCCCGCCCTGCTCACTGACATTCTCAGAGCAAACGGCAGCTCATTAGCAGAGAAGGGACTGAGCTTGGGGTGCCACAGCTGGGCTTTCGTCCCGGCTCTGCCATGAGCCAAGCGTGCGTCCTTGGTCGTGCATTCGAACGGCGCCTTGGCAACACGCAGAGCGCGTGCCCGTCGGTTGTCTGGTTTGATTTCTGCGGCACTGAGCACTCGCAGTGCACACTTGCCGTTGACCAGAAGGTGAACGCTGGTGCTCAGGACCGTTCTGATCGCCGGGGACGGAACCCGACTCTACCGCCTCAAGCCAAAGAAGCACAGCAGGGAAGAGGAATTCACACTCTTGTACCTGAGAACCCGGCTTTGCCGTTGGCATCCAGCCCAGCTCATCCAGGGACTCAAACAGGGACATCAGTCTCACTGTCTCTCGCATTGTTCCCGTGGCTGCCTGCATTCACAGATGGGCGGAGCCTCGTGGGGTCACGTGATCACCAGCAACTCCAGACCACGTCCACACAGGGACTTCTCTCAATCTCTCTCTTTTTTCTTTAAGATTTTGTTTGTTTGTTTGTTTGAAAGGCAGAGATACAGAGAAAGAGGGAGAGAGAGAGAGGGAGAGAGAGAGAGAGATCTTCCATCTGTTGGTTCACTCCCCAAATAGCTGCAGCGGCTGGGGCTGTGCCAGGAGGAAGCCAGGAGCCAGGAGCTTCTTCTGGGTCTCCCACATGGGTGCAGGGGCCCGAGTACTGGGACATCTTCTGCTGCTTTCCCACGCACAACAGCAGGGAGCGGGATCGGAAGTGGAACAGCTGGGTCTCAAACCAGCGCCCATACAGGATGCCACCGTCACAGTGGTGGCTTAACCTGCTGCACCACAACACCAGCCCCAGTTCTTTGAGATTTTTCTTTTTTTAAGTGTCATTTATTTATTTGAAAACCATAGTTTCAGAGAGAGAGAGACAGAGAAAGAGATCTTCCATCCTCTGGTTCACTCCCCAAGTGGCCGCAACGATGGACAGGGCCAGGCCGAAGCCAGGAGCTTCTTCCGGGTCACCCACAAGGGCGCAGGGGCCCAAGCACTCGGACCATCTTCAGGAGCGTGAGCAGGGAGCTGGACTGGAAGTGGAGCAGCCAGGCCTCAACTGGCACCCATATGGGATGCCTGCCTTGTAGGTGGCGGCTACTTCACCCGCCATGCCACAGCACAGCCCCCCCCCCAGTTCCCACTTTGAAGAGAAGTCCTGGGTGTAATGCCCACTGGGGACTGTGGCGGTCTCATGACCATCCCTGAACCAGTCACCATGGCCGAAGGGTGGACATACGTTGCTGGCTCAAGCTTGGGTCCCAGGCCACCCTTGAGAGTGGGGTCCGTCCCACCCCAGCCCTCTGGGTCAAGGGCGGGAGAGAAAACTCTCCCAGGAAGAGGGGGGCATCGCAAGCTGTCAGCTAGTCACGCAAGACAGCAGCTGTCCCCGTGATCATCCTGGGCCAGGCAGGGTCTCAATGTTTTTAAGCCTGAAGTGAGCAGTCAGCGGATAAGCACTGAACGGATCTTGTCACTGTCCCAGCTGAACTGGGGGGTTGGGGGTGGGGTGGGAGGGACCGGGGACCCTGCGTGTGGCCTTCTCATGTGCTCCAGTGGATTAGGTGGGCTAGCGTTGAAGACTGAATGACTGGACTTAGGGAACGCACTCATGTCAGCCTGCAGCGTGATCGGCTCACAGCGGCTGTGGACCCAGAGCGCCCCCTCTGGCCGGGAGTAGAATTTCTCCTCTAAGGGACATAGAAGGCTCAGCTGTCACTCAGGCAGGAAGGAGGCGGGTCTGGGGGCAGGGATGAGGGCCCAGGAGTGAAGCTCGCCGGGACTGAGGGGCTTCCCCCTCCTCAGTGGCATCAGGGCCAGCTGGGGTGGAGACACCTGAAATTTTCTAGCTGGGTGTGAGGGCACGGGCAGGGCTACATGGAGCTGATGAGGAGAGAGGCAGAGAGCCTGCCACACGGGCCGGCTTCACAGCAGGCCGAGCCGCGCCGTCACACACGGCCCTGCCTGGCCCAGTGCTCTGGGGTCACCGTTTCTAAAACCTTCGTGACTTTACGCAAGGAGCCCCGTCCGTCTGACGCACACCTGGCCCCCTGAGTGACACAGCCTTTCCTGCTCTCTTCTGAACCCCTGAGCCGTCTGAGCCTGGCTCTGTGTGACAGTTCTAGACTGTTCTCCGGGGCGGAGGTTCCTTCTTTTGGCCTCACATCGTGTCTGGTCTCAGTAGTACCCGGGAGGACTAAGCGCCGCCCTGGGCCAACGGCAAAGAGGCTTGGGGTTGTGGTTCGAGCAGTGCTGGGTGCTGAGTAGTGGATGATCTGGAAGACGAAAAACAAAAATGTGTCTCACTGCCTCAACACATATCTCAGCTAGGAATGGAATCGCACCCTAGAATACAGATGTGTGTACACATATGTGTGTGTACATGTATGTGTTTACATGTGTGTTTACACGCGTGTGCGTGTGCCTGTGTGTGTACACATATGTGTGTGCACGTATGTGTGTTGTGTACACGTATATGCCAGACGGATAGATAGGTGATCAGTGGGTGATATAGACAGATGATTGATATGTAGCTGGTACATAGATGGCTGGTAGACAGGTGATGTAGATTACTGTTGGTGATAGAAGATTGGTGGGTGGTGGATCGATGACAGACAGGTAGGGAGGCAGGTAGGTAAGTGATTGCTAGACAGCGAGAGAATGATAGCTCCATCACAGGCATTTTGTCTAATATATTTTCACTCTCATTTTCCTTAATGGCTGAGCAGTATTTCATTAGAGAGATACAGAGGCCGGCGCCGCGGCTCACTAGGCTAATCCTCCGCCTTGCGGCGCCGGCACACCGGGTTCTAGTCCCGGTCGGGGCACCGGATTCTGTCCCGGTTGCCCCTCTTCCAGGCCAGCTCTCTGCTGTGGCCAGGGAGTGCAGTGGAGGATGGCCCAAGTGCTTGGGCCCTGCACCCCATGGGAGACCAGGAGAAGTACCTGGCGCAGCAGGTAAAGCTGCCGCCTGCAGCACTGGCATCCCATATGGGCACTAGTTCGAGTCCCAGCTGCTCCACTTCAGATCCAGCTCCCTGCTAATGGCCTGGGAAAGCAGTGGAAGATGGCCCAAGTCCTTGGGCCCCTGCACCCACATGGGAGACCCAGAGGAGGCTCCTGGCTCCTGGCTTCAGATCAGCACAGCTCCAGCCATTGTGGCCTTCTGGGGAGTGAATCAATGGATAAAAGACCTCTCTCTCTCTCTCTCTCTCTCTCTCTGTCTCTCTTTCTGCCTCTCTGTGACTCTTTCAAATAAATAAATAAACCTTTTTTTAAAAAAAAAAGCTACCCTGTTTCCACACCCACTGTGTACCAGATGCTGCGTTTGGCAGAACCCAGCGGAGCCTGGGGGTAGGGTGGGGGCAGGCATGAGGGCGCTGGGGAAGCCAGTGCCACTCTGAGGGGCGGGACGGGGGCGAGCGCTGGGGTCTGCGGCGCTGGGAGTCACAGCAGTCGCCCCCCGTCTGCAGCCTCACTTTCCGTCTGTGGCCAGCTGTGCCCCCAAGTCCCACTCAAGGGTAGCGAGGAGCAGATGGATGCAAGAGAAGTCCTTGCCCCCTTGACTTGGTGAGAGAGGCCACGCCCCCGAGACTTGGGGAGAGAGGCCACGCCCCCGAGACTTGGAGCGGCTGGGGTGGGGGGGAGGCGGAGAGGAGACTCTGGGAGGACAGTTACAGGAATCCAGATCCCAGTTGCATTAGGCGGTAGACAGTGGAGTAGGGAGCTCCCGCACTGGAGGAAGTGACCTCCCGGCTTTATAGGGGTCATGGAATTACAGAGAGCGGAGTTGAAACAAGGGTGGGGGATAGTGGTCAGGAGGTAATGACGAGGTTAGATGGAAGCACTGTGCAGGTTTTTTGGGTGAGGGAGATTAGTAAGTAAGGGAAAAGTTGTCCCATCCATGGGTCCAGGTGTAGAGAATTTGTCAGAACTTCGATGGTTGTAAAGGAAGGCAACAGGGTGGAACAGATCCATCAACCACCAGCCAGAGAGCTCTCTGAAGAGTCGAGGAGCTGGCAGACAGAAGAGATATACGAAAGCCAGTCAGGGCGCGAGAGGCGAGGTGGGTCGGGTCTCCGTGGGAGAGGTGGCAAGAGTCGCCACTGGGTGACAAGTTTTCTCCCAGGTCCTTGTGCACCTCCTTAACCCTAGCAACCTCCTGCCATCGATTAAAGTCCCGTGCCCTCCCGTCACTATGGCCCCAGTGAGTGGTCGGTGTCACGCAGACCTCTGATCCGGGGGGTTGCCAAAGCAGTCGTGTCCATGAACTCCACCACGGTGGACGGTTACCTGCATTGCTGGTAATCCACGAAGGAACATCAGAATTGTGGTGATGTTCTCTCGTCCGGTACCGTGAAGCGGGAGGCTTTGGGGGTAATGTGTGATAACGGTGTATAGGGATTAGGCACCACCGGGCGGATAGGGATAACCGCGGCATTGACCAGGGGGAGATCTTGGACCAGTCTATACTCACCTGACGGTTTCGTACTGGGAGTATGGGCGTGTTACAGGGGAGTTAGTGGGTATTAGGAGATTTTGTTGGAGGAGCCTGTCAATGATGGGTTTAAGGCCGCGTCTGTGAGTTTCAGAGATGGGGAATTGGGGTCGGTTAGGGTATGGAGTGCCCTCCCAGAGTTTAATAAGGGCTGGCTGGTGGTGAGTTGCCACCACTGGTGTTGACAAATCCCATACCCGAGGGTTGACCTTCATGGGAGAGATTGGCCATGGGGGGTTTGATGAATCAGGGGAAGAGATGGGAGAGGTTAGAGAAGCGATCAGAGGAAGTAGGAGAGCAGCTGAGGGTTGTTACGGTAGAATCTGGAGACTGGAGCCCAGCTGGAATAGGCTGTCCCGTCCCAGTAGGGGGACCGGGCAGGAAGGGATTACCAGGAAGGAGTGGGAGAACAGGTGGTCTTCCAATTGACAAGGCAAGTCTGGTGTGCGCCTAGGGTGGGATGGAGTCCCATCGATCCCCATTACAGAAATTGAAGAGGGCAGGAGTGGGCCCGCATAGGCCGGCAGGACAGAATAGGTAGTCCCCGTATCCACCAGGAATTCTGTGGACTTACCTACTACCTGGAGCATTACCCTGGGCTCGGCGAGGGTGATAGGGGTCCCCGAGTCTGTGCTCCGTCAGTCCTCGACCATCCCCAGCAGTTGTAGCGTGGAGTCCTCTCGGGGAGTCGGACTTCCGCACAGAGGCACAGGAGTCGGGCCTCCCCTGGGCAGTCGCTCTTCCAGTGGCCCGGCTGGCCACACGTGGGGCATGGCCGGGTGGGTGTGCGAGGGTTGGGGCGTGCTCAAGCCCAGTGTCCCTCTCGTCCACACGTGAAGCATGCCCCAGGGGGCTGGTTGCCCTTGACCCCTCTTCCCTCTGCCGGCCGCAGGGCTAACACCAGGGCCTGAGTCTGGAGGGTAACCTTTTTCTGCATCCTGGCCTGTTGTGCCTGTGCAGCTGCCTCTTCCTGAGTGTTAGAGACCTGGAAAGCGATCTTACAAGGTCTCTAATGGGGGTCTCTGGACCATCCTCCACCCTTTTTAGTTGTTGTTGTTGTTGTTGTGTTTTTTTTTTTTTTTTTATGATGTCAGGAGCGGACTGGGAAATGAAATGAGAGGCCAGAATCGCTGCCCCCAGGGGGAGTGAGGACCCAGTTTGGTGAACTTAGTTAAGGCCACAGCCGCTGGGAGGCTAAGCCGGGAACGGGCGGCATGCCGGAGATCGCAGAGACTGGGCCAACCCAGAGGAGGGAGGGAGAGCAGGGGAGGAGTTACTGCAGTTGGTCGGGCGTGGTCTGTAGTCAGCCTGGGGCACCGGACAGGTTCAGGGAGCGAGGGGGCCTCGAACCCGGAAAGGGGAGGCGCGCACCCTCAGCTCCCAGGTTTCGGCACCATCTGCAAGGTGTCTGGCACATAACAAATATTCCCAGTAAGATGAATCAATTAATTCACAAGTTTCTATTGGGATTCCGCTCCCGGGCGAGGTTCCCCGGTCCCAACAGAAGTCGCGCGTCAGAGGCTGGGAGGGCCCCTTTTATAGATTCAGGGCATGGGGGTTAAAGGTTAAGGTGGGTCTGATCCTCATTGGTTGACCTTTAGGCACCCGCGGGGACCTTGGCAAGGACTTTTCGTTCCCGGAAGTGCGGGCAGGGACTCTCCATTCCGGGAAGTGCGGGCCTTCTCTCCTTGCGGATCCCAAAGCTACCAGCTTCCATCCGCTGGTTCACTCCCCAGATGGCTGCCAAGGCCAGAGCTGGGCCAGGCCAAAGCCCGGAGCCAGGAGCTTCATCCGAGACCTTGATTTCCACACTGGCAAGTCCCTCCCGACCCCTAGGATCCTCAAGGACAGGAAGGCGTGGGCCATACGCCCCCCGGGTCCCTTCTGTCATTGACCTCCTGGAATTCTACGGCAACCGTCTCAGCCTGGCCCAGCACAAACACGGAAGCAGGGTCCTTACCGGTGGGGACATCCGTTCACACCGCAGATGGAAGACCTGCTCGGACGGACTGAGCCGAGCACACGGAGTCCCCATCAGCCGGGCCCCAGCAGCAGAGGAGCCAGCGGCTGCACCCCCAGGCTGTCCTCCCTCCGAACCCGGCCCGGGACAGTAAGCGAGATTGACGGGTGCCACGCGGTCCCCGGCTGCCATCCCCTCCACTTCCCCTGCACCCCCACGGCTGCCCGCCCACCTGCCTCTGCCCTGGTCCACCTTCACCAGACAGCAGGAAGTTTCCAGACAAGGACGCCACATCTCTGGGGCTTCAGCCTTCTGCTTTTGTGGCTTATTAATTCTTGCAAGAACCCCATGCAGTTTTGAAATGAGTGCTCTGTCTGAGCTTTGCAACTCTGGCCGGTGACTCAGACGATCCCCGGGCCGTGTGGCTGAGGCCAGAGGCTGTGACCTGCTGCTTCTTCGTGACAGAGCCCTCCGCCTCCGGGACAGGGGTGAGAACGCCAGCCAGGGAGGGCCTTGGGGCTGCTCCCAGGGAGGCAAAGCACTCATCCGACCCTTAAATAACACACACGCTCACCTGGGCTCTGCAGGGGAGACAACAACACTAACGTTAGGAGAGCTGCAGAGGCTTGTCCTCTCGACACAGCACAGGCATCTCGCCTGGTGGTTTTGCTAATTAGCATGAAGGGACCAGGGACTGGGATGGGCCCTGCAGACACCTTATACACACTCCTCTGTGCGTGCCAGGAAAAAAAAAAAAAAAAGCCGGTAATAAGTTAAGTGGCACCAGAGGTACTGGAATGTTCCACTTCTTCTGTGGACACACAGGTGTTTTCCTGCCCTTAATGACATGTGACAGCTTTGCACACATCATACAGGCGTGTCACCTGCATCCCACATCTTATCATTGAGCACGTTCAAAGTGGGGCTGGCTTTGTGGCACAGTGGATTAAGCTGTCACCTGCGACAGCGCCATCCCATATCCAAGCACGGGTTTCAGTCCCGGCTGCTCCACCTCCAATCTAGCTCCCGGCTAGTGCACCTGGCATAGCAGCCGATGACGGCCCAAGCACTCGGGCCCCTTCCACCCACATTGGAGGCCCAGATGGAGCTCCAGGCTCCTGGCTTCAGCACCAACCCCAGTCGTCGCAGCCATTTGGGGAGTGAACCAACAGATGAATGATCTCTCTCTCTCTCTCTCTCTCTCTCTCTCTCTCTTGTTCTGCCTTTCAAATAAACACATCTTTTTTAAAGTAATAATCTGGTAGATGATAGGATCAGAATATGAAGCTTTGAGGTCCAGAAGTTAGAGACGGGGAGAGGGAGGGCTGATCCAGGGGTCTGAAGTTTATTCCAGAATCTGTGGCAAACGTGAGAGAAGACTTAGCTGTGTCTCAGAACACAGCTTCCTTACTTGTGGCCCTTGGGGACGGTCTTTGCCCTCCCTTAACTCTGAGCGCCCCCACCCAGAGGCACCTTCAGCCAAACAAATGAATCCGTCCCTTTGTTGGAGGCTGAGCACAAGCCCTCAGGACAGAGCCGTGTGGGCAGATGGGCGGTGGACTTGGAGGAAGGGACTTGTATTGGGGAGAGGGAGTCGTCTGGCTGATTGAAGGGGTCCTCTTCCCAACTGACGGAGGACCCCAAGCTCCCACGAGTGACTCCCCTGTTAGCATCCAAACAGGGTCGGAAAGAGGCAGCGCTTTAGTAGGGGCCAGTGCTGTGGCATAGTGGGTAAACTGCCACCTGCAGTGCCAGCATCCCACATGGGTGCTGGTTCGAGTCCCAGCTGCTCTCTATCTATCTATCTATCTATCTATCTATCTATCTATCTATCCAGCTCTCTGCTATGGCCTGGGAAAGCAGTAGAAGATGGCCCAAGTCCTTGGGCCCCTGCACCCAAGAGAGACCTAGAAGAAGCTCCTGGCTCCTGGCTCCTGGCTCTGGATCAGCGCAGCTCTGGCCCTTGTGGCCAATTAAGGAGCAAACTGGCAAATAGAAAACTGTCTCTCTCTGCCTCTCCTTCTCTCTCCACGTGACCCTTTCAAATAAATAAATAAATCTTTGAAATAAATGACTTAGTAGAAGCTTCCTGAAGTCAGCCCTGAGTTAAGCGTCTAGATGAAACACACAGACTTTATGCCTGCGGCCCAGTGAGCGCCCACAACCGGTCGGTCCTCCCCCACGGGCCCCCCTACTTCTGCTCTCACCCGTTGAGGTGCACGGTCAGCAAGAGTTGGCTGTGTCAGTCCAGACATGTTTGTGCCGGTCACACATGTTAATTACTAGGATGTAACTGAATTAATCCAGCCATAAACTTATCAACAAAGTGAGTGTGAACAGAAAGAATGTTGGCCAATGAAATAAGAGTACAAACCAAAAGCAGACTCTTAGTTTTACAAAAACTAAAGTAAATGCTTTGGAAAGACTACAGAAACCTGTCATTCAAAGCAAATGTTGCCAAATAGTTGAGAGAAAAACAAAATGAAGAAGGCTTTTGCAAGCAGATTACTTCATAAGTGTCTAGAATTTCTTTTTTTTTTTTTTTTTTTTTTTTTTTTTGACAGGCAGAGTGGACAGTGAGAGAGAGAGACAGAGAGAAAGGTCTTCCTTTTCTGTTGGTTCATCCCCCAATAGCCCCCCAATGGCCGCCGCGGCCGGCGCACTGCGCTGATCCGAAGGCAGGAGCCAGGTGCTTCTCCTGGTCTCCATGGGGTGCAGGGCCCAAGCACTTGGGCCATCCTCCACTGCACTCCTGGGCCACAGCAGAGAGCTGGACTGGAAGAGGAGCAACCGGGACAGAATCTGGCGCCCCTACTGGGACTAGAACCCAGGGTGCTGGCGCCGCAGGCGGAGGATTAGCCTGGTGAGCCGTGGCGCCGGCCTAGATTTCTTGTTTCTGGGCCAGTCCTTTCTAGGAACTGGGCCAGGCTGAAGCCAGGAACCAGGACCTCTACCCAGGTCTCCCTCTTGGGTAGGAAACCCAGAGCTTTGGCCATCAGCTGCTGCCTCTCAGGAACGTTAGCTCGAAGCTGGAGAAGTGTGGGGAGGCTGGGACTTGGACCAGGCACTCCAATATGGAATACGGTGTCCCATGTGGCAGCCTAACCCTCTGCACCACAACGCCTGCCCAACTTTGTCAATTCTAGTCACACCTACTGAGCCGACATTGTGGGGCAGCGGGTAAAGCCACCGCCTGCAACACTGGCATCCCATATGGGCACCAGTTCCTGTCCTGGCTACTCCACTTCCAGTCCAGATCTCTGCTAATGTGCCTGGAAAAACCAGCAAAAGATGGCCCAAGTGTTTGGGCCCTTGCTCCTGGCTCCTGGCGTGGGCCTGGCCCACTGCCGTCTATTGTGGCCATCGGGGGAGTGAACCAGTAGATGGAAGATCTCTCTCGCTCTCTCTCTTGCTCTCTGTCTCTCCCTTTCTCTAACTCTGATTTTCAAATAAAGAATAAACCTTTGAAAATGGAAGAATGCACCTACTTGGTAAAATAGAATACTGATCACTATATCCCTCCCAAGATGAAAAATTATTGGCACACAAAATCAATTTTTATTTCAAATCTGGTCCTTCTAAAACTATGCAGCTCTGACCTCTATTTCCCCTGGTGCCAAGCAAAGGTAGCCTTTAGCTTCAGTTCAATACAGCATCTATCTTCATCGCGTGTTTTGGAAGTGCTCAGCCCAGTATTTTGTCTCCCGCACACGGTTCTCACAAGAACTGTCCATATCATCCAAGTTCTATCAAGCGTAGCCTTCAAATATTAATCATTCAAAAGCCAGAGTGGGAGGCACCAGGAGCCTTGGCTATAGACAACTGGCACTCAATCAGAACAGGGCGCTTTGCGGCCTTGGAGTTTGTCTTCCTGGAAACCATAGAGCAAGATGGGAAACGCCGGCCTCGCCGAGACCCGAGCAGGCCTCTCTGAGGGCTCTGTTGCAGTGGGGATGCTGCCAGCTCCCGCGGGTCACTTCAGCAAAATCTGTAGGAGGCAGCGGGCAGAGCTGAGACAATACCCAGATACGAGTCTGTGAAGTCCGTGCCACAATTCCCTTCCCGGCCTCTCGCGTGTGACGCCTGCCTTCCCTCCCCCACTGCTTCCCAGCACCCTGGAGCTCCCCGTCCACCTGGACCAAACGGGGCTGGGTTAGAGGCTGGCTCCTGTCAACACACAAAGGACCTCGGTGTTTCCATCAGGGCCACCATCAGAAATCTGCTCTGTCGGCCGGTGCTGCGGCTCACTAGGCTAATCCTCCACCTGCGGCGCCGGCACCCCGGGTTCTAGTCCCGGTCGGGGCGCCGGATTCTGTCCCGGTTGCCCCTCTTCCAGGCCAGCTCTCTGCTGTGGCCAGGGAGTGCAGTGGAGGATGGCCCAACTACTTGGGCCCTGTACCCGCATGGGAGGCCGGGAAGAAATACCCGGCTCCTGGCTTCGGATCCGTGCAGCGCGCCAGCCGTAGCAGCCTTTTGGGGGGTGAACCAATGGAAGGAAGACCTTTCTCTCTGTCTGGCTCTGCCTGTCAAAAAAAAAAAAAATCTGCTCCGTCCGTTAGGTCCATGAATGCCAGGGCCCAGTCAATCAGACATACATGGGTCCCTTTTCAGATAACTGCCGGTCCAGGTGCTGGAATTTTGGATAACGTTCTATCTAGATGATTAGATAAATGATTGATAGGCACGATGAATGGGTAGATAGATAGAACTATCCTATGTCTTCCTTGTAGACACTTCCCCAACTTGTGGAAGGCTGCCAGCGCCTCCCATCTCCACCCCATGTGCGCCACCCAGATAACGGCAGAAGCTGCCGGCTCTTCCGGCCAAGCCAAGCGGTCATTGTTGGTAAGGCCTGTGCTCGGGCAATGCCAGGAAAGATGAATGTCCAACGTGATTGTGTACTGACACCTTCTGGTTGTTGCTGGCTGCTTAAAACAAGCTCAAACAAAGCTGCTTCCTGCGCGATATTGAAATGGCGCCGTAACGCCCGGGCCCAAGGCGCTACGTCGTGACCTGTGTCCATAAGCTAAGCCTTAAGCTTTAGGTCATTGAGTTTTCCCACTTCAAGATCTCTCTAGGCCGGCACCGTGGCTCAACAGGCTAATCCTCCGCCTAGCGGCGCCGGCACACCGGGTTCTAGTTCCGGTCAGGGCGCCAGATTCTGTCCCAGTTGCCCCGCTTCCAGGCCAGCTCTCTGCTGTGGCCAGGGAGTGCAGTGGAGGATGGCCCAGGTGCTTGGGCCCTGCACTCCATGGGAGACCAGGAGAAGCACCTGGCTCCTGCCTCTGGATCAACGTGGTGCGCCGGCAGTGGCGGCCATTGGAGGGTGAACCAACGGCAAAGGAAGACCTTTCTCTCTGTCTTTCTCTCTCACTGCCCACTCTGCCTGTCAAAAAAAAAAAATCTCTCTGTAGGCACTTCCTGCCCTGCACACCTTCACACAGCGTGGGTCAGGGTTAGGGTTAGGGTTAGGGTCCCACTCTGCCCTGCCCAGCGTAATGGACAGCTCAACAGCCTGCAGATTTCTCAGGTTCTGTCCGGGATGGAGAAGCTCCTGGAATTCCAGGGAGTGACCTCTGGGGAGAGGAGCAGGAGCCCCGCCTTGGCCACCTGTCCTGGGTCTGCGGGGGTGTTCGCAGCAAAGCCCAGGAGACACTGATCACACTGATCACAGCCCACCGACCGCTGCATGGCCCTGTCACCTGCCAGTGCCCCGAGGCATGTGTTACTCCTTGATACCTCATCCCCTGCTCCCACAGGACTCAGCCTACACGCGGACTTCGTCCCCCCGTCGAGGGACACCGTGGCGCCTCACTGCTCCCCTAGTCTTCAGCAGCGGGAGGTGACATTTCTCCACCTCATGTTTCTGGGAAGTCAATCCTGAAATTCCTCAGGCTGTGTGGCGCACAACTCCCTTCCTGGAGTGACAGACACCCTTGTCCCTGCTCTGAGAGCTCGCCTGTGTCCCCAACTCGGAACCATTCACATTATTTATTTATTGAGCTAAGAACCCATCAAGGGCCAGCATTGCGGCGTAGCAGGTTAAACCGCCACCTGCAATGCCCCCCATGGGCACTGGATTGTGTTCCGACTGCTCCACTTCTGATCCAGCTCCTTGCTAATGGCCTGGGGAAAAGCAGCAGAAGATGGCCCGGGTGTTTGGGCCCCTGCCACCCACGTGGGAGACCTGAGAGAGAAGCTCCTGGCTCCTGGCTTCAGCCTGGCCCAGCCTTGGCCATTGTGGCCATCTGGGGAGTGACCCAGTGGATGGAAATAAATCTGCAAAATAAAGAAGCTACCTCACGCCAGACACTAACCAGGCATGGGGGATACGGGAGTGAATGAGACAAAGCTCCCTTCTCCAAGCAGCACCTGGCCAAGTAGGGAAGAGGACACAATAAACCCGGGCGCCAACAAGCAGAACCTTCACAACACAGCGAATGCAGTGAAAGAAGAAAGCGATGAGACCGGGAGAGCGGAGGTGGGGAGCAGGGGCTGCTGCTGTTAAGGTGGTCAGGGAACGGGCCGTCTTCCACTGCCTTTCCAGGTGCATTGGCAGGGAGCTGGATCGGAAGTGGAGCAGCTGGGACTTGAACCGGCGCTCCTATGTCACAGGAAGTAGTACAGCTCACCGTGCCTTACTCTGATAGACTGTTGAGCAGTGTCTACCCAAGCTAAACCATCGCCCAGTCCACGATACAGCAGTTCCAACACCAGGGAGTAGCCGAGAGAAATGCGTGCAGGAGGCCACCAAAGGCGTGCGTAAAAACATTCATAGCAGCGTCATCTCATAGTCAAAATTCTTGGTGGGCATTCTGGCGTAGCAGGGTAGGGACTCCTGCATACCGTATCAGAGTGCCTGGGCTTGCGTCCCGGCTGCTCAGCTTCTAATTCGGTTTCCTGTTAACGTGCCTGGGAGGCAGCAGGTGATAGTTCATGTACTTGGGTCCCTGCCACCCATGTGGGAGACCCTGACTGAGTTCCAAGCTCCTGGCCTTGGCTTGGCCTGGCCCTAGGTGTTGTGGACATTTGGGGAGTGAACTAGCAGATGGAAGATCAATGTCTGTCTGTCTGCATCTCTTTCTCTCTCTCTCTCTCTTTCAAAAAAATGAAAATAAATAAATAACATTTTTTTAAAAAATTAAAAAAAAGAAAGGTGGTCAGGAAAAGCCCCGCTGAGCTGTGACGACACAGATAAGCTGACTATTCATGGATCTACAGGAACAGCAGGTGCAATTCTCTGAGGAGGGGGCAAGCTGCAACATTTTTAAAAATTCTTTATTCTTATTTTTTAAATATTTATTTATTTATTTTATAGGCAGAGTTACAGAGAGAGAGAGAGGGAGAGACACAGAGAGAGAGAGGTCTTGCACCCGCTGGTTCACTCTCCAAATAGCCACAATGGCTGGAGCTGGGCCAGTCCGAAGCCAGGAGCCAGGAGCTTCTTCCGGGTCTCCCACGTGGGTGCAGGGGCCCAAGCACTTGGACCATCATCCGCTGCTTTCCCAGCCGCATTAGCAGGGAGCTGGATCGGAAGTGGAGCAGCCAGGGCTGGAAGCCAGTAGGGGATGCCAGCACTGCAAGCTATGGCTTAACCCGTGGCGCCACAGCGCCAGCCCCAAGCTTCATCTTGTTAGAACAGAAGAAAGTCCAGTATGAACTAGAGTGAGGGACAGGGAGATGGGGTTGAAGGGACAGGAAGGGGCTTGAGAAGAAACCACTGGAAGATGACCAGCAGGGAGTGACAAGTCTGAGGTCACTCTGGCTGCTGGGAGGAGAGTGGACTTGGGGCAGAGAATGGAAGACAGAGACCGGGCAGGGAGTGGACGTGTGGACTAGGGTGGGCAGCATGCAGAGCGTTGATGAGACATCGTGGAGTCAGCATGTACGAGGCCCATCAGAAGGAGGAATTAAAAGATAAATTTATGCTGGCACCCAAAAAAAAGTTGAAATCCATGTGTCACTTTTTCATAATATGCATTTTCCATGGGTTTTGAAGACCCCTGTACTGTGGCGGGAGGGCTGCTGGACTGTAGAACAAGAGTAGGTGCCCTGTCTGCGTGCTCACTCGCTTGTCTCAGTGAGGAGCTGCCCGAGTGTGCACACACTGGGCGAACAGCAGCCCACACTCCCGACTCCACAGCCCCAAGGCCGGGTTCAAATCCAGCTCAAAAGCTTCCAACCCGTAAAACTCGGTGCTCTCCCTCACTCAGCATGAGGACGACAGGAAACGTGGCCACGTGGGTGAGGTGAGGACTCGGCGCGTCGCTGTGGGTGATGCACCTGCCACGCAGGACGCAAGTCCCTGCTGCTGCGGGACAAACGGCCATGGATTCCGCCCCTTAAAGCCACGTGAATGTACCTTCCTCCAGTCCTGGAGGCCACGGGGACAAAGCCGGTGTCACTGGGCGCCAGGCAAGATGTCGCTGGGGCTGGACCAGGGGGCCACCCGTTCCTCGCCGTCTCTGCCCAGGGAGCCCGCGGCTCTCCTCGGCTCCTGGCTGCATTGCTCCAACCCAGCTTCAGTAGTCACCTGGTCTTCTCCCCTTGAGATCACGTTTTGGGCTCACTTGCGTCATCCAGACTCTCTCTCACCTAATCACATCTTCACAGTCCCTTTTTTCTACGTAAGGTGATATTCACAGGTTCTAGGGGCTGGGACGCAGATATCTTTGGGGGCCCTGTTGAGCCCCCCTACACATGATAAGCAATAAATAAAAGTTGATTACTACTGTCAATATCATTGTCACTCCTGGGGCAGCCCCAGAGCATAGTCCAGCTTCCCCCTGCCAGGTTGTGTGGGAGAGGAGGGGATATGGAGAGACCCCTAACACCAGAAGCCCCCTGAGACAAGGCCCCGGGCCCAAACCAGAGCCGGGAGCCCTGTGGGCCGGCCAGGCCAAAGCCTCAGTCCCAGTTGGTGCTGGTGAGCGTGTGTGGGCAGCCCGTAGACAAGGCAGGTGCATGCCTCCTGATGGGTGGGGCGTGTCCAGGAGGGAGGCCTGGCTAAGGCTTCCGGATGATGCTGTATTCCGTGGACTCCTCATGGCCCCTGCCGGCACCGTGACTGATGAAGTGGCTGGCATTGCTGTAGGTTGGCTCCTGGTCCAAGATGCCCAGAGACAGAGAAGCGTAGGAGATTTCCCCCCTTGGAACAGGGGCCTGCAACAGACAGGGGTCAGAGAGGCTGGGGGAGGGGCCGTGGCCATGGGACATGAGAGCAGGAGGGGCCCTCGGAGGAGGCTGGGGGGGGACAGATTCCAGGGGGCTTCTGAGCTCCTCTCCCGAGCCCTCCCGCCCCTCTCTTCTCCCTGCTGGCACGCTGAGCTTCAGCCATGACAGAACCTGCTCCCTCCCCACCATGTTCCCCTGGGAGCCCGGCCACTTGGCACACCTGGCTCTCTCCCACCCAGCACCACAATGGTGCTTGACTGGCCACGGAGTGCAGGGTTGAGATCTGGGGCGGAGACACCCAGGCCAGTCCAGAAGGGACTGCTGCTTTGCTGGGTGCCTGCCCACCTCGGGGGGACCCACCAGACAAGCCCCTCCCCAGTCCCCAGCGGCCCCCACGAGGAACACACCATGGTGACGTACTCCACTTCCTCCTGGCCAGCCTGGGCAGAGGCGGACCTCCGGGGGGCCTTTCTCTGGGAGGAGCCAGGGGAGCTTCCCGTCTGCGGCAGGGTCAGGTTCACGTAGCAGAGGTCACTCTCTAGGGACTGCAGTGTCTGGGACAGGGAACGCAGCTGCAGTCACAAGACCTCTCTGTGGCACGGTCCCTCCTCCACGGACAGCCGTGAGCCCGCTCCCCCAGAAACCCCACTTCTCTGGCTCCCTGCCCCCACCCCACCCTCCTCCCGCTGGCTGTTTCCAGACCCCCCATCCTCCCACAGCCGGCAGGGGCTGTAACATTTTGGCACGTGGTTTGCCTAATGCGTTTGGACCTCGGGGCTCCTGTGAGACCGGAAGACGAGGAAAGAGGGAAGGAGCTGCCTGGTGTCTGGCCCAGCCTGGAGGACGCTCACCTGCTCCGGGCGTGTTCCCGCAGCTAGAAGGAAAACAACAGCCTAGAGTTAGAAAGCCCAGCCAAGATCCACAGAGGAAGGGCCGGGCAGCGGTTCTAATTCCCATGTCACCTCTCAGAGCTTCTGTGTCTCTCCCTGATGAGGAGGGAGACCTCGGTGCACCTGTTCCCAACATCCCAGAGCTGTGCCATCAACCGATCAACGGCCCTGTCCACCACTGGCTCCTCTGAGGCTACGCTTCCTTCTGCAAAACCCCAGGCTCTGTGCCAACCCTGTTTCCCTGCCTGGTTCACCCTCCTGGGTGGACTCCAAGTCACGCCTACCTGCCGCACCTCCGGCAGGCAACTGTCTCCTCCCGGCTCCCATGGCACCTGCCTCCCGTCTGTCTCCTCGCCTTTATCCCTCAGAATTCCACTTCAGCCTCCGTGAGCCCACCGGAGGCTGGGCCCATCTGCTGCCCACATCCCGGGTGCCTGACTGTGCCTGGCACATGAGAGCTGGCAAAGACAGGAGCAGACCGGCTCCAGGTGGAGTGTGAGCTGAGACACTGAGCAGGGAGCAGTGCCCAGGGGGCTGCTGGTCCCAGGATGTCTTTGTGCCCCTTGGCCCTTCCTCTCCTACCACCCCACCCCCTGCTCTAAGGATAAGAAAGAAACAAGCGGTCCCCACTCCTGTTTGCAGTTTCACAAGCCTGGGTCCCGGGCTGCACACCGGGGAGGAAAGTTGAGAAATGAGAGGCAGGCTCCCCCCTCCCAGACGCAAAAGACTCCCCAGGCAGACGGGCAGGAGGGGCGTGGGAGGGGCTCGCCGGGCAGGAGGGGCGTGGGAGGGGCTCCCCGGGAGCTCAGGTCCCAGGCTTTCTGAGAAAAGAAAGGGTGTAAGTGCGAGAATGGGGAAGCGAAGCCAGACAGGAAAAGGGTTTGGGTAAGGCCAGACCTTGTGGTTGGTGAGCAAGGTCAAGGTCACTGGGACAAGCAAGCCAGCCTGGGAGGGGGCAGGAGAGGGGGATGGGTCACACTACGCTTTCTGATCCCACCCAGAGGCGTGTGTGTGTGTGTGTGTGTGTGTGAGACGCGTGTGCAGACACACTTGTATGTTCCCCCGTGTGTGTGTGTGGGAGAGAGACACACATGTGTAGACAAGCTTGTATGTTCCCCCATTGTGTGCATGTATGTGTGTGACTGTACAGTGCACTTTTGTGAGACACATGTGCAGACAAGCTTGTATGTTCACACATGTGTGTGGCATGTGTGTGTAACGTGTACAGTGCACTTGTGTGTGTGTGTGTGGTTCCCCTCCCCCTCATGTCAGCACAGTGTTTCCTTGGTAACCACACAGTGTCCTGTCTGGTGCCCCAGACAGGACTGCCCACCTAAAGCTCTTGCCACTTCTGCCCCCAAGAGCCAAAGGGCCGGGAGGAATGCACAAGGCAGTGGCTTGTGCCAAACCTCATGAGGCTCTCCTACAGGCTCCAGGGCCCCCAGCTACCAACTCCCAGACCCCCAACCACTGGTGGCCTTTGGGACAGTGTCCAAAGTGTCTGGGTAACCCTTTGGACCAGCTGCCGTCGGGATGACAATGCCGACCACAGGCAGCCCAGCCCCACCCATCCGGACCAGTGCGCTCACCATGATCCTGTCTCTTCATCATCCGCCAAGCCAAGAGGGAGGCGACCACCAAGAGGAGCAGCAACACGGCAAATAGGAGGGGAAGGAGGGTACTGAGCTTCATCTTGGGCCTGGAGACAACAGAGGGAGCCCGGGTACCCCAAGTCCACCTCCATCCGCTTACCCAGTAGCAGGGCAGGGCCACACACCTGCTGCCTGCAGCCCTGTGATTTGCAGCCTGGGCACCCTCCCTCCCAGGTGCTCTCAGAGAGAGAGAAGAGTTCTCCACAAGCCTTGCAGACATCGTGGCCTGGTGTAAGGGCCTCCCCACCCCACCCCAACCTGATCCTACACTTGCCCTCTCCACCAGCTCGGGAAGTACCTCCCCAAAATTCACGCCCGCTCAGAGTCTGTGGACGTGGCCTATTTGGGCAGAGGGTCTCTGCGGATGGAATCAGGAGAAGAGGAGGGCTGGGTCCCTGCCAGAGGGCAGTGGGCACACAGATCCACGGGAGGCCGCGTGGCCGCAGAGGCAGACACGAAGCGATGCCCTCCAGGAGCACCCAGGATCCCCAGCAGCTGCCAGAGGCGAGGGGAGAGTCCCAGACAGAGTCTGCCTCTGACCCCCAGCAGGGAGCCACCCCTGACGACGCCTTGATTTTAGACTTTGTACGTGAGCGAGAATGAAGTCCTGGTGTTTCAGGCCAGCCCGGGTGTGGCATTTCATGACAGGGGCCCCGGGACACGGACACCTGCCACTAGGGTCCCGGCTCCTGTGGCCTTCATTCCCTACTGCGCCTTTGCAAGCAGCCGCTCCTGTCTGGTGCTGCCCACCCCAGCGTGCACACTTGAGATTCCTCTGGCTCTGGGCTCCCTCGCATCCCCGTCTCCTCCTCATGCTGCCCCTCTGTCCCCACCCCCAGCAACCTCTGCTGTAGCTTCTGCTCTTGGCTTGGCCCTCACCTCCTCCAGGAGACAGCCTGGCCCCTCTGCCTGGTGTGTGCGACTCGGGGACTCCCTGGGTTTGCTCTCCTCTCTCACAGTCACCTGTGTACCAGACCACCTGCCTCAGCTCTGGTATTTCTCTGACAGCAAGGACTGCCGTGGGCTGAACTGTGACCTCCCCAAAGTTCACAGGTGCAAGTCCTAACCCTCAGTTCCGGAAAGGTGCCTGTGCTTAGAGAGAGGGTCTACGCGGAGGGGATGGCTGCGCTGGGCCCTAGCCCAGTGAGGCTAGTGTCCTTACACAAAGAGGAGGTCAGGACACAGACGCACAAGGGGAGTCCATGCAAGGACCGGGGGAGGTGGGGTGCAGTGGGGGAGGGGAACACCTGCCATGCTGCATCCAGTATGAGCACCGGTTCAAGTCCCGGCTGCTCCACTTCTGATCCAACTCCCCATTAATGTGCCTGGGAAAGCAGCAGAAGATGAACAAGTCCTTGGGCCCCTGCACTTTTGTGGGAGACCTGGGTGGAGTTCCAGGCTCCTGGCTCCAGTATGGCCCAGCCTGGCCATTGAAGCCTTTTGGGGAATGAACCATCAGATGGGAAGACCTCTCTCTCTCTCTCTCTCTCTCTCTCAACTCTGCCTTTCCAATTAAAAAGAGAAGATGAAGCCCCTGGAGGGATACCAGAACCATCCGCCCACAGCACCTTGACCTTGGACCTCCAGAATCGGGGGAAAGTGACACCTGTGGCCTGAGGTGCCCACTCTGAGGTCCTCTGTTGTGATAGCCCCAGAAAACCCAGGCAAGGACCGTGCCGGCCGCACCACAGCATTCACAGATGCTGAGGAAGAAATTGGTCGAGTGCGTAACCACATCGGCTCTGTGTGGTTCCAGTGATCACCCCTAGAGTGCAAGCTCCATGCGGGCAGGCACCTGAGTAGCTCCTTGAAGCCCCAGGATATTGATGGGCCCGAGTGGGCACTCACTGACTGCTGAGTAGATCAATGGGTTATCCATCTCCCGCTCATGGAAGGCTCCAGTTGATACTGACATAAAGCCATGGCTGATAAAAGGAGGGAAATCCTTAGCTATCACTTTTCTTTTAAAGATTTAGTTATTTATTTATTGAAAGACAGTTACAGAGACAGAGGGAAAGACACACACACACACACATGCACACACATGCACACACACACGCACACACACACACCAGAATCTTCCATCTGCTGGTTCACTCCCCAAATGGCCGCAACAGCCAGGGTTGGGTCAGATCAAAGCCAGAAGCCAGGAGCTTCTTCTGGATCTCCCATGTGGGTGCAGGGACTCAAACAATTGGGCCATCTTATGCTTCTTTCCCGCTAGCAGGGAGCTGGATTGGAAGTGGAGCAGCTGGGACTCGACCCATACGGGATGCTGGCATTGCAGGCAGCAACGTAACTCAGTACACCAAGATGCCAGCCCCAGCTACTATTTGTGGAAAGCAGTTAGGTAGGGGAAAAATTCAAAACAGAGAGCAGATGGTGGGGGGTGGTAGAAACAGGTCCCTGATGGTAGAAAGACTGGGGGTGTCCCAGGGGGACTTTGAGGGACATTCCCAGCAGTGGGAGACCCCGGCAGGCCTAAGGGCTACAAGGGTGAAAGAAGGATCTGAAAAGGGGCCTCTCTGCTCTAGAAAACCCTCAGGCTGCAGCCGGCGGGCAGGGCGCCGAGGGGCACGGCGGAGCTGTGGTTCACTTCCCCAGGAAGTGACCAAGACTCGGCCCTGTCTCCCGTGAGATGGGAACCTTCGTATCCGACTGTTCCTCCTTACAGGGTCATAGGCAAGGTCAGAGGATGCAAGATGAAGGCCAGGAAAGTGTTCTGTGAGTCGCCAAGTGCTCCGCGGAGGGGGAGACGGGCAGCAAGGCTGTTCTGGCCGGAACCAGAACTGGAAGACATCAGGGGAAGTAGGACTTCCCCAGGCCCCAAGCCCCTGCCTCTGTCCTCCAGGACGTTAAACCAAGAGCCGACTCTGGGCCCCAGGCCACTGCGCTCACACACACACACACACACACACGTCACGTGGTCTGACTGCCCGTCACGGGTCTCCCATGCTAAGCTGCATCCCCGGAGCTCAGGATACACCCCTCACCCTGTGTGGGAGTTAACTCAACGGAAGTGGGATGGATGAACGAACAAACCTACAAACCCACACCCCACACTGAGATCGGGGGTGCAGGACCTCCAGGCGCCCAAAACAAGTGGGAAGGCCCTGGGCGTCGGGAGCTGAGTGGGGATCCAGGGGGTCCCCTCTCTGGAGGGGACTGGGCCGTGGGGGCAGCAGCACTGGAGCCGGCTTACCTGGCGCCCAAGTGGTGGCTGGACACAGTTGGGGAGCCTTCGGTCTTCTCCTGTGTGGCAGGTGCTGTGAACGTGGCCGTGGTGGCGGTGAAGGCTCTGGGTGCTGTGGTCGATGCCGTAGTGGATGCTTGGCACACACACCAGGTCACCTACTACTCTGGCCACCCGCCCACCCTCAGCCCGGCACCCAGCTCCCAGCTTGGGAAGCACGGGCTGCCCCCCGTTGGAGGGGCAGCTGAGGAGAGGCGCTTCACCTGGACTGGCCCAGGAAAGAGCCTCAGGATGTGGGCAACTGGAGGGTAGCTTGTGAAGTGCCAGCCCAGAGCCCCACTGTGGGGGAGACAGCGAATCTACTCAAACACAGAAACCAGGGAAGAGAAAGCCCTGACACACACACTCGCTCTCGCTCTCGCTCTCTTACCTGGGCCAACAGTCACTGCAATTCGGAACCTGGGGTCAGCCCATATTCTCTCAATCCCACACCAGTAAATGCCAGCGTCGTCTTGGCGGAGCTGTTGCACGGTCACAGTGAACACGCGGCTGCTCTGATCGTCTCTGATGGCCACGCGGCCGTTCTTTGCCTCCCTCTCTGATCCGTCGGTTATAACAAGGATCTTACAGTTGCTCCAGGCTTTTCCTTGACACCAGTATTTCTTGTATAGCTGCCATCCAGGGGCATAATGACATTTTACCGACAGCAAGCCCTGCTCTGGGCCGCTCACCGTTGTTAGACTGCTGATTTGCTCCTCGGCGACAGAGCTGCCTGGAAAACACAGATCCACGTGCCTGGCACCCCCCACCCCAGGGCAGGCCCTGCAGCCTGCACTGAGTCGCTCCCAAACCCGAGTGCCCTGTGGTGAGTGACAGTGCTGGACGGCGGGAGTGCACCTTCCATGAGACCAGCCCTCTGTCCCCTGCGCCCAAGCTACGGGAGAACCCCCTGAAGACACAACCTCAGGTCTCAAGAGCAGGGCAAATATCACCCTGAAATTTAACCTGAACTTCACCTGCCCCTCCTCCCCACGGCCCCTGTCACCCGCAGGTTTCAGGGAAGGCCCCTACGCGCCTGTCTGGTCCGGAGGGGAGGAAGTAGCAGAGGGACCTCCTCCACACCACAGCTCTAGTCCGTTTTTAAAAAGATGTGTTTATTTGAAAGACTGAGAGAGAGAGAGAGATCTTCCATCTGCAGATTCACCCCTCCAAATGCCCACAATAGCCCAGGAATGGGCCAGGTCAAAGCCAGGAGCCAAAAACTCCATCCAGGTTTCCCACGTGAATGGCACGGACCAAAGAACTTGGATCACTGCTGCCCCCCGGGCGCGTATCAGCAGGAAGCTGGATCGGAAGCAGAGTAGCCGGGACTTACGTAGGCACTCAGATAAGGATGCCAGCATCCAAGTGGCAGCTTAGCCTGATGCCCACCCACCGTATCAGATGTATTTCCTAGACCAGCTTTCAGATGTACATTTATTTTCCTGTGAAAAGAGTTGTCTTTCCTTTGTGATAGGAAAACTTGATTTCCTCACGTTACGTGTGTTTCTTAGTTCCCTTCAGGCTTCATAGAGAACAGATCTGTGCATGTGTCGCCAATTTCTGTTCCTGGCAGAGACTCATCTGCTGGCGTTTGTCTGTCTGTCTGAGCTGAGATCGTCTCCATCTCTGACCCCTTTCAACCTTGATTTTGCAAGAGGTGCTAACGCAGTCTAAAGGTTTTCACAAACAACATGGAACCAATCTAAAAAGATGGACATCCAAATATATAAGGAATGCCTACTACTCCATAACACGACAAAGGCACCATAAGTTTTTGTTTGTTTGTTTGTTTGTTTGTTTTTTTGACAGGCAGAGTGGACAGTGAGAGAGAGAGACAGAGAGAAAGGTCTTCCCTTTGCCGTTGGTTCACCCTCCAATGGCCGCCGTGGCCGGCGCACTGCGGCCGGCGCACCACGCTGATCCGATGGCAGGAGCCAGGTGCTTCTCCTGGTCTCCCATGGGGTGCAGGGCCCAAGCACTTGGGCCATCCTCCACTGCAATCCCTGGCCACAGCAGAGAGCTGGCCTGGAAGAGGGGCAACCAGGACAGAATCCGGTGCCCCGACCGGTACTAGAACCCGGTGTGCCGGCGCCGCAAGGCGGAGGATTAGCCTAGTGAGCTGCAGCGCCGGCCAGCACCATAAGTTTTTAACATTTCCTGTTCACACTTGTATGTTTCTCTTCTTTAAAGTTGTACTGATTCATTTTTTATTTATTTATTTGAAGGGTGGAGCAGCAGAGAGACTGGGGAGGGAAGAGAGGGAGAGAGAGAGCGATATCTTCCATCTGCTGGTTCACTCCCCAAATACCCACAACAGCCAGTGCTGGGCCAGGCTGAAGCCAGGAACCAGGAGCTCCTTTCAAGTCCCCCATGTGGACAGGAGGGGCCCAGGCACTCGAGCCATCACCTGCTGCAGCCTAGGTGGGACGCAGGCTTCTCAGGCATCAGAGGAATCACTGCCCAATGCTAAAGATTCAAACAGACGCTCTGTAAGGAAAATACCTGAACAGTCCACGACATAAGAAACTGTTCTACACCATTGCCCACCAAGAACTGCACTAGGACGCCTCCTAGGGCCCACCAGAGGGGCCGGGGCTGCAGCTCAGCAGGTTAAGCCACCACCTGCAGCGCCAGCACCCCGTGTGGGTGCCAGGTTCGAGTACTGGCTGCTCCACTTCTGATCCAACTTCCTGCTAATCTGCTTGGGAAAGCAGTGGAGGATGACCAAGTGCTTGAGTCCCTGCCAATCATGTGGGAGACCCAGAGAAAGCTCCTGGCTCCTGGCTTCCGCCTGGCCCAGCCCTGGCTATTACAAGCATATAGAAGATACCTCTCTCCCTCTCTCTCTCTCTCTCTCTCTCTCTCTCTCTCTCTCTCTCCCTTCCCCCATCCTTAACTCTGCCTTTCAAATAAATAAATTTTTTTAAATATTTATTTACTTATTTGAAGTTACAGAGAAGAAGCAGAGGTGGAGAGAGAGAGAGACAGAGACAGAGAGAGAGACAGAGAGAGAGAGATCCTCTATCTGCTGGTTCACTCCCCAAATGGCCGTAACGGCCAGGGCCAAGCCAGGTAGAAGCCAGGAGCTTCATCCCGGTCTCCCAAGTGGGCCATGTTCCACTGCTTTCCCAGCAGCATTAGCAGGGAGCTGGACTGGAAGTGGAGCAGCTGGGACTCAAACTGGCACCCATATGGGATGCTGGCCCTGCAGGCAGCAGCTTTATCCATTACATCATAATGCCAGCCCCAACAAATAAATCTTTAAAAAAAAAACAGATTAGATGGCTGAAAAAAATTTTTTTTGGACAGGCAGAGTTAGACAGTGAGAGAGAGACAGAGAGAAAGGTCTTCTGTCCGTTAGTTCACCCCACAAACGGCTGCTACGGCTAGCGTGCTGTGCCGATCCGAAGCCAGGAGCCAGGTGCTTCCTCCTGGTCTCCCATGAGGGTGCAGGGCCCAAGCACTTGGGCCATCCTCCACTGCACTCCCTGGCCACAGCAGAGAGCTGGCCTGGAAGAGGGGCAACCAGGAAAGAATCCGGCGCCCCAACCGGGACTAGAACCCAGTGTGCCGGCGCCGCAAGGCGGAGGATTAGCCTAGTGAGCCGCAGCGCCGGCCAGATGGCTGAAATTTAAAAGATCAACAGTGTAAACACTGGGGCTCTCACACATTGCTGGTGGGAGTGTAAAATGTTACAATCACTTTGCAACACTTTGGAAAAGTGTTTTTCAACTGACTATAAAGTTAAATATGCATCTTTCTTGCGCCTAGGAATTCCACTATTAAGTATTTAAACAATGAAAACAAATCTCCAGAAAAATAATTTTCCTAATAGCTTTACTAATAATAAATTAGAGAAAATCCAAATGTCCAACAAGAGAATAGATAAGCAAATGACGTATTCCCAGTAATGACACAGTACAGAATAAAAAAGAATGAAATACTGATATACAAAACAGCAGAGACCAGCAGAGACCAGTGCTGTGAGTGCTCTGTGCTGAGTGACAGACACGGGAGACAACCTGCTCTCTGGCCCCGCCTGTGTGAAGTTCTGTGGCAGGTGGATCACAGTGGAGGAACTCACAACAGTGATTCCTGGCAGGGGACTTAGGAACTTCCTGGGTGATGGAAATGTTCTATAACTTGATAGAGGAGTGAGAAAGAAGTTATATGCACCTGTGAAAACTCATGGAATCATAACACTTCAGACCCACACATTTCACTGCGTGTAATTTATACCTCCGTTTAAAATAAAATTATGGGTGCATCTAAATTGTGCTTAAAGACATTTTACAACATTAGATGCATGCATTAAAAAAGAAGAAAAACGTATAGATTTGACAAGCTTAACATCTATGTCGAAAGTTAGAAAAGGGACAGGATTCAGGCTAGGGGTTAAGACACCCACATCCCATGTTGGACACCTGGTTCCAGCTCCTGATTCCAACTTCCTGCCAATGCCAACCCCAGGAAGCAGTGGTGATAGTTCAAGTAACTGGGCTCCTGCCACTCACATGAGAGACCTGGATTGACTTTGCAGCTTCCAGCTTCCCAGCCCAGCCTCAGCCACAGTGCACAGTTGAGGAATAAACCAGTGCATGGGATCTCTCTCTCTCTCTCTCTCTCTCTCATAGATAAAAAATAAAATACCGGAGTGGGTTTTTGGTTAACAGTGGTTAACACACAACTTGAGACGCTGAGTGGACCAGGCGGAAGACAGGAGCCTGGCACTCCACGCCAGTCTCCCACGTGAGCAGCAGGCACCCATACATTCCGGCTCTGTGCTGAGCCCTGAGGCCAGCATCCAAGGGCCACTCCCAGCTCTGGCTTCTTCTGCCTTGTGCTCCTGGACAAGCCACATTTCTCCCCTAAGACACTTTTTCCAAGGAACTGGTAATGTCCTCCCGACCTGTCCCCCAGGCACTTGACCCAGCCGCGCCGGTGTCAAGGCCAAGTTCATTCACAGCCCAGCCCTGGGGCTTGCTCTTCCTGCTCTTTAGCACTCGCTCCCTTTCTCCTCTGGGGCTCAGCTTGGAGTCTCCTCCCACACCCCACCTTGGCCTACAGTGCTCCCACCCTCTGACTCCCTCCATGCCTGGTCATCTTCTTCCACCTTAGTCTGTGGCTGACGAAATGGAGGGCCAGTCGGGCCACGAAAAAGAGCCACGAACCATTAAGAGCCGACCAGCTACTATGACTGCCCCTTCCAGAACCTTCCATCCACATGCATGCCATCTGCCTCTCAGAATCACTTCCCAGGAGAACTCCACTCGGGTTGTTTGCACTGAGATAACATTCGCGTCGTGTACCAGTCCCCCTTCCAAAGTCTGCAACTCAGTGGGCGTTCGTACATTCAACCATCACCACTGTCGAATTCCTGAACAGTTTCATCTCCCCAAAAAGAAATCCCGCACAGCCTGACCTCCTCGCCCTGGACCTTATGGATCTGCTGTCTTGGACATTTCACAGGAATGGACTCCAGTGAAGGGTGTGGCCTTCCGTGTCTGTGCCGGGTGCCATGTTACCACGCCTATAGCATGTGTCATGTTCCCCGTCAGTGTCATGCTTTCCAGGTCCCTCCGTGTCACAGCAGTGCCTCCCCTGACCTCACAGCTCTCACGGGGGCCTTCTTCGTCTCATTTGTCCACTCATCAGTAAAGGGACTTCTGAATCCCCTGCACTTTTTAAAGAACAGGAATAGCATTGGCACAAGCAACTTTTCCCACGGACATATGTCTTCGGGAGTCCTGGTGGACGCCCAGGAGTGGGATGGCCGGGACACGTGGGTTCTCCATGTTTAATGCTCTGAAGAACAGCCAGATGGTTTTCCAGGGTGGCTGTTCCCTTGCACATGTGGCCTCTCCAATTAATTGTCTTAAGAAAGCAGAAAAAGAAAGACGGGCAGGGGAAGTGTGCGTGGCGGCAGTTGCCCTAGTCCTTCTCTGTCGGATATGGTCACACTGAACTCAACTAGGACCCGGGACTTCCCCAGTTAGTGGAGAAAACTAACACGAGGGAACCGCAGTTTGAATCATCATCATCAGTGAAGGCCACGGGAGAGATGAAGCCACGGAGGATGTGAGGACCCGGAGCCTGTGGTTGTCTGGGGAAGAACATTTTGGGCAGAGACAAACGGAAAGTCCCCGAGGCCGGAGGGTGCGGGCATTGTCAAAGAACACCCAGGAGGCCAAGGTGGTGGGAGTGAGTTGAGCCCCCGGGAGGATGCCAGGAAGTGGGGAGACCGAGGAGATGAAGCCACAGGGAACTGTAGATTGCGAGCCCCTTGTAGGGGCCCCGTGGACTTAGGATTTTAACTCTGACTCACTGGAGAAAGACAGGTTACATGCCGAGAAGGATGGCGTCACCAAATATCAGGAAGGGTAAGACCAGGGGAGAAAAGGACTCAAGGGGCAAGATGTGGCCAGGTCACGAGTGGACGTATTGAGTGGGCTGTCGGAGAGAAGATTCCGGAGTCCCAGGAGAGGTCCAAGTTTGGGATATACAACTGCATGCCCCTTGCACAGAGGCCCAAGGACTGAGCCCTGGGGCGCTCCCACATCTAGAAGTCAAGAAAACCCCTTCCTCTGGAATCAACACTCAAGGTTAAGCCAAGGCCCTGTGTCTGCCCACACTGCAGTGCCTGCTCTCCATGGCAGGTCCCTCAACAACATCGAGGACTTCCTGCTGCCCCAGACACAGACAGCCGGCTCAGGCTGGCAAGCTCCCTCCGCCCTGCCTTCAAAGCCCCTCTCTCCCCACACCAGCTTCCCCAGAGCCCACCCTGCCCAGAGCACAATTGCCAAGGGGACAGTGCAGCCCCAGACCTGGCACTCAGCGGCCCTCCCGTCTCCTCCTTGCCTGGTGGGGCCCAACATCCTCTTAAATATTGCCAGCCCCTGTGCGGGCAGGCATGACACCTGGTGTTGGGTTCATGACAACGGCTGTGCTCCTGTTTTGCCGAGGCAGCTGTGGGCACTGAGACCCTGACAAGGGAGAGGGTGAGGGAGAGAGGGAGAGAGGGAGAGAGGGAGAGAGGGAGAGAGGAGTGGCTGAAACTCAGAAGCCCATACCAGGAACGTTGCCTTCCCGCTGGTCCCCTCCCTGCCTCTGCCAGCCACTCCCTCTTGCTGCATACGTGTTTCCCAGCGTACGGACCCCACCCACTCACCTGAGAGGCAGAAGAGGAGGGGGATGAGCAGCAGCTGCATTTTCTCTCCCTGCTGGTCGCCCCTGGGGGAGCCTGGCACAAGAACACTCTGCACACTCTTGTCCTTATTGCACAGCCCTCTGCTCTGGCTCGCTCGCTGTCACACTTCCTCCTTAAACAGCTTCACACTGGTGGATACAACAGAAAGAGGAAGGAGGTGAGATTTCAAGACACGGAGCAATGCGCAAGAAATCATGGCATGGGGCTGGCGCTGTGTCACAGCAGGTGAAGCCATGGTCTGCGGCGCCGGTGTCCCGTACGGTCGCCAGTTAGAGTCCCAGCCGCTCCACTTCCGGTCCAGCTCCCTGCTAATGTGCCTGGGAAAACAGCAGACGAGGACCCAAGTGCTTGGGCCCCTGCACCCATGTGGGAGTCCCGAATAAAGCTCCAGGCTTTAGCCTAGCCCAGCCCTGGTCATTTGCGGCCATTTGGAGAGGGAACAAGTGGATAGAAAATCAATCTCTCTCTCTCTCTCTCTCTCTCTCTCTCTCTCCCCCCTTCTCTCTGTAACTCTGCCTTCCAAATAAATAAATAAATAAATCTTTTTGAAAGAAATTATGGTGCTCATGAATCTGTGTTTTAGAAATGCTCCCCTGTTGGGGCCGGCGCCCTGGCTCACTTGGCTAATCCTCTGCCTGTGGCGCTGGCATCCCATATGGGTGCCGGGTTCTAGTCCCAGTTGCTCCCCTTCCAGTCCAGCTCTCTGCTGTGGCCCAGGAGTGCAGTGGAGGATGGCCCAAGTGCTTGGGCCCTGCACCCACGTGGGAGACCAGGAGGAAGCACCTGGCTCCTGGCTTCGGATCAGTGCAGCGCTGGCCATGGCAGCCATTGGGGGGTGAACCAACGGGAGGAAGACCTTTCTCTCTGTCTCTCTCTCTCACTGTCTAACTCTATCTGTTAAAAAAAAAATGCTCCCCCGTACCAAGCCTCGGTGGGTTCTCTGAAAAGAGACCTTGGCAGCTCCTCCTTTGCTTTGTCTGCCCAGCCCTTGTCTGATCCAAACCTCTCCCTCTGGTGGAAAGGCTAGGGGGTCTGGGGGAGGACCAAGCTCCATCAGAGGGTTTGGAGAGCCGAGGCTGAGAGTCAGAATGCCCCCAACCTAAAGTTTCTTTTTTAAAAGATTTATTTATTTATTTGAAAGGCAGAGCTAGAGAGAGAGAGAGAGAGAGAGAGAGAGAGAAAGGACTTCCATCTGCTGGTTCACTCCCCAGATGGCCACAATGGCTGGAGCTGTGTTGATCCGAAGCCAGGAGCCAGGAGCTTCTTCCAGGTCTCTCACATGGGTGCAGGAGTCCAAGGACTTGGGCCATCTTCCACTGCCTCCCCAGACCATAGCAGAGCTGGATTAGAAATGGAGCAGCTGGGCCGGCACTGCGGCTCACTAGGCTAATCCTCCACCTTGCGGCACCGGCACACCGGGTTCTAGTCCCGGTCGGGGCGCCGGATTCTGTCCCGGTTGCTCCTCTTCCAGGCCAGCTCTCTGCTGTGGCCAGGGAGTGCAGTGGAGGATGGCCCAAGCCCTTGGGCCTTGCACCCCATGGGAGACCAGGAGAAGCACCTGGCTCCTGCCATCGGATCAGCACGGTGTGCCGGCCGCAGCGCGCCGGCCGTGGTGGCCATTGGAGGGTGAACCAACGGCAAAGGAAGACCTTTCTCTCTGTCTCTCTCTCACTGTCCACTCTGCCTGTCAAAAAAAGAAGAAGAAAGAAAGAAAGAAAGAAAGAAAGAAAGAAAGAAAGAAAGAAAGAAAGAAAGAAAGAAAGAAAGAAAGAAGGAAGGAAGGAAGGAAGGAAAGAAGGGAGCAGCCGGAATTTGAACTGGTGCCCATATGGGATGCTGGCTCTGCAGATGGTACTTTTACCTGGTATGCCACAGTGCCAGCCCCCTCAACCTGTAGTTTCAAGGGTAGCCAGGATCTTGGAAACCAGAAGCCCAGGAGTTTGCCTTAGGGCCAAAACCAGACAGCTGGAGGAAGGTTCCAGCACAGAGACTGGCAGCGGGGGGGGGGGGGGGGGGGGGTATCAGAATACAGACCACAAAGGAGCTAAAGACCAGGGAGATGTGAGCAGGGACCTGCTGGCCCCAGGAAGCAGAGGGACTTTGTCTTAAGAACCCTCTGAAAACGGATGGCTGTACCCCAACCTGGCAGGTGGGGTCCCGTGGACGTCTACACCAGCCTGAATCCTCGAAGCTGTCCCGTACTCCAGGGCCACCCCCCACTCTTTGCTCGTGACTGTACCCCCTCACTCCCATGCCCCACCTTTCAATAAATGCTCGCTGAAGAAAGGAAGCCCCAACTCTCCCTTCTCACTCCCCTCCGACGACGACGCCCAGGCCCATTCCCCAAGTCCCCTCCCCCATCGAGAGCCCAGCAAGCAGCAGGTGCCGCCCAAAGGATAGGAAAGGATGGGCCTTGCTTGTGGTTTGCACCTGGGCCCCACACACCCGGTGACGTCTGGGCCAGTGAGTCCCGGGGAGGACTGACTCTCACACGCTAACCAGGCACGGGCGCAGGGGGCTTATTTACCCAGCAAAAACAAGAGCCTCTGATAAGCCAGGGAATTTCCGGAATGTGGCCAAAGGTGGCCTCCTGCTTCCCATACCTGCAGACCATAAAGTAAGCTCAGGAGCCAGGGCGGACCTCGGGCCCCACGTCGGGCCCCCCGTCCAGGACACGGGGGGGGATGTTGGGTGGCCACAGCAGAGAAGCCCCCAACTTCCGGGAGAGGACAGGAATGGAGCAGGCGAGGGCAGCCTGCAAGAGCAAGGGGGCCGAGGTAGCGAGGGACGGGGGAGGGGGGGGAGGCAGATCTGCCTGGGGCCCCGCCCTCAGACCCCGGAGGCCTCCGAGAGGAAACTACCCCCGTGACAGATTGGCTGCTCTGAGGAACAGGGGCAAGGCAGCTGTCCTGGATCCTCAAAGACCCTGCATCTTCAAAGACCAAGTCTAGGCCCTTGCCCTGGCTTGGCCACTGACTTGTACATGAGTCACTCGTGCCCTGGGCTTCCACGTGCCCCTCTGTGAAGGGAGGCAATGAACAGAGCATGCGTGTGCATGCATGTGAGCGCTCCCGTATGTGTGCATACGCGCCTGTGTGCATGCATGGTGTATGTGCTGTGTGCAGCTGGATGGATGTGCGTGTTGCACATAGGTGTGCTACTGATGGGTACATGTGTGTGTGCTGATGCATTTGTTGGCTTCTCCTGGCTACAAGGACAGAGCCTGGCTCGTGGTCGGTCACTGGGACCAGCTGACCATGGACCATCTTTGAACTCAACGTGTTGGCAAGAGGAGAAGCACAGGCA
The DNA here is from genome assembly GCF_051225735.1 of Oryctolagus cuniculus. NCBI lineage: Eukaryota > Metazoa > Chordata > Mammalia > Lagomorpha > Leporidae > Oryctolagus > Oryctolagus cuniculus. The sequence continues at coordinate 5,685,781 of NC_142883.1, read as the reverse complement.
GGGACAGCACCCGCTTCACAGGGTCTCCCCCACCCTGCAGACAAGGCCCACATGAGAACCCAAGTCCAAACCAGGCGGGCAGAAGAAGGCCCAGAGTGGAGCTTCTGGGCTCAGACGCAACAGCCAACCAGGAACCACCCGACTTCCGGAGCACGCCTCCCTGAGGGGCCGAGGGGCTTCATCGGGGCGTGGGCTCCCCTCCTGGGTGCCTGTCCATGGAGCTTCTGGAATTCACCACGGGGCTAGGACGTCACCCCCTCGCCTGATCGGACTCCTTTCAAGGCCCTGTTCCGCACGCCGAGTTCACAAGCTGGGGAGCCAGTTTCTTCCACAAAGGCCCCCAGAATTGCTAAGCCTCAGGCCGTGGCAGCAGAGCACACACCCTCTCCCTTCGTAACTCCTCTTGCTAAGAGGAAGTGCCTGGGCCGGCGCCACGGCTCACTAGGCTAATCCTCCGCCTAGCGGCGCCGGCACACCGGGTTCTAGTCCCGGTTGGGGCGCCGGATTCTGTCCCGGTTGCCCCTCTTCCAGGCCAGCTCTCTGCTGTGGCCAGGGAGTGCAGTGGAAGATGGCCCAAGTGCTTGGGCCCTGCACCCCATGGGAGACCAGGAGAAGCACCTGGCTTCTGGCTCCTACCATCGGATCAGCGTGGTGCGCCGGCTGCAGCGCGCCGGCGGCGGCCATTGGAGGGTGAACCAACGGCAAAGGAAGACCTTTCTCTCTGTCTCTCTCTCTCACTGTCCACTCTGCCTGTCAAAAAAAAAAAAAAAAAAAAAGAGGAAGCGCCTGTCACCTGCCCCCTCCTTGGACTTGGGCCAGACCCATGACCTCCTTTGCCAATCAAACATGGCAGAGGCGAAGGTCACCAGTGGCCCCGCACTTCCTTCTGCCCTGCGCACCGCGGCTTCTGCCGGGAGAACGAGCCGGCGACCCCAAGCAAGAGCAGGTGGCCGTGAAGACCAGCTGGCCGGCTCAGAGACTTGTTTGTTGGGCACCACTGAATTTTGGGTAGCTTGCTGTAGCGTTAGTGAGACTGTAGAAACTAAAGGAAGAGCTGTGCCCATCCGAAGCCAGGAGCCAGGAGCTTCTTCCAGGTCTCCCAGACAGGTGCAGGGGCTCAAGCACTTGGGTCATCTCCTACTGCTTTCCCAGGCCATAGCAGGGAGCTGGATCGGAAGTGGAGCAGCCAGGATTTGAACTGCCTCGGCCGGTGCACCGCACTGATCTGATGGCAGGAGCCAGGTACTTATCCTGATCTCCCATGGGGTGCAGGGCCCAAGCACTTGGGCCATCCTCCACTGCACTCCCGGGCCACAGCAGAGAGCTGACCTGGAAGAGGGGCAACCGGGACAGAATCCGGCGCCCCAACCGGGACTAGAACCCAGTGTGCCAGCACTGCAGACAGAGGATTAGGCTAGTGAGCCGCGGCACTGGCCAAAGAATGCATTTTAAATCCCCCCTAGTCCCACCATACAGAGAATATCACTGTTATTTGTGACTGTGTATCCACTACCAACCACTCATTCTTCATTTGTGGAAAAGCATTTTACACAAACCTACATTATTAAACAGCTACATCATTAAATTTATTAGGGCTTTTTACTAAGGACAAAAATAAAAAGGTAACATGGCAGCGGTGTTGATAATTCCGGAGGCTGTGTACGGGAGGTGTGGGCGAAACCTCTGTGCCTTCTGCTCTAGTTTGGAGAACAAAGGGGAAGGCATGGGACAGAGAAATCGACCCACGCCATTTGGAACCAAAGTTCAAAATCTTGCACGAGATGGCAAGCTCCGATGGGCAGCTGTGGCAGTTACCAGGGAAAGGCGGCTGTAATCGGCAGACCCGACATCGGCTGTTAGAGATGAATATTCCCGACAGCAGGGCAGTCCGCTTCACTGGACTGGTTCCCGGAACAGACACCCACAACCCGGATGTCCTCCTTTCTCCTGGTTTAGTGGGGTTTTTCCCTGATGAGTTTCAAAGCTGACATTATTTACTCTTGCAAATACTACAGCGCCGTCCTGGTGCACACTGTAGCGTGCTTTTGCAAGGAAGACCATGGCTCCTGCCGTGCCAAAGGAATTTGCCCTGGTAACTCTGATAGACGCTGTCAGTTGTTGTCCATGACGGTGACCCCAGGGAGTATCTGTATCCCCGTATCTAAGCCAATGTGGAGCATTATCAAAGGACCGCTATCACACTCATATCAAACAAATGCATGTAATGCTGGATCAGTCAAGGTTCTCCAGAGAAAAGGAGAGAGAGAGAGAGAGAGAGAGAGAGAGAGAGAGAGAGAGAGAGAGAGAGATGTTCCAAGGAACTGGCTTACACAGCCACGAGAGCTGGCGAGTCCGAAACCCGGCGGGCGGGCAGGAAGGATGGAAACCCACAAGACGGAACGAATGCCACGTCTCGAGGCGGAAACACTTCTTCCTCAGGAGAACTCCAGTTTTGCTCTCAAAGTCTTTCAGGTCAGCGGATGAGGTCCACGCAGACGCTCCAAGACTGCAAGTCACTGCATTGTAGGTGCAGGCACCGTCGTGGCACATTTACGTGAGCGGTGAGCGGAGTGCCTGGGTCCACCGCGCAGCTAGCTGAAATGTAAAACAGGGGCCAGTGCTGTGGCGTAGTGGGGGAAGCCGCAGCCTGCAGTGCCAGCATCCCACGTGGGTGCCGACTCGAGACCCGCCTGCTCTGCTTCCAATGCAACTCCCTGCTATTGCACCTGGGAAGGCAGTGGAAGAGGGCCCGAGAGCTGGGCCCCTGCATCTCTGCAAAATGGCAATGAACCACTTTGCAAGCCAGGACCCCACCCAGGAGTCCACATCACAGAGTCCTGGTAGCATCGCAGGGCGGGAGAAGATAACTCTGGGTGGAAGGACACTGGCCTTTGTGGGGCAGCCGGCACCACAGCCCCATCTGGAGTCCCACTGTGTCCTGACTACAAGGAGGTGTAGGGCCACACGTGAGGCTCACATGCACAGCCACCTCGCCTCACCCCGCACACGCACACTCACACATACAACCCTGCCCAATTTCTCAGACACTAGCTGCTTTGGGATTGATTTATCATGTATTCACTTATTTGAAAGGCAGAGTGACGGGGGGGGGGGGGGCTTTTATCCACATGTTCACTCCTCAAATGCCCAACCTAGCTAGGGCTGAGCCAGGCCAAAGCCAGGAGCCAGGAACTCACTCCAGGTCTCCCGTGTGGGTGGCAGGGACCCAAGCCCGGAGCTGTCACTGCTGCCTCCCAGGGAGCGCAGTCCTCCTCCAAGGAGGCTCCAGTAGCCGGGGCTCAACCCAGGCATAATCCGGCTTTAAAAACCTATCAGATCTGGAGCCTGCACTGTGGTGTAGTTGGCTAAGCCTCCAGCTGTGGCACTGGCATCCCATATGGACACCGGTTCCAGTCCCAACTACTCCACTTCCGCTCCAGCTCTCTGCTATAGCCTGGGAAAGCTGTGGAAGATGGCCCAAGTCCTTGGGCCCCTGCACCCACGTGGGAGACCCGGAAGAAGCTCCTGGCCCCCAGTCCACCCATTGTGGCCATCTGGGGAGTGAACCAGCTGATGGAAGACCTTTCTCCCTGTCTCTCCATCTTTCTGTCTATAACTCTAACTTTCAAATAAATAAAAAAAATCTTTAAAAAAAACTAAATCTTTACTTAATATATACTAAGTTGATCTTCTGTATATAAAGATAATTGAAAATGAATCTTGATGTGAATGGAGCGGGAGATGGGAGGGTGCGAGTTATGGGGGGAACCATTGTAATCCATAAACTGTACTTTGGAAATTTATATTTACTAAATAAAAGTTAAAAAAAAGACCTATCAAATCAAATGTGTCCAATTTTGCGACCTGGATAAAATATGAGAGGTTTTCAAAAAGTTCATGAAAAATGCATATTATGAAAAATCCACATAAGGATGTCAAATCTCTTTACATCGAAATAAACTGTTAATCCCACCTCTCCACAAACTTTGTGAAGGGCCTTGTGCCTTCCTACCCACCTGGAAGCCGGCTTAGAAGGAGGACCTCAGGAGTCCCACACGAAATGCGGCCACCTAGAGACAGCAGGGCTCTGGGCTCCGACCCCGGCCACAGGCAGCTCCCTTCCCGTCATCCCCCTGCCCACGTCAGCCCCAGAGGCTCTCTGGAGAACACAAGCAGACACCCCAGGCTTCACATCTGAGCTCTGGCCACTTGCCCACTCCTCAGACATAAGGATGCGCTGACAGCGTGAGCTGGGAGCCAAGCACGGCCAACAGGAGGGACCGGGCCTTTGGCCCTGAGAACTGCTTGAGTTTGGGGGAGGGGTACAGACAGAGGAGGGACAGGACTGAAGGAGCTTCTGGATTTAGGGGAACTCATTCAACGGTGCTTACAAATCGACCAGCTCCACACTCTCCACTGTGGCCCAGAATGGAGCTCTTGGAGGGGCTGGTGCTGTGGCACACGTGGCTAAGCCACCACTTGCAACATCGTCGGCTTGAGTCCCGGCTGCTCTAGTTCAGATCCAGCTTCCTAAGAATGCCCTGGGAAAGCAGCAGATGAGGGCCCAGTCCTTGGGCCTCCGCCAGACCATGATGGATTCCTGGCCCTGGCTTTGGCCTGGCCCAGACCTGGCTGTTACAGCCATTGGAGGAGTGAGCCAATAGATGGAAGACTCTCTCAATAGCTCTCTCTCCCTCTCTCTCTCTTTCTCTCTGTCTGCTTTTCATATAAATAAATTTTTAAAAAAATAAAGACCAAGATGAGAGCATCACTCTGCCCTGCTCTAAGCTGGAGCCTGGAGTGCACTTCCGGACTGGTCCTTGAAGCGGAAGCATCCCGAGAAAGGGGGGGCCCCTATGACGAGAGAGGAAAGTGGTGGGGGCTCTTCACCCTGGAAAGGACAAGGATCAAAGGAAGAAGAATTCCTAACTGTTGTGTCTGTTACGTGAGCGAGGTGGACATGCATGACAGATTCCTCAACTTCTAGAGAACATTCTAGCTAGAAAGCTCTTCTTACAGCATAAGGAGGGGCCGGTGCTGCGGCGCAGGGTAAAGCTGCTGCCTGAAGTGTCAGCATCCCATAAGGGCACCGGTTCGAGTCCTGACCACTCCAGTTCCAATCCAGCTCTCTGCTATGGCCTGGGAAAGCAGTAGAAGATGGCCCAAGTCCTTGGGCTCCTGCACCCGCATGGGAGACCCGGAAGAAGCTCCTGGCTCCTGGCTCCTGGCTTCAGATCGGCGCAGCTCCAGCTGTTGCAGCCAACTGGGGAGTGAACCAGCGGATGGAAGACTTCTCTCTCTCTCTCTCTCTCTCTCTGTGCCTCTCTTTCCCTCTCTGTGTAACTGGTTCTAATAAATAAATAAATCTTAAAAACCAAAAACCTTAAGGAGGCGGCCAGTGTTGTGGCACAGCGGGTTAATCTACTGCCTGTGACGCTTGCATCGCAAGTGCTGGTTCAAGTCGCAGCTGCTCCACGCCCCATCAGCTCCCTGCTCGTGCACCTGGGAAGGAGTGGAGATGGCCCAAGTATTTGGGCCCCTGACACCCCCGTGGGAGACTCAGATGAATTCCAGGCTCCTGGCATCAGCCTGGCATAGCCCTGGCTGCTACAGCCATTTAGGGAGTGAACCAGTAGATGAAAGATTCTCTCTCTCTCTCTCTCTCTCTCTCTCAAATACATAAATAAATATTTTAAAACAGAGGAAATTAGACTTTCCATGTAAATTATTAGAGCCATTCCTCATAACAAGCAAAAGGAGCCTTTAACCAGGAAGAAATGAAAATTGAGCAGAATTTGGTTATGGAGATGGGGGCGGGGGCAGAGAAACCGCAGTCAGGGGACATCCAAGGCCAACACCCTGGCCAATGCGTGCCCAGCCTGCTCTGATGCCAGCCCCCTCTGAGGCCATTGGCAGAGAGCAACATGGGGCTCATGGGCCAGTCCCGAGGGCCTGGCAGTCTATGCATCACTGAATCTTGCTTCTCCCCAGCCTCACCAATGACCTCAAGCGTTTGTCTTCGCAGTCCATTGTGACACGATGCATTTGCCTGCTGGTCCGGTCACCCACCTGCTGGGCGGTCACTGGTGCACATCTGTGTCTTCTGTAGGGCTCGGGTTCTCTTTCAAACACTCCACCAGGCTAATTCTGCCCCCTCCCAGTACACACTGCGCAGAGGGAAGAGGCCTCCCGCTTCCCCAGTGCCACCACTCTGTGAACTGGTGTCCACTCCGAGGCCCGTCCAGCGCCGAGTGCGAGCTCTCCCCAAGGCACACCCTGGCACCCCGACTTGCTGCATTCTGTGCATGGGTTTTCTTGGACTTCTGCATCCCAGGGGATCCACAAACATCCCAGGAGCAGCTGATGGAGAGGAGCAGCTTACTAAGGGAACGATCCAGGGAGGCCACGACCACCTGACCGCCCCGCGGGCACTACCTCCACTTGAGTGGGTCCTGGTGCCGCAGCAGCCATGTCTCCCAGCCACAAGCCTGCCACAGCGTCCCTGCCACACTCCCCCTCTGGCTGGGAAGCGTGGCCTCGGCACAGGCTCAGCAAGGCCGCATTGCAGAGTGCAGCAGAGGGGCCCCCGGGCTGTGGCTGGAGGCCCCTGCAGACCTTCAATAACTCGAGTTAGAACAAGATTCCCGCTGCCTCCAGGCTCCGGGGACTTGGTTGGAAAATCAGGAGTGTGCTGTGCCTGTGTTTCTGAATGCTAGGCTGTCGTGTGTGTGTGTGCATCCATGTACGGTGCATGTCAGTGTGTGTACATGTGTGTGCGTGTATGTGTGCTGGGAGAGCCGGCAGCCTAACCCACACCACAGGCCCTCACCTCTCGCTCGCTCGCTCCCTTTCAGACCATCCTGGTGGGCGACAGTGGCGTGGGGAAGACATCTCTGCTGGTTCAGTTCGACCAGGGCAAGTTCATCCCAGGCTCCTTCTCGGCCACCGTGGGCATCGGATTCACAGTAAGCACTGGCTGGCACGCCCCCTGGGGAGCCTGCTGGAAACAGGTGACGGCGTCAGATGGTCAGATCACTCAGGAGGTCGACCAGAAAGACCGCAGGTGCAGGCGGGGTGTTGGGTGGCCAGGAGGGGTCTGCAGTGCCACGGGTAGTACAGGGGCTCCATGCTCCCTCTCACCATAGCCCCTCTTGGGGCCGCGTCCTCATCTCCTTCCACGTCCACTGTGCCTGGAGCGGCTCCCAGCTTCCGCTAAATCCTGGGAAGATCTTGGGAGGCGTTCAGACCACTGGCTCCTCGGAATCTCAGCATCTGGGGCAAAGGAGGACCCAGCATGGGTTTCTGGACAGTTCAGGTGTCAGCAAACTCCAGGATGGAGCACAGCACAGGGCCTGTGAAGTCACTTGGGGCTGGCAGGCTTGTTCCCGGGGTCACAGCAAGGCAGGCAAGGGTCCAAGGAGGACACGCCTTCATGGTGGCTGTCCAGGTGGCGAGGGAGACGGGAGCAGGCCAGGGTGGGTGCCAGGGCCTGGAATCCTTCAGAACACAGCAGCTGAGAGGGACTGGCTGGGCCCTGCGGGGGAGGCCTGGGTACCAGGCCCAGGAGGCCCAGCCCACCCCGGCATCCCTGGGGCCCCGAAGCCAAGCAGCTCAACCCGCCCAGCACGTGCCCAGTCTTCCCCCACGGCCACAGCCACATCTCCACCTCCGCGGGGCGCGGAGAGGGCATGAGTCACACACCACAGACCACAGACAAAACTGCTGTGAAAAACAGCAAGCGCCTGGCACACGGAGGGCCCAGGACCGCCTGAGAGGAGCCGGCGGGTGCCCCTCCAGAGCCTCTGCGTCTGCTCAGGGCGCCAGGATGCACCTCCAGCCATCTCCCAGCCCTGAGCTCCCTGGGCTGTGCTGTCCCCAGCTCAGGGACACAGGGCTCGGGGAGGCCTCCTCGGTCACCTGGGCTGCACCCGAGGGCACCTGGAGAAACAAAATGAGCTGTGTGCCACCAGGCGCCTCCTTCGAGCAGGCCTGGGTGACCGGGGGCGGTGTGCACACTTCCCATTCTTGTTGGGGGAGGTGCAGGTAGTTCACGGGCAGAGCGGGCAATCGGTGAGGACGGAGGCGTGGGGGCAGGGTACGAGGGCAGCTTGCAGCCGGGGCTCGGGCCAGGAGCATAGGGGGGTGGTGTCTGTGGCCATGCTGTGAGGCCAGGAGCGCCTACATCTGGGATGAAGTGAGGTGTGTGTGTGTGTGTGTGTGTGTGTGTGTGTGTGATGTGCTGTGGTGGGAGGTGGGTGTGTCAATGATATCATATGAGGTGGGTGTCTGGGATGTGGAGGGTGTGCGTGGGTGTGGCATGAGGTGTGTGTGTGATGAGACCTAGGATGTGTGTGCATCTGGTGTGTGTCTGGGATGGGGTACCGGGACTGTGTGTGCGTCAAGTGGAGAGCAGGGAGCAGTGCTTACTCCACAGCCCCGGCCCCGAGCACGCGGGCTCCGGTCCCACTTCCGAAGCTGCCCTTGGCCACCTGGCGTGCGTCCACCCCAGGGGACAGCGCCGCCCTGCCCAGGGTCTCCCCTTCCCCAGGCAACCGGGGACCTACTGACTCCCGCTGCAGCGCGGAGCCGCCAGGGGGCGCCTTGTCGTCCCACTGTTCTCCGGAGAATCCCCGCCGAAGGGGCCACAGTGCCCCCAACCCTACCACAGATAAACCCCAGACCCACTCCCCAGTCCTGGGACGTCCAGCGACCTCTGCTCAAAACCACCCACGACTTCATGAATTCACCTGGGCCGCGCCCCTCGCCCGGGAGGTAGGCGCTGCGGAAGCCACCTGTCCCCAGGCGGGACCCAGGCGGCCCGCGGGTCAGGGAGACTTGGTGGTCTGCACCGCTGGCCTGCAGAACCACCTGAGCGGGGCGCGGGCTGGGGCGCCTCCGCCTCCTCGCGTCGGGACCACCTGTTACCCGCCGGAGCTCTGGCGCCGCCTGCTGGCCGCGCTGCGCAACGGCACCGGGAACCCCCGGCGCGGGTCCGCGGGTCGGGGAGAGGCCCAGACGTTCCGTCGCAGGCGGGGTCCCGGGCCCGCTCCCCACAGCGGGAACCTGGCCCGGCGGCGAGGAGCTTGGGCACCGCTCCTGGGGCCGGATTTGGTCCCACTCTAAGTGCACGAAGCCAGGCCAGTGTGACTCGTGCATCACACACTCTTCGCCAGCCCAGACCCCGAAGGGCTGCGCGCCCTCGTGGGACTGCCGGCTCCTCCCCCCCACCTCGGGCCGGTGTCGTAGAGGTGCTGGCGGGACAGAGGGAGGAGCCAGTCTGTCTGTCGGGGTCCGGGCCAGGTCGGTGGCAAGGAGGAAGGAGTGGGTGGAGCTGGGGCGGGGCCGTCCCTGCACTGTCCCTGGCTCCCTGGCTGGCCCAACTCGCCGATCGTCCGTCCGGGGACATGACGGGCAGGCCTGGCGCAGCTGCCTCCCGGGGTGGTGAGGCCCCCGAGCACTCCCCGCCCTGCAGTCCGAGCTTCGATCTCACGGGCAAGGTGGGTGGGCGCTGCGTCCCGCGCTGGGGATTCCTGTGCCTTTGCCCTGTTCCCTAAGACCCCCGCCCTCCCCAGCCCCTTTCTGTCTGCATCTGGGATGCATCTGCATCCCGTCCAGGCAGCGGGGGTCTCACAGAGGAGGGGAGGGGAGGGAGGGGAACAGGTCAGGCCCAGCCCTGGGCCCCCTCCACCTTTGGGGATCTGGCTGGCTCCGTGCAGGCCAGGTGGGGTAACTCAGAAGGCCTGAGTGACTCCCTGCCCGCGGGCCTCGATCCAATTTTCTTGGGCCGCACGCAGGCCAATAAGAGCCCCAGGAGCCCCTTGCAGCCCGCCTGGTCACTTGCTAGCTTGAGGTCCTAGGATTGCCTGGAGGATGTCTCCCAGCCTGCCTTGCAGGCCCACCCGGAGGCCGGGAGGCAGCTCTGCCCTGGCTGTGCCTTGGTGTGAACGGGTACCAGGAGCTCTGAAAGAGATGCTGATGGGGGCAGGGCAGGGTGGGAGAGGGGAGCGGCTCTGAGGGTTGCAAGGCCTCCTCCAAAGAGACCTGGCTCTCTGGGGGCCCAGGCTCCCTCCCCCAGCGCCAGAGCTCCGGCTGGATGGGAGCCTCAGTCCCCCCCTCCCCCGCGGGGTTCAGGGGAAGCCAGTCTGCAAGTCACTCTCCCAGGGCCGTTGAGATAGGCGAGTGCTGTGTGCTAGCTGCAGGAAGTGGGCCGTGGGCCCTCCGATGGGGGAGGGGGAGCAGCCCCAGACTGATGGGAACCGCTGACCTCCGTGCCCTGGGGCCAGCTGAGCCGTTTGCCTAGGAGGCGGAGTCTCGCAGCTGTTTGCGCTTGGTGGGATGGCCCGGCTGGCTGGGAGGCTGCTCAGGGCAGCTGTGACCTGGAAAGTACACAGGCACTGGCCGGCCCTCCCTCCCCATCCAGGGCTGGGACCCAGGAGCGCAGGTTCCAGAGGGCCCACACCCCGGCCTCAGCCCTCAGCTGTCTGCTGGCCTCCCCAGCCCTGGCCCAGGGCACTGAGCGCAGGAGAGTCTGGGAGGAGCCTGATGGGAGCTCCTGGGGGGAGGGGCCACAGGCAGGTAGGGCCTGGCCCAGACACTCCTCCCTTCCCACTCCTGCATGTCCCTGGAGACCGCACAGGGACTGAGAGAAGGGCCCCCGCCCCCATACTCCCTGGGGCCCAGGGGTGCCAGCCTGCAGCATTTGTCCCACCTCTGCTGAATGGACTTGGGGCCAAAGTCTCCCTGTTTTCAGCGTGAACTCCCACTCTCCCTAACGCATGTTATTAGCAACCTCCAAATAAATGTTGTAACCTGAAAGGAAAGGAGCCCAAACAATAGTAATTTCAGAACACGCCCGTGCAAACCACAGTGCCCTGCCCCCTTCCAAGCCTTGCCCCAGGTGTCCACACGTCCCCCTCCCGACAAGGCAGCCCCACCCACAGGTGCACAGCCTAGAAGAATCCACACAGGGGGACTGAATGCCTGCCTGCCTGCCCTGGCCGTGGGCAGATGCAACCAGCGCCCATACCAGGTGAACATGGGGTTCCCTGGGGCCACCAAGACCCTCTGGGCACCTGCTGGTGCCGACATGTCAGCTTGGGCTCCCAAGATGAGGACAAGAAGGTAGGGGAGAGGGGATGGCAGCCACGCAGGCTTCCTGGATGCTCTCAGCATCCTTCCCTGGCCCCACCTCCCCCGCCCATCCCTCTCTCCAGGCTGCCCCACACACACACTCCCTACAATCCCAGAAGCTCCCCGACTCCCCACTCACTGCCTCTGCCCCCCCCCCAACTAGGTGATGCTCCTGGGAGACTCGGGCGTCGGCAAAACCTGTTTCCTGCTCCAGTTCCGAGACGGGGCCTTCCTGTCCGGGACCTTCCTCGCCACTGTCGGCGTAGACTTCAGGGTGAGGCGGCTGCAGGCTCCTCCTCCCAGCGGCTTGGCCCCTGTGTGGCCCTCCGCCTGCAAGGCACCGAGGGTGCTCCCCCAGACCACAGCAGGGGCCAGGTGCCAGAAGTCTGGGCTCCCTGACACCCAAGGGACAGGGAAACCAGGCGGAGCCTTGTTGTCCACTGCAGAGCAGGGCAGACAGATGAAAGCCCTTGCTGACCGCCCGCTGAACTGGGCTCCTTTGGCAAAGCCTGGAAGCACAGTTGGCCTTTTTGGGGCTCCCAGGATGCCCAGCGCTGCACCAGGTTGCGGCTCGGGGCTGGCCCTGTGCGGAGAGAATGGCTGGCCCGAGTCCCTCCCTCTCACCCTGATGACCGTCTTTCTACCCTGCATCATCGGGGCCCTGACCAGCAGGTGCGGGCTAACCAACCAGGAGGCCGGGACCTCCAGCTGCGTTCAGAGAACTCTGGGGGGCGAGAGGGAAGATGGGCCTGCCAGTCTAGCTCCTCAGGTCTCCAGGACTCCGGTGGGCATCTCAGCGCTGAGGCTCGGCAGCGACAGTCCTGGGGCTGGGCTCTGCGAGAGGAAGATGGTAGTGGGCAAGGGGTGGGCTCTCCGGCGCCCAGCCCCGTGCAGCCCTCCGGGCCCTGGCAAAAACCAGGCAAGTGCTCAGGTGCCCCTGGCCCCTGAGAAGAGCAGAAGGCGTGCCCTCGGCAGCGGAAGTGCCCCCGCCCTCGCTGGAGAGGGTTGGGCACGGGGCGTGGGCGGGCCGTGGGCGGAGCTCGGCCCAGGCTTCTCCTGCCCCCCCCCACCCTGCGCCCCTCTGCCTTTCAGAACAAGGTGGTGACTGTGGACGGTGCGAGAGTGAAACTGCAGGTGAGGTGAGGGCTGGGCTGGGGCAGGGAGGGCCCAGCTCCTCACCCCAACCACAGGCTGCCTGCAGCCCTGCCCACCCCTGGGGTAACTTCCTGTGGGGCCCCCAAGAGGAAGCAGCTTGTGTTTGTTTGATGTCTGCAGAAGATGTATTTCCCAGGCACCCTGGCTTCCATCAAAGGCAGCTCAAAATGTGCCTTCAGCCTCCTGCTCTGGCAGGCTGGGTGCCCCTCCCCCGGGGGGAGCCGGGGAGGAGAAGAGAGGAGCTCCGGTGAGCTCAGTAACCATCCGTCCTGGAGCCCTGGTCCTGGCTCGCACCCCTTGCACCCAGCACTCCCTGCCCTGTTCCCCCTCTGACCAGTTCTCCATCCCGTCCTAGATCTGGGATACCGCGGGGCAGGAGCGCTTCCGCAGCGTCACCCACGCTTACTACCGAGACGCCCAGGGTGAGTCCCCAAGCCCTCCAGCCCCCCCCCCGCAGTCCCCCCACTGCCGGGCGGGGGGCCCGCTCTGACCGGTCTCTCCTCCTCCAGCCTTGCTGCTGCTCTATGACATCACCAACAAAGCTTCCTTCGACAACATCAGGGTAGGTCCCCTCTGCCCCGGCTAGAAGCAGCCGAGGCAGGCCTGGCTGGCCTGCTGCTCTGTGGGGTGCAATCCTGCTGCTTCTAAAGACACCTGGCCATGACTCAGAAGTCAGACCCGTGGCCGAGTGTTTACCTGCCGTGTGGGCACAGGGGCTGGGCGGGCTGCGTGCCCGTGCCACCTGCCATGATTCATGAATGTCTTTCCTGTCAAAGAGCTCCCAAGGGCCCCAGCTCCACCCTGGACAATTAGCCGCAGAGGCCAAGGGCAGAGCCCAGCCAGAAGAATCTACACGGACATCCAGCACCACTGGCAGGAGAGTGACTCAGGCAGAGGAGCGAGCGGCTATCAGAGCAGGGAGGATAATTCAGCCAACGTAGGGACCAGCCCTGAGTCCAAAGGGGCACAGGTCTGCCCTGTTCGCTGACCTCAGCGACCTCAATTGCTTGTAAGCAAACTGGAGGCGTAAGACATACAAGAGGTCTCAAAAGACCCACGGAAGACGATTTTTTTTTTTGAGAGGGAGACAGAGCTCCCATCTGCTGGTTCACTCCCCAGACACCCACAGCGGCTGGGCTAGGCGGAAGCCAGGAGCCAGGAACTCAATCCAGGCCTCCCACGGGGGTGGCAGGGACCCACTGTTTGAGCCATTATCACCTGGTGCCTCTCGGGGTCTGGAAACGGGAGCTGGAGTTGGGCACTTCCATATGAAAGTGTCCGACTGGCATCTTAACCGCCAGGCCAAATACTCATCCCACCACGAACTTTTTGATGTACTTTTGTGGATTTTTTTTTTTAAAATGGAAAACCCATGGCGCTTATTGTACCACCTCCAACCAGTTAGTGATGTCATAGCAGACATCACTAATCAACCTCAGTGCTTTTGATCACTTCTGGGCCCTTTTGTGGTCTAGAATCTCAACAGGGCACTCTGCAGGAGAGTGGCCCGGTGCTGCCCCGCGGCCGGCTCAGCTTGCCCTCTCCCCCAGGCCTGGCTCACCGAGGTGCACGAGTACGCCCAGAGGGATGTGGTGATCATGCTGTTAGGCAACAAGGTGAGTGGCTGCAGGCCGGCCGGGGCGGCACCCGGCACCTCCTCTCCGGCTGCCTGGGCATCCGCCCCACCCGGCCCCACGGATGCCCAGCGGTCACCTGGGCACCTGGGCATCCTTCCCGGGTCTCCCGGGTCTCCCAGGTCTCCAGGTCAGAGGTCAGACGTCTCTGCCCTCTGAAAGCTCTGGCAACTGTCCACCCGGGGAGGGCCCTACCTGCAGGGCTGCCCGGGCACTCGTCCTGAACAGGGTCAGGGGTCAGGGGCTGACACCCTTCACCAGGGAGAGTTACCCGCCTTCCTCCTGGAGCCAGGGTTGCCATCACTGCTGAGCTGGGCTACAGCCTGAACCAGGCAGAAAACATAGCCCCAGGCCCATCACACCTGCCCGCAGTCCCCCAGGCCACCAGCAGAGGGCAGGCAGTGCCTGCTCCTTTGGCAGAAGCTGGGCCAGCTGGGGTCAAGGCTTCCTTCCCCAGAGTGACCCATATCGGCTTGACAGGCGGATGTGAGTAGTGAAAGAGTGATCCGGTCGGAGGACGGGGAGATGCTGGCCAGGGTAAGTGACCACTGGCCGGGCGGGGTGAAGGCAGGGGCAGCCAGAGGCCAGCGCTGAGGACAAATCTCTCGCCCCGGGGCAGGAGTACGGTGTTCCCTTCATGGAGACCAGCGCCAAGACGGGCATGAACGTGGAGCTGGCCTTCCTGGCCATTGCAAAGTGAGAGCCGAGTGGGGAGGGGCTCCAGGCTGGGCAGGGTGGCTCCACTGGGGGTTCCTGGGCCCGCCCGCCCTCTGAGTTGCATTTTCGGGGGTCCCCCTGCACTCACAGCCCGCCCACTGCCTCTCTGCCTTCCAGGGAGCTGAAGTACCGGGCGGGGCGGCAGGCCCATGAGCCCAGCTTCCAGATCCGCGACTACGTGGAATCCCAGAAGCAGCGTCCCAGCTGCTGCTCCTTCCTGTGATGCCCAGGGGGCTGCGGGGAGGCCACAGGGGCCCAGAGGACACAGCCGTGGCCCCCAGACCGGTTTATCCTGAGAGGCTGAACGGAGGGAGAGGGAGAGGGGGACCCAGCCCTCAACCCCTTCCCATGAAGCAGCTGGACTCCAGCGCCCACCGCGGCTCCTGTGGCTCCCCTGCTTCCCCAGCGAGGGCGCGCCACCTTTCTCTTACTGCGACTTAATTTAAAACAAGTAACAGGTGGAGAACCAGGACACCAGGACAACGGAGGCGGGGCCCTGGCGGCCCTTCTGCCTTTGAGGCCGAGGGGCTGGGCCTCCCTCCTAGCCGTGGGCAGCACCAGGGACACCGATGCACTTGTAGGGGTGTGAGGGCAGGAAGTGACCCCGTCAGCAGTCTCACTTTAGCTGGACAGAGGCTGGGCTGACCCCTGGGTGCCGGGAGCCAGACCATAGCTTCAGGGAAGACCACAGCTGTGGGTTAGGAGGCAGGCGGCCCCCTTGGAGGAGGGGAGAGAAGGATCAGAGACCAGGGTGTGTCTGTCTGGCCACCTCAGGCGTTACGGAGCCCCTCCCGGGAGGGTGTCCCTTTCCTGGGCCCCTGGGGACCTTGGTTCCTGTCTCTGGACCTCAGATCCCAGGGGAGCCCCTTCCCCCAGAATCCCCGTCTTATCTGCTTTCTGCCTGTGCCCCTGGCCACCATCCCAGCTTTGGCAGGTGTGCAGTTTGTAGTGCTCAGCTCTCCGGGGTCAAGAACCAGAGAAAGCTCCAGCTCCTGGGGCAGGTGGGGGCAGCAGAATGGAACAAAGCTTGCCCCTAGCCTGAGCCCTAAACCCAGCCTGACCACTGAGCCCTTTAACTCCTCAGCCGCCAGAGCCCAAACTGCTTTATTGCCTCTTTGGCTAGAGAGCCGAGGTCATCCGTTCCTAGGTAAATCCATGTGTGCAGAGCAAGGTCATGGCCACACACTGGGGGCGGGGTGGGCCGGGGAGTAGCAAAGAGTTCAGGCAGGGCCAAGGTCGTGTCTCCCGAGGCCCTGACCCAGCTCCAGGAAGTGAACCTGAGACCAAGAGGTCATGACCTACAGGTACCCAGACTCCTGCAGGCCAGGGGCAGCCGAGGAGGTGAGAAGCCAAAGTCAGCGCCGGTTCTGAGGCTGCGGCCTTTGCTTTCAAGGCGGAATCCTGGCGCTCCGACTTGGGCGGATAAGGAAGCACTCGCCAGGGCACAGCAGGGAGGAGCCTGACCTTGCCAGTCTTTCCTAAGGGCCCACGGCAGCCTGCAGGAGATCCCGTAGCCAAGACAGCCCGGGGCTCCTGGCGTTTGTGTTTTTGCGGAATTAAATCGCAGTGTTTTGGAAACTGCACCCCGTCCTGTGTTTCTGGGAGGGGGCGCACGAGGGAGTGTTCCCGTCTTTCAGTGTCCTGGAATGGTCACCTGAACAGGTGGCCCCCAGGCCTCTGCGGCCAGCCTGGGAAGTTTCTCGGGGTCTGCATTGTCCGCTCTCCGCCTTTCCCGCGGGGCGCACCGAGGTGACCTGACTTTGCTCTGCCTCTCCCGGAGCCAAACGCCCAAGACCCAGGGGCCGCCCCCAGACCCGCTGCGGACCCCGCACAACTTCCCCGCCGGGATCAGAGCCGGCGCTCCCGCGCGGAGGTCGTGGGGCGACGCCAAGGGCCGCCGCGAAGGGAAAACACGGCCCGGGAGCGGAGCGGATCCCTCGGCAGCAGGCGCGCACGCCCCCTCCCCACCGCCCCCGCCTCCATCGGAGCTTCGGCTAAAGGCTGCTGAAACGCTGGGGGTCCGCACCCGAAGGCCGGCTGTCCTCGACCCCCGCCACAGGCTGGGGAAAACAGAGCCGAGCCCGCCGCCCCGCACCTGGAACTCGCGGCAGGAGCCGCCCCTCCCGCCCGGCTCCGGCACTTGGTAACAAACACTTCCACTTCCTGAGCCCGCTTTCTTCGCCCGCTGCGGGGCGCCGCGCCGAGCGCAGGCCCCGCCCCCGCGCGCTCCCATTGGCCGGCGCTGTTCACCCGGCCCGAGCGCCCCGGCCCGGGGGCCCCCGATTGGCTCGCGGTGGCCCACACCCTCGGGGAGGCCCCGCCCCCGGGATTAGGGGCCGGGGCGGGTTCTGGAACGCTCAGACGCCGCGCGGGGCGGGGATTGGTCTGAGCGCGTCCTCCTTCGCTTCGCAGTGTTCGGGACACCTGCTCGCCCCTCGCGTCTGGCGCCGCTGGGGCTCCCCTGCCAGGCTCCCCGGTTCCTCCAAGCTCGCAGAGCAGGGAGAAGGGCTGGGACGCCCCGGACCCGGACCCGGCCCGGAGCCCGCTGCGCGCCGCTGAGCCGTCGCGGGGCGAGATGAGCGCGGACGCGGCGGCCGGGGCGCCCCTGCCCCGGCTCTGCTGCCTGGAGAAGGGGCCGAACGGCTACGGCTTCCACCTGCATGGGGAGAAGGGCAAGGTGGGCCAGTACATCCGGCTGGTGGAGCCCGGCTCTCCGGCCGAGAAGGCGGGGCTGCTGGCCGGGGACCGGCTGGTGGAGGTGAACGGCGAGAACGTGGAGAAGGAGACCCACCAGCAGGTGGTGAGCCGCATCCGCGCCGCGCTCAACGCCGTGCGCCTGCTGGTGGTCGACCCCGACACGGACGAGCAGTTCAGGAAGCTCGGAGTCCAGATCCGGGGGGAGCTGCTACGCGCCCAGGCGGGGCCGGAGCAGGCCGGGCCGCCGGCCGCCCCCGGCGAGCAGGGCCCGGCCGGTGAGAACGAGCCGCGCGAGGTCGAGAAGAGCCACCCGGAGCGGGTGAGTGCGGGCCCGGGGCCGGGCGGCGGGGAGGTACCCGGGCGCCCCGAGAGGCCGGTCCCTTTGGCAGCTTCCGCCCGGCGCCCCGGCTGTTCCCTGGCGGGCGGGGGACCGCGTCCCACGACCCCATCCTCCCTCCCCGCCCCAGGCTGGGCGGGGAGCCCGGGCGCCTTTGCCGCCTGCACTTCTTTTTGGCCTTGGTGAGGGTGGGGGGCGGTGCAGGGGAGCCCAGTCCCCTTTTCGTCTGCTCCCGTACCCCGGAAACCCCGGAGTTCTCTACCGCTACTCCTAACTCCTGTGGGGTGAAGGCGAGAGAGCCGCGTCTTTAGAAAGCGGGGCGCGAAGCCCTCCTGCGCCGAGCCCCGGCGTGGGGTGGGGGCGCCCCGCGTGTATCATTAACCTCGGGCCGCTGGACTTCATCCTTCCCAAGTCCAGGGTGCCTCCTGAGAAGGGGCGATGGGTGGGGGCGGGGTGCGCGGAGGAGGCGCAGAGGCGTCTTGGGGGTGGCGGCTCTGCCACCCAGGAGGATTTATGAGTCTGAGGAATGTGTAGAGTAAGCGCTAGCTTGTATCAGGCAGCGGAGGGAGGACCTTGGAGGAGGAGGAGGAGGTGGAGGAGAAAGATGGCTGGGGGAGGGAGCGAGCTCTCTGCCCGGCAGCCACTGGAGGAGCTGCCCGGGGCAGGTGGTCTTGCCCGCGCCCCACTCACTGCCCTGCCTGGACAGCTCTCGCCAGCGTTTGCTGGTCCCCCAAACCATCCCAGTGAGTTCGGATCAGCTGCAGGAGGGCAGCTGGCAAAACAGGAGCTGTTGTGCAGAGCCCCGGGTCCCGTGAGACAAGGCGGGGCCTGGGGTGCCCGCGGTGGGGCGCCCAGGGCCCCCTCCAGCAGGCGCCAGTTGGGGGCCGTGTGTGGCACGGGTGCCCCAGGGCCGAGCCAGGAGGACCCTCCCGGGACAGCGAGAGGGCACAGTTCAGCATTTAGGTAGAAGGCGGAGCCTGAGAGGACCAACTGGTTTGGTGTAAGAGAAGGAAGTGAGGTCACCAAGAACACTGCCCAGCCAGAATTGGGTGCCAGGAGTTCCAGGGCCACCAGGCTCCCACTTCCTGCCACTGCCAAGCTGGCATAGGCCCAGGGTGGGGGCGTGGATCAGAGCACCCCTGATAAGGGGTAGACACCAGGGATCAGGAACAGATGACCTCTGGTCCCAGGCAGAAATCCCATCTGAACTTTGTGCTTCTGCTGAGCCTGTCCGGCCCTGTCCTTTTCCTTCCCTTGCTCTTAGCCAGGGGCTCAGATGACCCCTCCCCCACAGCAAGTCACAGCTCCTCCCTTTGCCCTTTTGGTTCTGGCCGGGGAGGCCCTGGGGGGAGGCTAACGTGGAAGCCTGCACGGCACAGGCCATTCCACCATCTCAGAACCGGGCTCCCCCAGGTGGTGGGGTGGGCCCCACCTGTGTGTGTGCTTCCTTGGGCCAGCAAAGCCACCTGGGGGGGTCCTGGGGACGCGTCCCCAGGCAAGTCACGGTTCTGTGCACTGTGGTTTTCCCATCTACAAAATAAGGGCATTGGCTGAGGTGCACCTGCCGCCTCTGTACAATTTTAGAAATGGGGGGCAATGCTGGCGCCTCTGCTAGATTCTCTGAATCGAGCTTCGCTTGTGAGGCCGAGCCCTGTGCGACCACCTCCTTCAGCCATATTCGTGGCTGGTCGGCTGGAAGCCCTCCGTTAGAAGGCTGCAGAAATGCTCACACACAGAGTGAGAGCGACTTTTTTTGCAAAAGGCATCCGTTTCACAAAGCATCTCGCTGAGGTTTGCTGATGCACTTTAACCTGAGTTTGTGTGCAGCAGGCCGGCTGTCCCTTCTCTTCGCTAGTTCTCAAAGACGCAGATGGTCCCAGTAGAAAGGTGCCCAGCAGGAGTGCTTACCTGGATGGCGTCTGGTGGGGAAGACCAGGTGTGGTCTAGAGTGACACAGGGGGCTGGCATTTGGCACAGTGGTTAAGTCGCTGCCTGGGATGCCCAGGAGCGGCTGGTTCGAGTCCCAGATACTCTGCCTCTGATCCAGCCGACTGCGTGTGCACACCCTGGGAGGCAGCAGGTGATGGCTCAAGGACTTGGGTCCTTGCCGCCCATGTGAGAGACCCTGCTTCAGCCTGGTCTGGCCTTGGCTGCTGGCTTCTGGGGAGGGAATCGCCCAAACCAACAGATGGAAGATACCTCTCCCCCCACACTGCCTTTCAAATAAAACACACACACACACACCCCGCAGGGCCAAGCATGAGGGGTGCCTGGAGCCCTGGCCATCCGTGCTGGACTGGGCTCTCTAGGCTCAGGAGGGGAGGGAGTACTTAGCCCCCCCCCTTCGTTGTTGGCTTTTGCCTCCTCCACTCACAGGGGGAGAGGGGCAGCGACACCTTGCTTGAAGCCCCCCAGCCAGTCCCCTCCACCGCCTGTCCCAGAGTGACACCCAAACCCTCAGATTGGACCCTGACAGCTGGGCAGGCCTGAACCCGCCCCTCTGCACTGGCCCAGCAGCCTGGAGCCAAGCAGGGCAGCTCTGTGAGCGTCCGTTTCCTCTTGTGTAAGCTGTGGGTTACAGCAGCCAGCCCACAGGGCCGTGGGGATTACGCGAGGATGAACACGCAGCAGGTTGCTCACTGCCTGGCACTGAGGAAGTACCCAGTAAACACTGGTTCCCGGGCATTTGGATTAATGAAGAATTCACAGGGACAGGCGCTGGGCGCCGCGGCGAAGTTGCCGCTTGGGTTGCCAGCATTCCCCGTCTCGTGCGCCTGGTTTGAGTTCAGCTCCTCCGCTTCCCACCCAGCTTTCTGCTCCTGCACCTACTGGGAGGCGGCAGCTGATGGCCTCGGTCCCTGCCACCCTCGGGGGTGGGCATGGTGGTGTAGCAGGTTAGGCTGCGGCTTGGGACACCTGCTCCCATAATGGAGTGCCAATCAAGTCTGCTTCTTTTCCTTTTTAAAGATTTATTTATTTATTTGAAAGGCAGAGTTACAGAGAGAGAGAGGTCTTCCGTCCACTGGTTCACTCCCCAAATGGCTGCAACGGCCGGAGCTGAGCCTATCTGAAGCCAGGAGCCAGGAGCTTCTTCTGGGTCTCCTACGCGGATACAGGGGCCCAA
The DNA here is from genome assembly GCF_051225735.1 of Oryctolagus cuniculus. NCBI lineage: Eukaryota > Metazoa > Chordata > Mammalia > Lagomorpha > Leporidae > Oryctolagus > Oryctolagus cuniculus. The sequence goes on along the minus strand of NC_142883.1, from coordinate 5,664,987 downwards.
GGACTTGGGCCATCCTCTGCTGCTTTCCCAGGCCAGAGCAGGGAGCTGGCTAGGAAGAGGAGCAGCCGGGACTTGAACCATCGCCCCTATAGGGTGCCGGCACTGCAGGCAACAGCTTTACCCACTATGCCACAGTGCTGGCCTCCCTCCTTTGCTTCTTAGCCAAGCTCTCTGCTCATGGGCCTGGAAGGCAGCTGATGATGGCTCAAGTTCCTGCCACCCACATGGAGACTCTGTTGGGGTTCCTGGCTCTTGACTTTAGCCTGGGCCAGCCCCAGCTATTGTGGCCATTTGGGGAGTGAACCAGGTGATGGAAGAGATCTCTCTCTCTCTCTCTCTCTCTGCCTCCCCCTTTCAAATAAGTAAATAAACCTAAGAAGGAGAGAGAAAGACCCAGCTTGCGTTCTGGACTCGGCTTCTGCCTGACCCAGCCCTGGCTGTTCTGGGTATTTGGAGAGTGAACCAGCCACTGGCAGATCTCTGTCTCTCTGCCTTCTAAATAAAACGAAACTAAAGAAATAAAAGTAGCTAGTTCACAGTGAGGTTACACGTCCTGGGGGGACAGCCAGCGCTGGATCTGCCCCGCGCTGTGCAGGTGCAGCCATGGCCAAGCCTGGTACTTGGTAAGTGCTCAGCCATTGGTTGCTTCAGGTGAGGTGGGGTCTGGCGTCCACTCTCACTGCTGCCCCCTCCCCTCCATCCCAGAATCTGAGCCCCCCCCCCCCCCGCCAGCCACGCCCTCCCTGAGCCGGCAGATGGCGCCCCTCCCTCTGGGAGTCCTCCTGCCCCCTTCTGTACCACGAACCTCTGCGGATGCTTTCCTGGGTTCCTTGGGCAGAGCTGTCTCTTCCTTTCCTCCTGCTCTTTGTCCTTGTATCTTTCTTTTATTATCTTTCTTTTTTATTATTTATTTGAGAGACAGAGGGCTGTTGCACTGGTTCGCTCCCATCTGCTGGTTCACTCCCCAAGTGCCCACAACAGCTGGAGCTAGACCCGGGCTGAGGCCGGAGCCGGGAGCCAGGAACTCCATGCAGGTCTCCCCCGGGATTACAGGAACCCAGCTAACTTGAGCCAGGAAGCACTGCCTCCTCCTCCCAGGGTCTGCGTTAGCAGGAAGCTGGAGTCAGGAGCCTGCGCCAGGGATGCCCGCCAGGCACTCGGATGTGGGACGTGGGTGCCCTAACCAGGGACCTAACTGCGAGGCCGAGCACCCGCCCACATCCTATCTCTTTATCGCTCTGAACATGCAATATTTTAGTTATCTGTTGGTGAGCTCCTCCTCCGCCGCACGGTCAGCCCCAAGGGCAGTGACCAGTTTATTTGTGTTTACGTGCCCGGCGCATGGTAGGGAGGTGCTCAATAACCAGCTTTGAATTAATGGATGGATCCGTGACAGCTGTCAGACCTTTGTCCCCGCTCATCTCCTTCCAGGCCCAGCACTCCCAGGCTTGCCACCAACACACCCAGAGACTGGAATTCCAGATAAGCCTCCCACCTCTCCTTGCCTGCTGGCAGCTTCCATCGAAGACTAGAAAGCAAGAGCCCGGGCCGGGACCGGGGCGGTGTTTGAATCCGGGTGCTGCCAGTCGCTGGCCGCGAGGCCCTGGGAGCCCCATGCTCCTGCTGGCTCTGTGAGGTGCGGGTACCGGGACCCCCTGGCGGGGCTGTTGGTGTAAAACCTCCCCGCCTGAGGGGGCTCCTGCCAGTCTTCGCCTTGATCCCAGAAGCAGAGGCCGCGCAGGCACCCCCGCGGCGGTGTGCATGGCTGGGTGCGCTTTGCCGGCAGGCTCCCAGCCCCTTTCCCAGGGCGGGCGGCTGGTTCACACCGACGGGCTTGGAGCTTTGGTGAGGCAGAAGCGTGTGGGTTTGAGATGCTGGGGGGTGTGAGTTTGTGCCGCTCCCTTAACTTGAGACCCCTCTCACTGGCAGAGCAGTGCAGCCCCTCGTCCTCACCTTGTGTTCCTGTTCAGTTAAGTCAGTCACTCTGTAGAGGCTCCTCTTAGAGGAGGCTGGAGACCCTTCTCCCCCTCCCCAGCCTTCCCATCCCAGGGGGCCCTGGGAAAGTGGGGGGGAGGGCGCTGACAAGAACCAGGGCCGGCGGTGTGGAGCAGTGGGCTAAGCTACAGCCTGCGATGCCCACGTGCCATATGATGAGTGCCTTTTCCAGTCCCAGCTGCCCCACTTCCGATCCAGGCCCCTTCTTGTGCTCCTGGGAAAGCAGCAGAAGATGGTCCACGTGCTTGGACCCCTGTCACCCACGTGGGAGACCTGGATGGAGTTCCTGGCCCAGCCCTGGCCTTTGCAGCCATTTGGGGAGTGAGCCAGCAGACAGAAGATCTCTCTGTCTCTCTCCCTCTCTCTCCCTTTTTCCCTTTAACTCTGCTTTTGAAATAAATCAATCAATCTTTAACAAGGAGTTCAGCCAAGGTCTTGGGGCAGTAGGCCTGTTCCCAGGGAGAGAGCAGAGCTCCGGATCCCAACACCAGGCGTTCCTCTGCTGCTGCTGCTGCGACACGGTGGCCCTGCCCAGGGAAGGAACCTTCCGGTGTCCTCCTAGTAGGTACCGACACACCTGTCGTTGATCTGCCTGCCTGCCTGCCAGTGAGGTGCTGTTTGCTGTGTTTTGTAACTTGCTGGTCAATGTGCGGTCCCTGACAGCTAGTCTTTGTCTCTGGGAATATGCTGTGTACTAAACACACCTCAGTCCAGGTGACAGCTGCTCCACTTCCCATCCAGCCCCCTTCTAATGCTCCTGGGAAAGCAGCAGAGGATGGGCCACGAGGCAGGGAGGAGCCCCTGGCTGGACAGTGGGTCCCGGAGCCCGCCCTCTGTGCAGCACGCATCCCGGGGCCTCCAGCTCACGGAAGGCCTGAGTCTCCAGCCACACCAGCCCCCCCCCCCTTTTTTTTAAGCATCCCTACTTTAAACCCGTTTATCTTTTTAAACTCTTGATCCAAAGGGTGGATCTCGAACACAGCAAAGATTAAGAGTGGGTGGGGCGGGGCCAGCACTATGGCTTAGTAGGGTTAAGCCTCCACCCACAGCCCTGGCATCCCGTATGGGCGCTGGTTCATGTCCTGGCTGCTCTTCTTCCAATCCAGCTCTCTGGGAAAGCAGTAGAAGATGGGCCAAGTCCTTGGGCCCCTGTATCCGCGTGGGAGACTGGAAGAAGCTCGTGGCTCCTAGCTTTAGGTCAGCTCAGCGCCAGCCATTTAGGGAGTGAACCAGCAGATGGAAGACCTTTCTCTCTGTTTCTTCCTCTCTCTGTAACTCTGCCTTTCAAATCAATCTATATATATATATATATATATATATATATATATATATATATATATTTTAAAGTGATGAGACATAAAACTGGGACTCAGAACTGCCAGGGTCATGGTGAACAACAGTATTAGCCTGGCAGCGCGAGGAGAGGAAGGGCTCAAAGACCCCCAGATCTTTGGATCCAGCTTCCTGCCGGGGACGGGGCCCGGGCACCCAGCTCTGTCTGCAGACAGGGATCCTTGTCGGGCCTCCGCCCAGAAGGGTCAGGCTCCTGACCCCATCCCCCTCGGGGCCGGGCTGGGCTAAGCCACAGTCTGTAGCCTCGCCTCTGCCCCGCGGCTGGCTCTGCGGCGCCCCTCAGCCAAGAGCCTCTCTGGACGCTGCCCTTGACTGTCGCCTGGGCCTCCCTCCGGGCAGGACGACTCCCCACGGCCCAGTGTCCTTGTCCTTAGCAGAGGACGAGTGCTGCGGAGTCTGTAGGGTGGCATCCAGCTTGCAGAGGCCGTGGGCTCAGCTCCGGTCCCACCCTCTGCTGTGACGGAGGCCAGAGGTCTGAGTTCTCAGAGACGAACTCCACCCTCACCCCGCGTTTATGGCCAGGTCATGGGCGCCTGTGTCCAGCCGCAGACGTGGGGGCTGGGGCTAAGGGAGAGCACGTGGCAGAGAGAGGCCGCTTCGGCTGTGCTATCTGGGGCGGCAGCTGCAGGCTACCGCAGGAGGCTACTGGGCACTGGAAGGGGGCTGGTCTCGGGGGTTCTGTGGGAGACCAGATGAAGATTTGCACAGGCTGGGTATCCCTTGTCACACATGCCAGCAACCACAAACCAGTGTTTGGGATTTCAGACTTTCTCAGATTTGGGAATACTTGCATGTATAACGTGAGATAATTTAGGGAGGTAACCCAAGTGTACACAAATTGATTTGTTGCACATACACATATTTTAAATATTTATTTATTTACTTGAAGATAGAGAGAGGGTGTTCTTCCATCCACTGGTTCACACTCCTAATGACTACGATGGCCAAGATTGGATCAGGCCAAACCTGGGAGCCTGGAACTCCATCCGGGTCTCCCACATGGGTAGCCGGGGCCCAGGTACTCGGGCCACCCTCCGCTGCCTTCTCAGGCACATTGGCAGGGAGTTGGATCGGAAGCATAGCAGCTGGCGCTCCGATGAGGGATGCCCGGATCACAAGCGGCAGCTTGACCCCCGTAGCACAGCTCTGGCTCTGCAGGTAATTTTGTGCACGATTTCTAATGACTTTCCGTGCTGTGCATCTTCCCACTGTGGCCTCTATGTCAGTGTGCAAAGTTCCGGATGTTGGGGCATTCTGGATGAGGGGTGTTCAACCTGTGCCAATAGGAGGATGTAAAATATCACAGTTGTTGAAAAGGAACTGTATGTTGGAATAATATTTTAGAAGTGTTGTATTTGGGAAAATACTAAAATTTCTTTTTATAACTTTTTTTAAAGATTTATTTGTTTGAAAGTCAGAATTAGAAAGACAGGGAGAGGCCGGTGCTGCGGCTCACTAGGCTAATCCTCCGCCTTGCGGCGCCGGCACACCAGGTTCTAGTCCCGGTTGGGGCGCCGGATTCTGTCCCGGTTGCCCCTCTTCCAGGCCAGCTCTCTGCTGTGGCCCGGGAGTGCAGTGGAGGATGGCCCAAGTGCTTGGGCCCTGCACCCCATGGGAGACCAGGAAGAAGCACCTGGCTCCTGGCTTCAGACCGGCACAGCGCGCCGGCCATAGTGGCCACTTGAGGGGTGAACCAACGGAAGGAAGACCTTTCTCTCTGTCTTTCTCTCTGTCTAACTCTGCCTGTCCAAAAAAGAAAAAGAAAGAGAGGGAGAGACAGAAACCTTCCATCTGCTGATTCATCCCCCAGATGACTGCAACAAGCCAGAACTGGGCCGATCTGAAGCCAGGAGCTCATGCAGGTCTCCCATGTGGATGCAGGGGCTCAAGCACTTGAACCGTCCTCCGCTGCTTTCCCAGGCGCATTAGCAGGGAGCTGGATCTGAAGTTGAGCAGCCAGGACTCAAACCAGCACCCATATGGGATGCTGGCTCCACAGGCAGAAGCTGTACCTGCTACGCCACAGCACCAGCCCCATATTTTTCTTACAAGTTTTAAAATTTGGTTAGGAGAGAAACAGCTCTCCCATCCTCTCCTTCACTCCTCAGATGCCCCCCCAACACACACACACACAGCTGGGGCTGGGCCAAGCCGAAGCTCGGAGCCGAGCCGGAACTCAATCCTGGTCTCCTACTTGGGTAGCAGGGACCCAACTTGAGCCATTACCTACTGGAAGCTGGAATTGGAATAGGTACCCAGGCATTCTAGAGCGTAACGGCTATGCCAAATCCTGCCCTTTGGTTTTCTTTCCTTTTTAGCGTGGCTACTAGGAAATGTTAACTCTTGCACGTGACTGGCAGGTCTGAGTTCATATTCTGCCGCCTTCTCCTGTCGCCTGTGTGTTTTGTTTGTTTGTTTGTTTGTTTTGTTTTGTTTTGTTTTGTTTTGTTTTGTTTTGACAGGCAGAGTGGACAGTGAGAGAGAGAGACAGAGAGAAAGGTCTTCCTTTTGCCGTTGGTTCACCCTCCAATGGCCGCCGCAGCCGGCGTGCTGCGGCCGGCGCACCGCGCTGATCCGATGGCAGGAGCCAGGAGCCAGGTGCTTTTCCTGGTCTCCCATGGGGTGCAGGGCCCAAGCACCTGGGCCATCCTCCACTGCACTCCCTGGCCACAGCAGAGGGCTGGCCTGGAAGAGGGGCAACCGGGACAGAATCCGGCGCCCCGACCGGGACTAGAACCCGGTGTGCCGGCGCCGCTAGGCGGAGGATTAGCCTAGTGAGCCGCGGCGCCAGCCCGCCTGTGTGTTCTTGAGCAGTTTACTCCCTCTCGTTCAAGCCCAAGCTCCTCATCAGTGGAACGGGACAATAGTAACCTTCCTTGAAGGGTTAGAGTTGAGTTTCGTGAGGAAACCACGCACAGGTCCCAGCATATAGCAGATGTTCGGCAAATGGCAGCGTGGCGCCCCAGTGTCGCAGCTCCTTGTGTAGCCTCTTGGGACGGCACAACCCAGTTAAAGCCCCAGCTTGTGGGAGGAGGGGAGGTCTGGCGGCGATGGTGGAGCACCTGCAAGGTAGGCTGAAAGGCACGGGCCGCCAGCCCTGGGTGCTGTCCAGCCAGGTACCAGGCTGCCCCGTCCCAGGCTTGCCCAGCCCTGGGGAGGCCTGAGCCAAACTGCTCCACCGTGGGTCTCTCTGGCTGGCACTGGGGGAAGAGCCGACCAGCCAGAGGGAGAGTCTGGCTCAGGCCCCCGAGGCCCAGGTGTGCCAAGGAGCTGAGTTCAGCTTATGCACTGCTTCGCTCGCTGCCGGGTACAGGCAAGGACCCTCCCACAGAGAAACAGGAAGTACAAGATGAAGGACACGGAGGAGCATCCTTGAGTTCCAAGGGAAGTGTCCAGCATTCCTCAGGGGAAGAGGTCCCACAGGGTAACAGGAGGACATCAGGGGCTTGGGGGCAAGTGGCCGTCCAGCCCACTGGACCTCACCTAGGGCAAGGAGAGGAGATCTGGGCATCTGCCCTGTGTGCCGAGCCCCCGGTCACGTCCTGGCCTGCCCGGAGGACAGAGCACTGTCACTGGTGCCCCAGGCAGAGGCAGCTCTCTCCACCTGGCTTCCTCCAGGAGCCAGCACCAGACCCAAGCCTGGGCCCCCAGAGTCCACGGAGCCAACGGTGCCTCCTAGAATGGCCAGGGCTCTTACCCCAGCATGCCCCCCAGCCTGGGCTCTTCCCACCCATCCCCTCCTCCTGTTGTCACGGCTGATTTCCCTGCAGGGGGAGGAGGGCAGAGCCACACCATGCTTATTTGCATCAACTAGAGCCCGGGGCTGGGGCTGGGCTAGGGAAGGGCAGTCTTGGGAGATGGTGGTCACCTCTGTTGTCCCCTAGCCGCCCTGGTGGTCTTCCTGCTCCTCCAGCCCATCTCCTGCACCCCAGGGCTGCCTGCCAGCCAGAAGCAGGGAGGTGGCCAGGCTGTTTCTATAGGGCCCATCGCCAAGGCATCAGCCAGGGAGGGACTGAGCCCGGTGGGGCGTTGGCCCCCAGCCACCCGCAGCCTCCCCTCCCCCTTCACCAAGGAGGGGCAGAGAGCAGGCCTGGACCTGCTCCCCGGAGACGGCACCAGGATTAGGGTATCGACTTTCCCGGCTTTCCAGGTGGCTGCTGGTGGCGCCTATTGAATTCCGTGCCCGCTGTCCGCTCCCTGGACCGTTGCGTGGGTGGAGGTGATGGGGCGGCCACCCAGGGTGGGGCTGGGCTCCCTGGGGAAGGGGAGGGGTGAGTGGCAGAAGGGCTGTGAGGAGGAGCTGGAGGCAGCTGGCCCAGCCATCCAGCCCCATCTCGCCCCTTGCACCTGGGTCTCCACCAGCCCCTGAGCACATCTGGATTTTTACTTCTTAGAGACTCAGTGGCATCGGTCCCCTGGATGCCCTCCTGCCCATTGTCCCAGGCCCCTCTGGGGCTGGCACCGAGACAATGGGGCCCACACACCAAGCTCAAGATGACCTGGACTTGGCCCCTACCCACCCTCCTTTCCCCCAGAGCCAAGTTCAAGCCTTGCCCCAGCTGGGCTGCAGGGAGGGCCCAGGTACAGCGGTGGCTGGGACCAGCCGGGCCCCAACAGATCCCCCAGGAGGGCTGTCTCCAGGGACTCCCGCGGCACCAGCCCACCCCCCAGGCTGGGAGGGGCCGCCTGCTGGGCTGACTCAGCAGGTGACTGTGACACTTCTGTGGACACCTGGGTGGCTTCAGGAAGAGTGGGAAGCCCCCACCTCTCCATGTCCGAGAAGGCTTGTGTGGGTGTCTAAGGGCGGGGGAACTTCCTGGGGTTTCCTGTCTGCCCAGCCACCCTGTCAGACCCTGAAGCCTCCAGAGAATCCCCCAAAGGGCAGTACAGCAGGTCCCAGGGGGACTGGGCTGAACCGAGTCCTTCAGACTGGGTTCCCCATGCCCCCTGCTCCTCCTGGCTTGGTGCCTGCAGAGGGGCAAGGCTCAGAGAGGCCCCAGAGCTTTGAGGATGGATGTCACAGGCAAGGGACCCTGGTGACACTTGCAAAGACTAGGCCCAGGAGGCAGCAGCACGGGGCAGGGGGAGGGGGCAGCCAGCACAGCCCTACTGGTTAGGAAGTCCCCGGGGCCAGCTGCCCCCCAGCCCAAGAGTGTTCACCACCCATCACCCACGTCCCCCCGCCGCCAAGCCTTATCCCTCAGCTCAGCCTGTAGCGCCGCTGTGAGAGGCCTGAGCACCCGGAAGGAAGGCGGTGTTTCATCAGCTCCTGGGCCGCCTCCCCTCCGAGCCCACAGCCAGAGCTGGAAGGAGCCCCATGGGGCCTCGGCTGCCCAGCTCTGCCAGGGCCTCTGCTCCCGGTGGACTGCCCCGTGCTGAGCAGCCAGCCCACAGTGTGGCTGGAGAGGCGCAGGTGCGGGGCAGACCCGGGGATGTGTTCCGGCTGTGTGACTGCAGGCGCTGGGCTTGCCCTCTCTGAGCCTGTTCCCCCACCCCTGGAGCACCTGGCTCTGTCCCGGTGGGAAGTTCTTTGGGGCTGTCCCAAAGATTCACCCTCCCACTGTCCGGGGTGAAGGACCAGGTTGCCCAGCCCAGGTGGCTGAGGCCGAAAACTGAGCCTGTCCTGGTGGTGGCAACTGGTCGGACCTGTTCTGCTCCCTGGGCAGCCTGGGGGAGGGCCGCACCGCAGCTTTGCAGAGGGATTAGCTGGAGGGGAGAAGAGCCTGGTCTAAGCCCAGAATCAGATTGAGGTCTTGGAGGGCCCTGGGGGGCCACGGGCACGGAGCTAGAGGGGCCCCTTTTCATAGCTCACTTTGTTGTTTGTCAGTCTGGGGCAAGGTGCCCTTAGCCCAGGTGTGGGTCCGCGGCAGCAGGGGACGGCCACTCCACGCCCCCCACCGACATCCTGGACCACAGGCCAGAAGGAGCTGCCTGAGCCTTGAAGGGAGATGGGCCCTCCCACCGGCTCTCAGCCGCAGGGTGGGGAGCAGATGGCGCCACCTCCCTGGCTGCAAGCCGTTCGTGCAGGAGGCTGGGAAGCCCTGCTCTTCGCTGCTCCCCACTCTCCCCTGCCTTCTCCACTGCAGGGGGGGTTGGGTTTCAGGGGCACCCCACCCCCACTGTGGCCACGACCTCCCTGCCCCCAGCCTCACTTCTTTGCCCAAGGCCACTCTTTGTCGGTGTCAACAACAGAGGTGAAGTTCGGTGTGCACAGGGATCTGAGGGCTACAGAGGATTTCCACGGCCGTCCGCTGTCCGTCCACTGTCTCGCTGGGCTTCGCAGCAAGCATGGCAAACAGGTGGCAGTGAGAACGGCTCTGGCATGCAGCAAGCGAGCAGGGCAGCTGGAACCCCGGCTGCGGCCTGGACTCCTGGGGTGGTGTCCGGTGCCGGCAGGGCTGCTCGTGTGCCTGGTGATCCAGGGTAGTCCCCCTGGACCAGCAGCCCCACCCCAGGCTGGAGAGGAGGGGGAGAGGGTCCCCAGAGCAGTCCTTGGGCTCCACTTGGTCCCACAGCTGGATCCAGAGTTTGCTTTTCTTGGCCCCTCCCCCTTTGGGCTCCTTGGGGACTCTCAGGGTCTCTGTTGCCATGGTTACAACACCCCCACACACCTGGAATGCCCCATGATGGCTTCCCACCAGGTGTCTGGGTGTTTGGCTCCTTGCAGCCCCCTCCCACCTGGCCGTGGCCTTGGTTTACTGTAAATTGCTGACCGCTTGCAGTAAACAGCTGGCCTTGCCTCCCCCTCGGCAGGGGATGGGTCCACAGGGCCTGGGGGCCCAGCGTGTGCCCCGAGAAGCCAGCCAGGCTGACGGGACATCCCGGTCCCTTACCCTGGAGGGCCAGGCCAAGCCATGGAGGGAGAGGGATGGGGTCTCAATGGAGTGTACTGAGGCCTTGCATTACTCCAGACCTTCCTCGGGGGAGGTGGGGCCGGGACACTGGGCAATGGCCGTGGCCCTCCTCTCTCCCCGCAGCGCGAGCTCCGGCCTCGGCTCTGCGCCATGAAGAAGGGCCCCAACGGCTACGGCTTCAACCTGCACAGCGACAAGTCCAGGCCGGGCCAGTTCATCCGCGCCGTGGACCCAGACTCCCCGGCTGAGGCCTCGGGGCTCCGGGAGCAGGACCGCATCGTGGAGGTGACTTCCCAAACCCTTCGGGGCTCTTGCTGCCTGATGCTGTGGCGTGACCATCAGCCGTCCAGGGAGGGCCCGCTGCCGGCTCGCTCATGGGTGTAGCCGGCCCAGAGGTGGGGGATGGGCTGATGGACAAGCTGGCTGACTTCTTGCCCCCACTCTCTGGGCTTGGGTGGATGTCAGTGGCCGTCCCTGGAGCTCCTTTGCTGCCTGAGGACTCTGCCAGACCCCGGGTGGGGTTGACAGCCCCCTCATCCCTCTCCCCACAGCGGGCTCTGAGATCCGCTCCTTCTCCTGCTGTGCTGGGGGAGAGGGAGCCGGAACCAGTGCTTGGGCGGGTCCCAGAATCACAGAGTCCTAGAAGCTTAGAGCCGGAGGTCAGCCCTCCACAGACTTCTCAGCTCACTCGTGAGAAAACCGAGGCCCCGAGCCGGAGCGGGCCCGCCAGCCTGGCCAGGCCGCACGGATCTCTCCCGTCCCAGTCCCAGTCCCAGTCCCACAGCTGTGTGTGTTTAAGTCTCCTCTTCCCACGTGACCTGCCTCTCCCAGCTGTGAAGTGGCAGCACCACTGGCCTCACCCAGGACTCTGCAGGGGGCGGAGGGCTCCCACGTCCTCCCCTCCGAGCTGAGACCTATAACCCAAGCCCCCCCACCCCTGTCCCACAGGTGAACGGGGTCTGCGTGGAGGGCAAGCAGCATGGGGACGTGGTGACTGCCATCAAGGCCGGCGGGGATGAGACCAAGCTGCTGGTGGTGGACAAGGAGACCGACGAGTTCTTCAAGAAATGCAAAGTGGTCCCATCTTCTGAGCACCTCAACGGTGAGCTGGGTGAGGGGGGCTGGAGGCCCCCACGCCAGGGCTGCCCAGCGGTGCCCAGCACATTGCTGCATCCCAGGTGAGCGGCAGGCAGCTTCCCGGCCTGGACGCTCCCTCCCTGTCCTGGGGAAGCCCAGAGACACTTGTTGGGGGAAGAAGGGGGCCCAGCATGGGGCGAGGTAGCAGGGCTTGGCAGTGGGCTTCTGAGGCTGGCCTGTGAGAGGTGGGGCAGAGTTTACTGGTTCCCGGGGTCAAAGCTGCAGCACCGTGGGCCGTGCTGATGTCAGCAAAGGGTTAACTCTGAGGCGGCCTGCAGCCTTTGCTGGTCCGATCAGAGTCCATGACGGGCCCAGTGCTCCCCCTGTCTCAGGTTGTCTTGGAAACTCTCAGCCTGGCTCTAGAGAGCAGTGGGTCCCCCTCCCGCGGTCCCTGGGCCCCTGCCCTCACCATCCCCCACCATCCCCCTGCCAAGCCTGGCACCTCCCCCTGGCCGGGCTGAGCCAAATGGGGCAGGGCAGGACTTTCTCCCTGGGAAGATGGCTCCAGGAGCAGGGGTGCCCGCTCGGCCACGCTGAGGGTGGAGTCCCTGGACTTTGCAATGGGCGGGGCCTCCCTGAAGGTCAGGGCTCTATAGGCGAGGGTCCACATGACTCAGAGCTCAACTGAGTGGCCTGACACAGAATTGTGAGGGGCTCTTGGGAGTCCTTACGCAGACTCTGGGCACAGAGATGAGGCTCCAGCCTTGCCGTGGGGGACCCGTCACAGGGAAGACACAGCACGGGACACCTGGATCCCACTCGGCCCTTGGACTTCCCTTCTTGTCTGTCTCTGGCAGTGGACACTGCGGGGTGGGGGTGGGGGAGCACCCCCACTGTGCCCTGAACAGGCAGGGGAAAGGTTTAGAGTCATCAGCCGTGCCCTGGAGCAGGGACAAGGACAGATGCACGGGAACCGGGAGCCGAGAACCTGCCCAGGTCCGCTGGTTCCTGCAGGTGGCACAGCCACCCCCCCCCCATAATGCCATACAGAGGGACCCCAGGCCCACTGCTGCTGCCAGGTTTCCATGGGCTGGGGGAGAGGACGCCCGGGCCACTGCCCTTGAGTTTCTTGTCCCTTCATCTGCAGGCTGGCACGCAGGCGTTGGGGCAGGTCCCAACTCTAACCTGCACGGGCTTACCAGCACCACCTGGCAGGTGCCTGAAACATGCCGAGTCCTTGGCCTGCCCCAGACCTACCCGTGTGGGATCTGGTGCCGAGGCCCAGGAAATCTGTTTTGTTTGTTTGTTTGTTTGTTTGTTTGTTTGTTTAAACCAGTTTCCCAGGCAGGAATCAGGGAGCCAGCCTGGAACTTCAACCCCATGGAAGATAACAGGTTTTCATACAGCTCATGACCCATGTGTGGCTCCTGAGGTCTGTTTAGTAGATAAAAGGCCAGCCTGTTTTTCTTAATGCAGTGAAATAGGGAATATTAGAGCAGTACACTGCGGTAAACGTAGAGCTCTGTAACACTGTGTGTGCTGGATCATTAAAATGCGAAATGTAGTTACAGCGGGCTGTGGCCAAGAAAGTGTTAAAACACTGACCCAGGGAGCCACATCCCATGAGCCACCCACACCCCTCGCCCTGGCCGCCTCTCCAGCCTGTACTCTGTGCCCCTTCCCCAAAGCTCCTGGGCTCACCTCTGCACTCTCCTCTCCTAGGTCCCTTGCCTGAGCCCTTCACCAATGGGGAGATACAGAAGGTAAGGGCCCGGCCCCTGACTGCTTCCCGTCAGAAGGTAGCATGGTTGGGAGGCTGGTGTCTGGGTCAAGCTGAAACCTTGGGTGCCGGTTCTGGTTCCTTCCTGAGCTCCAAGCTGTGGGACAGCTAGCGCACCCCTCGGCCGCTGCCTAAGGAGGGAGAGGCCTGGCTGGGCCCCTCTGCAGCCGCCATCCTGGTGACAGGTCCCTGCCTCCAACTCCCCACTGTACAGAAGAGGCCATTCTTCCCCCCAAGAACAGAGCTTCAGTGTCTGGCCGCGTGCGCTGGGCCTCTCTGCTCCTTGCAGTCTGGGTTGGAAGAACAAAGCCCCTCCTCCCCAGGCAGAAGGGAAGGGGGTAAGGCTGGGGGGGAGATGGCGGGCCGGGTGCCAGCCGAGCCTTGCAGGAACCCAGGAAGAGGCTGGACGCCAAGCTGACGCCCTGACAGAAGCCTTCATTCCGGGACCGGGTGGGAGCCCTTCGGGGCCTGCCCACAGGTGTTCCTTCCCCAGCTCCTGCCAAGGGGCCCGGCAGGGGAGGGTCCCTGGGCCCCATAGGGGGTCTGGAACTCTCCATCCACCCTGTTCCTTCGAGGCCCCGCTTGGCTGTCAAGGTTCCTGGGGTTGACTGGGCCACCGGTGGTGAGAGCAGCCCCCAGGTTGCCCAGCCAATAGGAACCTGGTGGGCTGCACCCCTTGGTCACTGGCCCACGTTAAGGGGGGCCAAGGAGGCGGCTCAGCTCATGAATCCCGACAGGTGACAGGCATGGCCCTGCAGCCCACGGGGTGGAACCAGGCCGCCCTCTGATCCTTTAAGGAATGTGGAAGTGTAAAGCCGTGGAGCCGGCAGGCTCAGGCAGCGGGAATCTGGGTGGGTGGCCGGGGCTCGCGTGGTCCTCAGACCAAGATCCCCATCTTCCCTGGGAGCTCGCTCCCCACGCCCCTCCTCTCTCTCCGTGCCAGAACAACCCTGAGACCCTGGCCCCAGCGGCCTCGGAGAGCCCCAGGCCAGCCCTGGCAAGATCCGCCTCCAGTGACACCAGCGAGGAGGTAGGTCTGCTGGGCAGGGGGCGGCGACTGGGCCCCAGAAGCCGATTCCCAGGCCCCTCTGATTTCTGGCACACCAGCGGCCTCGGACGTCACACGCTGAGCCGCTTTCTGTTCTCATGACCTGGCTTCCCTGGGCGCAGCCCCAAGGGAGCCACCTCTCTGAGGCTGAGGACCAGGGAGCGCGCAGGGGACCGACTCAACTCGCTGCTTCCCCCTTCTCTCGACAGCTGGCTTCCCAAGACAGCCCCAAGAAAGAGGACTCCACGGCCCCCTCCTCGACCTCCTCCTCCTCCGACCCCATCCTGGACTTCAGCATCTCGCTGGCCGTGGCCAAGGAGAGGGCCCACCAGAAGCGCAGCAGCAGACGGGCCCCCCAAATGGACTGGAGCGAGAAAAAGGAGCTTTTCAGCAACCTCTGAGCGCCCCGGCCGCCCACCCCCCGTCACCTCCTCTCCGCCCGATTCTCCAGTCCCCAGCCGCCCACCCTCCTTCACCTCCTCTCCGCCCACTTCTCCAATCCCTGGCCGCCCACCCCACCTCACCTCCTCTCCGCCCGCTTCTCCAGTCCCCGGCCGCCCACCCTACCTCACCTCCTCTCCGCCCCGCTTCTCCAATCACCCTCGAATCGATCTACAGATCAGCACCAGTGCCCCGTTCCTGGCCATGTGACTTTTTTAGAGAACTGTGCACTTCCCTGCCTCGAGGAAGGCAAATGCTTTTCTGCCCTACCCCATCAAACAGCAGCAGACTCTGTCCCTCTGCTCCCGCGTGGCTCTGCCTGGGACGGCACCGGGACCTGCTTTAGGCGAGGATGGTGGCACCAGGCACGTGGTCCTCTTCCCTCACAACCCCACAAGGGACCAGGGGACTTTGCGGCAGCCACAGCTCACCTCGCGGGGCGTCCGTCGTCCTGACAGCTGTGGCTGGCTTGCACCTCTTGTTTTTGTTGATTTTTTTTTTTAAGGGTGCACATCAGTTTAGAGAGACGTTCATTTCCTTGATTAACGTGATTTTCCTGGCTGTTGCAGCCTGGGCACAGCAGAGGCCTCAGCCTTAAATTTGTGTCCCTGCTCCTCCTCCCCCAGAGGCCTGGGCAGCGTGGGGAGGGCTTGGCTGGCCCTTGCCCAGCGCTGAGCCAGGCCCCCCATTGTATGGAGACTCCGGAAATTAACTGGTTCCTGCAAACCGCTCCAGTCTCTGTGTCTTCCTTTGGGGCTTTGTCTTCTGCCCCGGGAGTGAGAAATGGCACACAGGTGGCCCTCAGGCCCGAGGAGCTCTGACCAGGGTGCCTGGAGTCTGGCTGTGAGCTGAGCTCGGGAGGGTGCCTGTGCAGGCAGGGCTGCAGCACCGAGGGGGCCAGGCCCCTTATGCAACAGGGATGTTTATCTGCGGAGGCAGGAGAGGCGGCCCACGTGTTCAGAGGACTCTGGGGAGGTGTCTCAGGAGTGAATCCCAGGATGGAGCAGGCTCTGGAATGCGAGGACTTGGCTTTATGCTGCCTGCCGGCAGCCAGTGGGCCACAGGATTCCCAGGAGCAGGCTGAGCTGGCGCCAGATACTCTATCTTATCTGGCCGGGCCCTGATTGCAGCTGTTGGCCGGCAGCCCCCTGGCTAGGCTGTGTGGCCAGGTGGAGGGGCGGGGACTGTCCAAAGGTGAACAGGCCTGGCCCTCCACAAGACTCGGGTCTCCTGCCTGTGGTACCTGGGGCCACCTCTTCTTGGAGGTCTGCCAGGGTGGCCTGTGAGAGCTGCGGCGACAGGGCAGGGGCTCAGAAAGAAGGGCAAAGTTGGCCCTGGGCAGCTTCCCACTCAACCTCCAGGGAGCCCACTGGGGAGCCATGGGCTGCTGGACAGCAAACGAGGACGGCTCCTCTGCGGGCCCTGGGCCCTGGAGCAGGGAAGCGCCAGCCACTATCTTGCCATCTCCACTCCTTGTCAGAGCTTGGATTCCATCAGCCCTTATCACAGCACTCATCGTCCCTGGGCCCTGCTTGGCTGGCCCTGACCTGCCCCCACCCCACCCCTGCCTCTACCCTTTGACCCCAGCACACCCCCCCCTCCGTCAGCAGAGCAGGCCTAAGGCTTGTCCCATGGGCTGTGGAGGGCCCCTCCCTACCTCTCCTGCAGGGTGGGGAAGCCCTGGGGACCTTTGACTCTGATCAATTAAGCTGAAGACAGGTGGAAGACACAGGTGGCTGAGGGAGCGCCGGCTGGGGCTGGGGCCGGGGCCAGCAGGGTTCTGTTTGCCCAGCTGTTCACAGGTGCAACCTGGGGTGAACACGGGCTGGGAGTCCTGGGCAAGTAACCTGATTTATGGGGGACTGTTACCCTTTTCCCTTAAAAACACTGTACCTACGTGGCCTTTCTTGCCAGGCAAAGCCCACAGGGTGTCAGGGCCTAGGGAACTGTTAGGAGTGCTCTCTCTCCCCTCCAGGCCACCTCCACCGGGTAAGCAGCAGTCACAGGGCAGCCTGGCTGTCTTGAACCTGTGCCTCCACTGCCCCCTCGTGGCCTGGTCAGGTGCTGCTGCCCCAGTGAGGCCTGATGACAGCAGGGTGGCCTGGGACCCCTGGGCAGCCCCTGCTTCCTCCTGCAGTCCCAGCCGTGAGCGCAGGAGGCAGAACCCCAGCAGCTGGGGAGTTCTCCAGCCTCAAGCTGAATCCAAAACTTTGTCCCGCACACTCAAGACTGCTGTGCTCCAAAGAGGAAGGAGGAGCCGGGACACTGGGAGGAGGGGCTGGGCCACTCGGACTCCAAGCCAGGCTCGAGCCCTTGGGGTCACACAGGACCCGTACTGTGAGACTGGCTCGAGCCCCAGTGGGCCAGACAAGAACCAAGGAGAGCTGGTCACGCCACGTGCTTTACTCCAGCCGTGGAAGGAGAAAGGCCTGTCCCCTTCCCGGCCAGTTCTCCAGGCTGCCTGCACCCTGCCCTCCCTCCCACCCTGGCTTCCGGGGATTCCTGGCGTCCACTCTGGGTTCCCGGTCAGGAGAGGAGGGCCAGGCCCTGGGGTCCGTTCAGCCACGCTGCCGGCTGGTGCGGCAGTGGTGGCTAGGGGCACCGAGGCAAGCCCCGCTGTGTCCTGGAAGCTGACCCTCGCCTGCAGGGGCCCCGAAGCCCCCCAGCTCCCGCGCAGGGCTGTCAGTGGGGCTCTGCCGACTCCTCCCGGTAGGGCCTCTCCTGCACGTGGCTCGTCTGCTCCAGGAGCCACTGGCGCTCGCATGCGCTCATGGTCAGCCTGAGGGTCACCTCCTGGAAGACGCTGCTCACAGCCACCTGTGTGAGCCCAAGAGAGCAGGACTGAGTGGGCACAGCCACACCAGAGCCGCCGCACCCCGGGCCTCCTCCCCCACCCTCCCCAGGGCATCCTTACCGGCTCAAAGTGAAGTTTCCGGAACAGCTTGAGGCTTGGTTCATTTCCTTGCCCGATTTTAGCCTCAAACTTGGTCAGGCCGAGCTTGGTCACTCCTGCCGGAGATGGGGGGAGGGGGGGCGGGATGAGCAGCCAAACAAAGCCCCGCCCCTCCCGGGCCAGCTTACAGTGGGGAACCTGTCACCTGCCCCACCCCCCCAGGCCTGAAGAAGGCTCCTCCGGGACTGGGCCCCTCCCCCGTCATCTGCTCAGCGGCTCTTACCATACGACAGCATCGCAAGAACGGCCTCAGTGCCCAAGCCCTTGCCCCTGCAGCTGGGCTCTAGGAGAGACAACAGCGGTGACGGCAGGCGCCAGGCCCCAGTATGGACACCTGACACCCTTCCACTTAGTCTGGGAGGCTGCAGCCACCGCTCCGTCCTGTGGCTGAGGAAGAGGGGCACACAGGAGGTCAAGGGTGTTCCCACAGGCCTCGGCGTGCAACCCAGGCTGCTGCCTGGTGGGGACAGCCGGTAGCCCCGGTGGGGAGGCTCAGGCAAAGACGGGCACAGTGTGGCAGAGAATTGGAGGGTCCTCTGATGGCGACGGTTAAGCTGGCAAAGTGGTTCAGCGACCTGAGGGCAGGCAGGGCCCGGGGGACACACCTGCAATCATGACCTCGATCTCCCCCAGGGTGGGGTCTCCTGGGTCCGTGAGGAAGAGGTTCACGTCTCCCGCCATGCAGCTCTCCTCGGGGGCACCGGGCTGGGCCTGCCACCTCTCCTTGTCCAGCACAATGAAGGTACACTCTAGGAGGGAGGCGACAGGGTGAGCACCCGCACTCCCAGACCAGAGAGGGGAGGGCGGGTTCCTGCCAGGAGTGCGGGAACCCAGAGGTCCTTCAGCTCGCAACAAAGCTGCGGGGCGGCCTTCAGCTCTCCGTGCTCGCCGAGAGCGGGGGGCGCCACAGGAGGACGGCGCCACTCCAGGCTGAGGCAAGGGGCCTAAATTTACAACCAGAGCCCAGATGCTTTCCGTCTGGATCCTTCCAAGCCGGGTGGAAGGCAGAGGGGAAACAGGCGCATCAGCCGCAGGGACTGGCTCCACCGGGCACACGAGCACAGGCGTTTCTGGCACCTTCCAGACCCGCCGCTGAGTGCTAAGAGGAGGGGGAACCTGAGGCTGCCTGCGGAGCCAGCCCGCCCGGGCCCCGGCCCCCACTGCTCACTGTCGGCGTCCTCCCGCCAGCTGTGCTGCATGGCGTACTCCTGCTCCAGGCTCAGCGGCTCCGAGGCTGTCAGGCGCTGCAGCTCCTCCGACTGCATCCACTCGTGGTACCTGCACAATGCCGTGGCCTTAGACGGGCAGGGCCGACCGAGCGGCACAGACCAGCGGCTTGCTACGACGAGGGGATGGCTGGCAGGGAGAAGAGCCCCCCCCAAAGGCTCCCAGAAGACCCAGAGGGAGGGGTGTGACTGCTCCTGAGACAGCGCCACAGGCAGGCTGGTCCTGCACGAGGAGCAACTGGACAGCTCCCGGTCCTAGGACAGGCAACAGTTCAGGTCCCAAGAACCGAGCCTATTTACGGGCATCAGGGGGATACCCCAATTAGACACAATGACGACCTCCCTTTCTTTCTTACATTTATTTTACATAAAATAATTCCTGGGGACCAGCACTGTAGCATAGCGGGTAAAGCTGCCACCTGCAGTGCTGGCATCCCCTGTGGGCGCTGGTTCTAGTCCCGGCCGCTCCACTTCTGATCCCTGCTAATGCGCCTGGGAAAACAGCACAGGGCTTGGGCCCCTGCACCCACGTGGGAGACCAGGATGGAGTTCCAGGCTCCTGGCTTTGGGCTGGCCCAGCCCTGACCCTTGTGGCCATTTGGGGAGTGAACCAGCAGATGGAAGATCTCTCTCTCTCTCTCTCTCTCTGTAACTTTCATATAAATAAATCAATCTTTAAGAAAAAAAATTCCTCGCTGAAAGGCCAAAAGGAAGGAGAGACCGTGAAAGGGGAGCCCAGGGGTGGGCGGGTCCTGCGGGGACGTCCCCGTCCTCGGCTGTGCCTCCCGTCTCACGCCAAGGCTCCTTCCTCTGCGCTGCGGACGCAGCCCCGCCTGCGGACACAACACCTGGCCCGACAGTTACCTGGGCACGTGCTCCGGGGTGTAGGGCACCAGGGCCACCTTCTTCCCCAGCAGCAAGGTGTTCTGATTCAGCCTCATGGCGGAGACTTCGGGAACCCGCCGGGGCCTCCCGTCCTGCTCCCCTCCCTAGCCCTTCAGAGAGCGCTGGTTAAGGAAAAACAAACTTCAGGGGCCAGGCCAGGCTGCGGCTCGTGCCTTGTCCCTTCCGTCCACTCACTGACCTTCGATCACCAAACCCAGGCACCGAGACTCATCTATGGCCCCGGGCCAGGGACGACAGCCCAGGATCCACGGTCAGCCCGGCCATAAACCCGTTTCCAAGCCTCCTCCCAGCGTCCGCCCTCCCTGACCCCCGGGGGCCGAGGCAGGCTCCTCCCCTTCGCGTGGCGCTCCTGGTTACCCTCCTGGGTCCTCCAGCCACCGGGTCCCGGAACTACCAGACTCACACCCAACCTCAGCCAACGCTGCCCCACCTCTCCCAAACGAGCCACGCTGCCCCGCCGGCCGACCGCCCTGCCCGCATGCGCGTCGCAGCGCACCCGCCCACTTCCGCCACGCAGACGGCGGCCCCGAGGCGCCAATCCCGGTCCCGCCCCTGCGAGGAGGCCAATCCGCTCGCTGCACCCCGCCCGGGGAGTGCGCCGGACAGGTGGGCGCGCGCGCTGGCGCATGCGCGCTGTGGGGGCTGGTGCGGGACAGCTGGCGCCGGGAGCAGCTGAGGGGCCGGAGGCGGCGGCCGGGAGCGGAGCGTGCAGCAGGTGTTGTGGGAGGGCGGGGAGCCCTGGAATGGGGCGCCTGGCTCGGGGCTCCTCCTGGAGGGGCGGGCGAGCGAGAGGCCCGGAGCGGGGCTCTTGAGGAAAGAGGGAGGTTTGAGCGTGGGGGACCCTGAGGCGAGTGGCGGGGCGCAGAGCGGAGGCCCCGCTGGAAAAGGGGAGGCTCTGGGGCGAGGAGCTGGGTTAGCGAGCGGCCTGGGGAAGTCGCCAGCGCCCTGCCGCAGGCAGGAATTAAAGCGGGGACACCGCCCCAGAGGACGCGAGGGTGGGTGAGACCCGGCGACTTCGGGGTCCCGGGAATGATTTGGAGCCCGAGCCGTGGAGGGCATCCGGCTGTGCACAGAGCGGTGCGAAGCCGGGACGCCGAGGTTTCCCCGGAGGCGCTGAGAGCCCGTGATCGGAGGACAGAGGTGGGGCGTCTGTCTGCAGGGCTCCCCCACCCCGGCGTCCCCCCCCGAAAGCTGAAGTCTGCCTTTTCGTCTTAGGGAGCTGCAGCCGCCGCCGCCCACTGCGCAGGACGACCCGGCGCTTGGAAATGGCGGGTGACATCACGGACTCCGGGGAGCTCTATTCTCCCTACGTGAGTTTTATTTTCGGGCCCCGGGGTGCTCCCGGCTTCCAGAGAAGCACGCCGCTTCCTGGGGACTGCGCCAGCGAGAGCCGCTGCGTGGGTCACCCCGGGGAAGGCAGGACCCGGGAGCCCGAGGGAGCAGCAGGTGCATCGGCCGCTGTGGTGGCTCGGGGCTGGAGTCAGGCTCACCCGCCTCGTCCGGGCTCCTGGAGTTGGCTTGCTTCCTCCCAGAATCCTCCTGTCGGGGCTGCCAGCGTCCTGAGCCCCGCAGGTGCAGCCCTGACAGCTGCTGAGGTCTCGGCGGTCTGAGACTACTTTGCTCTCTAGCTGCGTTGCACAACTTGGACAGTCTTGGGTGGCGCAAGAGGCAGTGAAACTCGCAAAGACTTCCAGTTGCGCTCTGCTGGAGGCTGCAATTAGAGCAATTAGCGCGACTGATTTCTCCCCACCTGGGGCTAGGTTACCCCCGTGCCCCCGCACACCCCACCCCCACGCACAGGCTCAGTTTATCTTCTCTGTGGACCGTGCAGGTGGCCACGGTTGCTCCATCACAGGGCCCTCCTGCCCGGCTACCCGGCCGGAGGAGACAGCGCAATGATCGAATGATTGACTCATGCAGGGGAAAGCGGCAAGGCCCTGGGTGGCAACGGTCTCCTTTCTAGAACGTTCTGCCCGGCTCTGGACGTCCCTTCCTAGCCTGGGGGCTCTGCTGTGTCTCTGCTGCCTTCACGGGCTGTAGCGTTGCCGTGTGATGGATGAGGAAGTGTTTCTTAGAACAACTGGAAAAGCTCCTTGCTGTCTCCAGGGGCTTCCTTTTGGGTCTGTGCCATTGATGTGCAGGGACAAGGCCTGCCTCTGTGACGTGTCAGGGGGGGTCTTTGCGGTGTGCCCCTCCTTGGGACAGTCGTGTGCCGGCTCCCAGCCTCCTGGGACCAGCAGTGAAATGTCACTGCCATCCGAAAAAGTCACCACAGCCCCTGCTTTTTGTCACAACATCCAGACTTAGAGATGAGGAAATGAGTCATTTCTCCAACAGTTCTGGAAGGCAGACGCTGCGGGGCCCCCCTCGCGTGTGTCTCCAGCTGTTCCCGTGGCCGGCTCACGTGGCAGCTGGAGCAGTGAGGCCTGCATACTTAGTTGGGTTCTGCTTTTTTCTTTATTTTCCTCTTGTATTTCCTGCATATTTATTTTGCTGGGGGTCTTTGCTTGAGGGCCAGCTCTGGACATCTGCCATAAGAGGTGTGTGTGTTCTGGTGTTGCTGGTGGAGGGAGATGCGGGGGAAAGACGCGTGGTGACTGGGACGACGGGGAGTGACCGGGGCTGGTGGGCAGGGCTTCAGAGGAAGGATGCACCTTCCCCGTGAGTGTTCCTCAGCTCAGCCCCGCGACAGTGATTTTATTTTTTTAAGACTGATTTATTAAGTTGAAAAGCAGAGTTAGAAACCGAGAGAGAGAGATCTCCCATCCTCTGATTCACTCCCCAAGGGCTGGGCCAGGTGGAAACCAGGAGCCAGGAACTCAGTCGGGGTCCCTCATGGGGGTGGCGGGGGCTCAAGGAGTTGGGCCACCTTCCACTGCTTTCCAGGTGCATTAGCAGGGAACTAGGTCAGAAGCGGAGCAGCCAGGACTTGAACCAGCTTTCATATGGATGCCGGCACTGCAGGCGCCGGCTTTACCCACCAGGCCACAGTGCCAACCCCAGGGAGAATTATTCTTGATCCCCGGTGAGACCAGAGAAGGGCTTATCACCCCCAACCCCACATTACACCCGTGCGCCCCTGAATTCCCCTGGCCGAGCGCAGTGTGGACACAACCCTGCCTTGGCTGCCTTGGGAGACCAAGATACCAGGCACCTCTTCATACAAGTGCATCAGCCAACCCGGGGCTGTTCCGAGTCGAAGCCCGTCCTTGGCTCTGCGTTGTCCCGTGGGGGCTGTGTCCCTCCGGGCGCCCAGGGTGTTTGTGACAGGCGGAGTAGCTCGGGAGGCTCAGACGCCACACCGTCTCCAGGGCAGTGCTGCACACGGCCTGTGTCCCCAGAGTGACGGGGGCAGGAAGTCTCCTTCCCCAGTTACTGGTACCAGGAGTGGCTTAGGGCCAAAGTGGCCGTGTGATCGGGGTACGGGCGGGGTGGCCCACAGCTGGCAGCAGGGTCGGGCCACTACTGCTCTTTAGGGGGAGATGGTCCTTGTTTCACTGCCCTAAATCCTGGTCAGTGCTTCCACGTCGTCAGCTGCCTTCAGTGTCCTTTCCCAGTAGTGAGAGGGCACGCTGCTGTTGAAAGACACTGGTAGGGCCGGCGCCGCGGCTCACTAGGCTAATCCTCCGCCTGCGGCGCTGGCACCCCGCATTCTAGTCCCCGTCGGGGCGCCGGATTCTGTCCTGCTTGCTCCTCTTCCAGTCCAGCTCTCTGCTGTGGCCGGGGGGGAGGGCAGTGGAGGATGGCCCAAGTGCTAGGGCCCTGCACCCCATGGGAGACCAGGAGGAAGCACCTGGCTCCTGCCTTCGGATCGGTGCAGCGTGCCGGCCACAACGCGCCGGCCATAGCGGCCACTTGGGGGGTGAACCAACAGAAAAAGGAAGACCTTTCTCTTTGTCTCTCTCTCTCACTCTCTCACTGTCTGACTCTGCCTGTCCAAAAAAAAAAAAAAAAGTAAAGACACTGGTGATGCCTGAGTGCTGTGACGTGGGTGACGCTGCCGGATGGGAGGTGGGGCGGGGAGAGTGCTGCTCTCACCTCCTGGGGCACGGGGCAGCAGGGACCTTGCCTCCTGCAGTTCAGCCCAGGGCAAGAGTCGAGGACTGGGAGAAGCTTGGTTCTGCTCGCGAGCTTAGGTCTTTGCGTGGTCTGCAGGAGGCCCTGACTCCTCCGCTGTCCGCCCCGCTTCCCGGGAGGCTGGCTCCACGCAGCAGCCACCTGACCAGCAGAAGAGAATGTCTCCTTTCTCTTCCTCCTTCCCCGCGGCGCCTCCTGACCTGGCCCGTGCCGGCCCACGTCCACGTATCTGTTCCTTGTGCTCAGTCCATACCAGTTACCTTCAGCGAGGGTCGGGACATCTGCGTTACCCGCAGCGTCCCTGGGCCTGTGCTTGCAGCAAAGCAAGACAAAAATGCTCCCCTGTTTCTGCCCCCACTGCCAGCACTTTATTCTGGATTAAGTTCTTTGTACGGTTCTCAAGTTTCTTTTTCTTTTTTTTTTCTTTTATTTATTTATTTATTTATTGACAGGCAGAGTGGACAGTGAGAGAGAGACAGAGAGAAAGGTCTTCCTTTTTTCCATTGGTTCACCCTCCAATGGCTGCTGCGGCCGGCGCACCACACTGATCCGAAGGCAGGAACCAGGTGCTTCTCCTGGTCTCCCATGTGAGTGCAGGGCCCAAGCACCTGGGCCATCCTCCACGGCACTCCCGGACCACAGCAGAGAGCTGGCCTGGAAGAGGGGCAACCGGGACAGAATCCGGCGCCCCGACTGGGACAAGAACCCGGTGTGCTGGCGCCGCAGGCGGAGGATTAGCCTATTGAGCCGTGGCGCCAGCCAAGTTTCTTTTTCACAGATAAATTTGAAATTTTTCTTGGGAACTTTTTTTTTAAAGGATTTATTTATTTGAAAGGCAGCGGCAGAGAGAGAGGTCCTCCATCTGCTGGTTCACTCCCCAAGTGGCCACAATAGCTGGGGCTGGGCCAAAGCCAGGAGCCTGGAACTCCATCCAGATCTCCCACGTGGGTGCCAGGGGCCCAGTACTTGGGCCATCTTCCACTGCTTTCCCAGGCACTTTAATAGGGAGCTGGGTTGGAAGTGGAGCAGCCGGGACTCGAAACAGCGCCATATGGGATGCTGACATTGCAGATGGCGGCTTCACCTGCTATGCTACAGTGCTGGCCCCTGGGAGCAGGCTTATTTTATTGTCTCTGTCCCTAGCAATGGTTCTCAACTGGCGTTCATCTTGTCACTAGAGGACAAATTTAACAATGTCAGAAGACACTATGACTGGCCTGGTAGCATTGGTTGGGGGGGAGTTGTTACTGGCAACCAGTGGCCAGATGCTGTGGGTGCTATTGAATGTCCTACAGTGCACAAAGAACAACCCGCCCCTACATGTCAACAGTGCCCAGGTTGGGAAACCTTAATCTGTAGTAGACCTTTGACCTTTCGCATCCCAAAACCTGCAGGCATTCCTGAGTTTACAAATGCTTCCTGGGTGGCTTACCTGCCCATAAAACTTTTGCCCGCGAGCCTCTTTGCTTTATCTTTTCTTCCGTCATAAGAACCATCACTACCTGGTTGAACCGTTTTCTATAAAGATCAAGTTTTGATCCCTTGTAGAAATGGCAAGCCGAGAACAAAGCTGCAGCGAGATCAGCTGTCAGGTGGGCAACTGGGGTCTTTTCTGTGGGTGCCCTGCTTAAAACCCCCTGAAATACCGAGCCCCCATCCAGGAGGCCTCTGCAATGTCTGACTCCAGCCCCACTGTGGCCGGTCTTGCCGTGCCTCAGCCGCACCAGCCTCTGGAAGCTCCTGGAATGTCCCTGCCTCTTTCCCACCCCAGGCCTTTGTCCCAGGAAGTCCCTGACCTGGGCAGTACCTGCTCATCCCTCAGGTCCCAGCCTGAATGGCACCACGAGGCCATCCCTGAGTGCCCTCTGTGTAAATGCACCCCTCGCTCTTTGTCCTGGCACCCTCTCTTGTCTTCACAGTGGTTCTTTCAAGCTGTGGTCATGATCTGTCTGCCTGTCTCCCTTATTTGTTTGAGAGGCAGAGCTCCCGTCTGCTAGCTTGTTCTCTAAAGACCACGAGGTCCAGAGCTGGGCTGGGCCGAGGCGGAAGCTGGGCACTGGGAACTCTGTCCAGGTCTCCCACATGGGTCGCAGGAACCAGTTTACTTGGCCATCACCTGCTGTCTCCCAGGGCCCACACTAGCAGGAGCTGGGGTCAGGAGCTAGAGCAAGGAGTCGAAGCCAGGCACTCCCGTGTGGGGTTTGGGCATCTTCACTGCCAGGCCGAACACCTGCCTCTCCTATCCCTGTTGCTTGTCTCCTCCTCTTTGAGGTCAGGGGCCAGTCTGTGTGTGTTCACCGTCACATCCCCAGCTCTGAGCCCAGGGTCTTTCCCAGAGGGCTCTCAGCTGAGCATACAAGTGAACTAGTTGGGTGACCCTGCACCCTCGAACACACCAGCCTCAGAGTGCCAGTGGTTGAAACCAGCCCCAGCCGTGAGCACAGGTGAGTTTGTTGTAGGCCGTCCATCACCCTTGGTCAGAAGGCCGGCAGTGAGCCCCGGGCCCTGCGTCCCATCCTGCCAGCTTATTCCATCTGCACTGCCCTGAGCCAGGAGCATCATGGCCTGGCCATGCCGGGATCTACTAAATGCTGTAGGAAGAGCACTCAGACTTGTACTCCTTCGTGAGATCAAATGGCGATGCTGACACCTGAAACTACACACACGGCAGGCTCACACCAGAGGTAGCCTGGTGACTCCTATCCTTAGGCACCTGTGGCATGCAGAAGTGGCCACAGCAAGACTCCGATTAGACACAGGGGAAAAGAAATGCAGTCTTCCCAGCACCTGCGGGAGGCAGGCCCCGGACCCCCGTGGACAGAACAGACAGAAACCCTGGAGGCTCAAGGCCCTTATAAAGTGGCAGAACATTTGCATGTAACCTCCCACACATCCTCTTGTATCCTTCACATCACCCGTGGACTGCCTGACAACTGTAAATGCCATGTATGTGATCCTTACATTGTTTAGGAAATCGTGACAAGGACAAAGACTACTGTTCACCTTTTTTTTTTTTAATGTGTTTTATCCATGGTTGTGTGACTTTGTGGACGCATAGCCCAGGGCTATGGGGCCTCCTCTACCAGCATCTGAAACCCAGGTGGGGAATAAGAAGTCTTTGTTTAAATTGATTTAAGATTTCTTTATTGGGGCCAGCACTGTGGTGTAGTGGTTAAAGCTGCTGCCTGCAGTGCCGGCATCCCATACGGGTACCAGTTCAAGTCCTGGCTGCTCCACTTCCAATCCAGCTCTCTGCTATGGCCTGGGAAAGCAGTAGAAGATGGCCTAAGTCCTTGGGCCCTGCATCCACATGGGAGACCCAGAAGAAGCTCCTGGTTTCGAATTGGCCCAGCTCTGGCTATTGTGGCCATCTGGGGAGTGAACCAGCAGATGGAAGACCTCTCTGTCTCTATGTCCCTGCCTTCCTGTAACTCTTTCAAATAAATAAATAAATCTTTGTAAAAAAAAAACAAAAAAGATTTATTTACTTGCTGTATTTTTTTAAAGATTTATTTTATTTTTGAAAGGCAGAGCTATAGAGAGGGAGAGACAGAGATTGAGAGAGAGATCTTCCATCTACTGGTTCACCCCCCAAATGGCTACAACAGCCAGGGCTGAGCCAGGCCAAAGCCAGGAGCCAGGAGCTTCATCCGGGTCTCTCACATGGGTGACAGGCAGTGGCCCAAGCACTTGGGCCAGCCCCCTGCTTTCCCAGGAGCATTAGCAGAGAACTGGATCAGAAGTGGAGCAGCCAGTATTCAGACCGGTGCCCGTGTGGGACACTAGCAGTGGCTTTACCTGCTACGCCGCAGCGCTGGCCCTGGAATAAGAATTCGAAAGTTTGAAGCAAGATAAATTTGGGAGACTGGGAAGGGCTTTGTAGTGGCTAGAGCATTTGGATGGAGCCTAAGGCCTGGGTGAGAGTTGAGGGGTTGGAAAGGAGATGGAGGAGGGCTTGGTGCCCTGTGCAAGGGTAAATGTGCTGTGGGCAGAACTGTCTCTTGTCAAGAGGAAGTCCCCCCACCCCATCCAGCATGCAGATGGGAAGCCTGCCCTCTCTCTCTGTGTCTCTCTCTTAAGATTTCTGTATTTGGACCAGATCTCTGCTGTGGCCAGGGAGTGCAGTGGAGGATGGCCCAAGTGCTTGGGCCCTGCACCCCATGGGAGACCAGGATAAGTACCTGGCTCCTGCCATCGGATCAGCGCGGTGCGCCAGCTGCAGTGCGCCAGCCGCGGCGGCCATTGGAGGGTGAACCAACAGCAAAGGAAGACCTTTCTCTCTCTCTCTCTCTCTCACTTTCCACTCTGACTGTCAAAAATTAAAAAAAAAAGAAAAAAGATTTCTGTATTTGTTTGAAAGGCAGAGTGAGTGACAGAGAGAGAGAGGTCTTCCATCCACTGCTTCACTCCCCCAGTGGCCACAATGGCCAGGGCTGGGGCTGAGGCCTGGAGCCCCATCTTGGTCTCCCTTGTAAGTAGCAAGTGCTTCGGCCATCTGCTGCTTTCCCAGGCACATTAGCAAGAAGGTGGGTCAGAAACCGAGCCACTGGGACTCAAAGCAGCGCTCCAATATGGGATTTGGCATTGCAAACGGCGGTGTTACCTGCTGTGCCACAACACTAGCCCCAAAGCCGGTCTCTCTCTGGTCATCACCCTGTCCCTCCATCCTCCCCAGCTAGGCCCCAGGGTCGTGGTTGACAGTCACTCTCTCTGCCTCTTCATGCTTAAAATAATCTGATTGAGGCTGGGAAAAGTGGCCTCACTTTGTGTGTTTGATCACCAGTTCAGCACATGCATATCTTAGAAACATCAAAAAAATATAGAAAAGTGCATCTTTCTAAGAATGGGAAGTGAAAAATGAGACATGGGTGGGCATTGCCAGAGAGTCAGTGTTTGTTGTTTTTAAACGAACAGAAACAGGCGGTAAAGCAAACGCTGAGTCAACCCGTTTAGCATACAGGAAGAGCAAGTGGGAGTCAACCGCGGTCTCCAGGCTGGGAGATTCGCTGGCACTGTGAAGAGGAACAGGAGCCGGGGGCGGCCAGGGAAGACTGAGTGGCACTGGGATGTGGAAGGGCGGGAAGGAGGCCACTAGAGGGCTGTTCAGGCGGAGGAGACGAGCCAGCGGTGCTCCTGAGGTCGGCAGAGGGGTTGGTGCTGTAACAAACTCAGTCATTTCTGTCCGGCTGGGGTAGTTATAGCCAGAGGGCCAGGCTGGGTGCCATGGAAAAGTGGTTGAAGAGAGTCCGCTAATGGCAGAGTGAGAGGAAGATAATAAAGACTGAGAAACCCACTGGGTTTGACAAACAGGAGGTCATTGATGATTTTTAAGAGTGGAGCGGGGGCAGCCAGCGCTGTGGCACAGCAGGTTAAGCCTCTGCCTGCACCACTGGCATTCCATGTGGGCGCTGGTTTGAGGCTCAGCTCCTCCGCTTTCAATCCCGCTCCCTGCTAATGGCCTGGGAAAGAGGTGGAGGATGGCCCAAGGGCTTGGGCCCCCACATCCATGTGGGAGACCCGGAGGAGCCTCCTGGCTTCAGCCTGACCCAGTCCCTGCCGTTTCAGCCATTTGGGGAGTGAACCATGGATGAAAATTCTCTCTCATTCTGTTTCCTCCTCCATCTGTATCTCTGCTTTTCAAATAAATAAAAAATAAATCTTAAAAAAAAAAGTCCTGGCCAGCACCGTGGCTCAATAGGCTAATCCTCCGCCTGCAGCGCCGGCACACCGGGTTCTAGTCCCGGTCGGGGCGCCGGATTCTGTCCCGGTTGCCCCTCTTCCAGGCCAGCTCTCTGCTGTGGCCAGGGAGTGCAGTGGAGGATGGCCCAAGTGCTTGGGCCCTGCACCGCATGGGAGACCAGGAGAAGCACCTGGCTCCTGGGTTCGGATCAGCCCGATGCGCCGGTCACAGCGCACCGGCCGTGGCAGCCATTGGAGGGTGAACCAACGGTAAAGGAAGACCTTTCTCTCTGTCTCTCTCTCGCTGTCTACTGTGCCTGTCAAAAAAATAAGAAGAAAAAAAGTCCTGGGGCAGAAAAATGAAGTGTGGGGACTTGGAGATGAAGGCAGCATGTGTTGTGGGTGAGTTTACAAAGGGGAGGTGGGGATCATATTTTAAATGGCTCAAGGCAGTTTGTATGCAGAGGAGGGAGCCAGAGGGAAGAGAGAATCCAGCAGGATGGGATGGACCCAGAAGTCCAAGTGCAAGTCGTAGCCTCCTCCAGGAACAAGGACGTGCTCTCCACAAAGGCAGGCAGCAAGGATGAAGACACCCATTTTTGTTGATTTTTAATTTTTTATTATTTATTTTTATCTACTTGAAGGGCAGAGAGATCTTCCATTTACTGGGTCACTGCCCAAATGCCTGCAATAGGCAGGGCTGGGCCAAGCCAGAGCCGGGAGCCCAGAACTCCATTCAGGCCTCCCAAGCACTTGAGCTGTCATCCGCTGCCTCCCAGGATGCACTGGCCAGAAGCTGGATCAGAAGCACAGTAGCCCGGGCTCCAGCCAGGCGCCCAGTGTGGGACGCAGGCACCCCACGTGGCAGCTTAACCCGTGGCACCGCAATGCCCACCTCGAAGACACCGATTTTTGGAGCCAGGAAGGAGTGAGACTTTGGGTGCACATCAGACGGCCCAGTGCCCCCCATAAAGTAGGAAATGGAGCCTTCACCTCCGAGTGCTGGGGACCGCAGGCCTGGGGCTTTGAAGAATGAGGTTCGGAGCAGTCACTGTGGGAAATGCCAGGGCGTCCCCTTGAGGAACAGGGAGCTCCTGCTGCTCCCCTAGGTGAAGGAGCCCTTTGTTGCGGGACCTGCCCCAGGGAACCGAGGAGCGCAGGTGCTGGGCCTCCGCGGAGCCTGGGTTTCCAGTAGGGTTGGGGAGGAAGAGGCAGGTGGGGCATGCTCAGTGGGACCAGCGGGTGGGGCTCAGAATGGTACTGAAACCAGGAGCCTGGAGCCTCCCCCTCCCCCTCCCCCTCCCCCTCCCCCTCCCCCTCCCCCTCCCCCACTCTGCCTCTCAAATAGATAAAACTTTAAAAACAAAAACTAAGTGATGCCCACCTGGGGAAGGGGAGCGCCTCGTGACAGAGCAGGGGTCCACGGTGGAGATCCTGAGAGGGGAATGAGTGTGCCAGACCGGGCAGGAGGCGAGGTGGCTGCAGTGGGAGCAGAGCCGGGATCCCCCAGCAGCAGCCCGACGGGCCACCCCAGGGTTGGCTGCGGCTGGAGGGGACTTGCTGCTAATGGCAGTGGGGTTTCCTTGGGGGTGACTGCCCACGCATGTCGACAGTAGTAAAACCCACTGAATTGAAAGGGTGCGTTTTATGGTACATGAGTGATTTTTTCTTTTTTTCATAAAACTCCCTGATGTTGGTACGGGGCGGTGGCTAGGAAAAGCGCAGTGCAAATATCAGTGTCCTGGAGGACAGCCGCAAGGGTGGGTGGGTGGAGCTCAGCTGTCTTGGAAGCCTGGGAGTTCCTTTGAGGTGTGTGTTCCGGGCACCCTCGTGCCTGGCTGTGTCCCCAGGAGGTGTGCGGTTGAGCACTAACACCTGTGGTGAGGGTTTGAACAATCACAGATGCTTGGCGGGTGGCAGGGATGACAGCAGTCGCAGACCCAGGCTGGCCCTCGGAGACCGTCCAGGAGCTGGTGTTTGGCTGCCCGACACCTGGCCGCTGGGCCGGCCCCATAGGGTCCAGGTGCGGTTCTCCCTTCTCTCCTGCCTCCCTACCTGAGCGCCAGCTGTGGCCTCCCCGGTGGCGCTGTCTCCCAGGGCGGTCCCTGGGAGCTGCTGGGGCAGAAGCCAGTCTGTTTCTGGGCTTGAGTGTCCTTCCTGTTGCTTCCAGGTGGGGCTGGTGTACATGTTTAACCTCATCGTGGGCACGGGCGCGCTCACCATGCCCAAGGCCTTCGCCACGGCCGGGTGGCTGGTCAGCCTCCTCCTGCTGCTGTTCCTGGGCTTCATGAGGTAAGAGGCTGGGGGAGGCTGTCGCAGGGGCCTGGGGTGCCCGATCTCTTTCTGAACAGGTGGGTGCTTGAGGGGTGGGAGGTGTCTGTCTCCAGGGTGACCGGGCGCAGGAGGGCAGATACAGAGTTCCTGCGGTGTCTGCTGGCCGGGCAGTGGCACAACTGGAGCAGATAAAACTCAGACATCTGATAGGCCTGGAGAGTGTGGCCGCACGCTGGCTGCTCTGTGCTGTCTATGCTGTGAGCTTTCTGGTTCTGCTCACTGAGAAAAATCCCACCTAGCCACGGAGAAAGACTCTGACCCACGATTTAGGTGATAAAGGAGTCATTTTGTGACTCAGGATTTGCCTGGGGTGAGTCACAAAGCAAGCATCAGTGGTGAATGACCTCACCCGCCTGGGGCCTCCCCACACCTTCGGGGCGCCTGCTTCTTGAGCCAGGTGTGTGGGAGTCACCAGCAGGTGCCTTGTATGGGGGGGAGGGCTCAGTTCCACTCGAGGTCACTCTGAGGGCTTCCACGTGTGGGTCTGAGATAGTTTTGCAAGTACTGCAGGCCAGGTGCTCCCAGGCCCCCTGGCCAAGCCAGGTCTGCAGCAAAGAGGGAGAAAGGAATGCCTGGAGACACTCCCAGAGCTCCTCCCCCGGGAGCAAGGGGCGGCGCGGCTCTGTGCCTCCCAGTGACCAGTGTGCCTCACGGTACAGACGGATCCCTGCCCGGGCAAAGCTGAGTTTATGTTGTGGGGAGACCAGCAGGTAGTTAGGAAGCAGTGGAAGGCGATGAGTCACGTGGGAAAAAAGAAAGTGCAGGGCAGGGTGCAGGGCAGGGGTGACTCAGTTTCGAGCAGCGTGGCCGGGCCGTGGAGGGCAGGAGGAAGGCGCCAGGGAAGCTGAGCCCGGAGGAGGCTGTGGTTTCCAGGTTCTTGTGTGAGGTGCTGGAGTGGCCCTGGGGTGCGGGCTGCTGGTGGCCTGCAAGCCCTGGCTGCCGAGAGCTCTGGGAGTCCCCTTTAAAGGACCTTCGCGGCAGCCACCGAGCGGGGGGTGGTTCCTGGGCGCCCCTGTCGCAGCCCCTCCTCACGCAGCTCATCCCTGTTGAACATGATCAACGAGTTGGTTCTCTGCAGCCCCGAGCAGTCTCTTGATGCCTTAATTAAGATGGATTTTAGTTTTACTTCCAAAGAGAAGGGAAAAGCTAAAGCCCTGAAAATGGTCACTTAAGCAAGATAATGAGAAACCTCTCAGCGGCGCTGGGGGCGGAGGGAGTGGGAGTTCCAGGGCTGGCTCCCCTCCCCCACCAGAGGGGGCTTGGTTGTGGCTCCTTGCTGCAGCCACCTGACTGTGGAGGCGGCCAGGGGCAGGGGTCAGCCCTCTAGGAGGGCGGTCCAGGCAGGCACCCTGCTGACCTCAGGAAAGAGACACACAAAGGCTCATCCCCAGTGTCGTGGCCGGCTTGGATTCCTGGCTCAGGTCTTGCAGCCCGCCCCTGCGTCTCCCGCTGAGGTTCTCCCAAAGGAAAGCCAAAGGTGACTTTTCCCCTCTAGTCGACTTCCAGGCGAGCGTCTGGTCCCCTCTCCCAGTGCCCCTCTTGGTTGGGGCTCCTGTTACTCAGAGCCAGAGAATCCGGAAGGTAAAAGCCCTGCCCGCGCCAAGTTTCCTTTTCAATTACCCATGCCCGCACTCCGTCCGTCTGTGGATGCGATCCGGAGCCGACCGCCTGTCTGTGTCCTAGCAAGGACAGGAGAGCTGCCCGCCGTCCTTACAGAAGCCGTGGGGGCCCTTTGGGAACCGCCTCCTCCAGCAGCTCAGAGCCTCATGTCCTGTCTGTCCCCAGCAGACCCTGCGTCCTGTCCCCGTGTCACCTCTCGCTGCCCCCAGCTCACTCCCTCGCATCGGCTTGTTTCTCTGTAACCTCTCCCATGCATGGGAAATAGTCCGCGCACAAGCCGTCGGGTGTGCACATGCACACGTTTTACCAGGCGAGACCTCTTGAAAGTTCTCTAGGGAGCCACTCAGGAGAGAATGCTCGGTGCTGGCCGCCCGCCGCTTTTCCTTCGTCTCCCGCGCTGCTGCCTCTGGCAGTTAACACCTGGCCTCCCCTGCAGCTTCGTGACCACCACCTTCGTGATCGAGGCCATGGCCGCGGCCAACGCACAGCTCCACTGGAAGAGGATGGAGAGCCACAAGGTGGGTGCATCGCCCCTGTCCCTGAGCTGTGCCTCTGCTCAGTCCTGTACCCAGGGCCGACCTTGGCCGCCAGCGCCCCCCGGAGCCTTGCCCCGGGCTGAGGCCCAGAGCAGAGCAAGCCGAGAGCGTGAACACAGCCTCCACCGAGTCCACGTCGTGGCTGCACGCCCCCGCCCCTGCGAGTGCCAGCTCAGCCCTGAACCTTCGTGCCTGGGAGCCCTGCTGACTGTGCCCCTGCAGTGGGGACGTTTGAGAGCCTCCTGGTCAACACCTCCTAGAAAGGAAGAACAGAGGCCGTGGGCTTGCCTTGTGCCGTGCATTTTCTGTGGCTGTAGACTGCTTCTCTCCTCCTTCCCCTCCCCCCTCCCCCCTCCCCACCCCCAACCCTCAGGAGGAGGAAGACGACGACTCCTCCACGGCCTCAGACAGCGACGTTCTCGCCCAGGACAGCTACGAGCGGGCGGAGAGACGGCCCATCCTGTCTGTGCGTAAGTCTTGGGATCTCGGCACTTCCTGCGGTCTGTGGGCTCCCTTTCCTGGCAAGAAGGCCCTGGGGGGCTCCCTGTGGACACCCCGTGGACACCGTTGGGAGAGGAAACAGGACACAGGCCTGGCCCACTGCCTCTGCCACCCACCTGGCACGTTACTTGACCTCCGTGCCTCAGTTGCCCACCTCTCCTGTTACTGTCATGACCGGATGCCTGGGAAAGTGGAAACTGGAGTGGGATGGGTCCCCGGCTTCTCTGCTCCTCCCACCCTCTCCTTGCTGCCTCACCCTCGGCCGGGCCAGGCCAGGGCTCCCAGCCCAAGGAGTATCCCCGAGTCCCCTCCTGGACCTGGGAGAATTTCCTCCAGCGAGTGAGACGCTTGATGCTGTCAGACTTCTGGAGAATTCTGTGAGCTGCACCGATGGGGGAGCCATCTCATCTCCCTGTTCTTGTGGGTTCGCAGAGAGACGTGGCTCTCCTGGCCTTTTTGAGATCACAGACCGTGTGGAGATGGGACAGATGGCCTCCATGTTCTTCAGCAAAGGTAGACGTTCTCGGGGCGGGCACAGGGGAGGGACAGCCAGGCCCCCCTGGGGCTGTGCTCTGACCATGAGGAGATGGGGGGAGCCCCGGTGGGCTTGCTCCCAAAGCGCGCTCCGAGAGCCCACGCTGTCTCCTGCCCCGGCAGCGGTCAGCCGGTGGAGGCTGCCGGGAGCTCTGTGCCTCTCGCTTGAGTCCCTCTAACTGCTGTTTTCTCGTGGCCTCTCCTGCCTGGGACGACACCTGACAGACAGGATCTGCTGTGCGCACGCGTGGCCATGACTCCCTGGTGACCAGCAGAGGGCGCTGGGAGCCCGTTCCCAGGGCTGCTGTGGGCTTGAGAGCCCTCAGTCTGGTCCTGATCCCTGTGGGCTCCTTCCTGGGATTTGAAGGTGTCCCCCCAGGGGGCCCAGTGACGACCTTTGATGCCCCCTAGCAGATCTCGTTCTTCTGGAAGATGAGCTCTTTAGGAAGAGTTTTTGATCCCAGACTTGTCGGACTCTGCTGCAGAGTCAGGATCTCTGTGGGCCCCTCCCCTCACAGCTGTCCTGGGAGGTTTCCTGCCCCTTCGTCAAGGTCCCTGGTGGGGTTAAGCGTCCAGGCTGTGGTTGGCAATGCATCTGGTCCAGGGGGCGGTGACCGTCAGGGGAGGTCCTGGCTCTGCACTCCCTCCTGGACCAGCCTTGCAGAGGTTTCCAGAACTCGTCAGGACTGCGCTGGCCGTGGCCAGCCTGCTTCTGTGCTCTTCCTTTGATTCACTTCTGTCACCCCCACCTCGTTGGGCCAGGAGGGCTTTAGGGTTTCCTCCTGGAAGAGGCACATCCAAGGGACAACACACACCGTGTTCTCGTGTTCTGCAGTCTGCCCTGGCTTCTTTAGGAATCCTAGGAACCAGTGGCTTGGATTTGCCAACCCCGACCCCAACCAGGCTCCTAGCATGAGGACAGCCCCCCCCCGCCCCCGCTTGGCGGGAGCCGCTGCCACCGCCTCCTCCACAAGAACCCCCAGGCCCAGGCCATTCTTTGTTGTGGAGCCCGCCCTGGGCACTGTAGCGTCCCTGGTCTCTCGCAGTCACACCCCCGAGTTCACGACGCTCGGAGCTGGGCTCAGACATATCCGTGTATCCTCAGAAGGGGCCGGGGACCCCCCCCACTCCCTTCCTAACACACAGGTGTCTGTGTGGCACCTTCGCCTTTGGCAGGGCTGCCTCCCTCCCCGGAGGGCTCCCTCGGGGCCCCGCTCATTTCTCGTGGGCAGCAGCATCAGGTGCATTCCTTGGCCTCCCCTCAGGATGGGCCCTGACCCTCCGCCCTGTGTCCAGCAGTGGAACGTGTTGGTCACTGAGGGCCCAGGGCAGTTCATGTGCAGCACTGGTACTGGTGCCGCTGGCAGGTGGCAGGGAGGGTCACCACCGCCTCGCGGAGGGCAGGCCGAGACGCCGGGGCCTGAGCGATGCAGGCCCTGAGCTTGCACGTCAAGGCCCTCCCTTATGGCAGGAAGGACCTGCCACCAGGATGACCAGAAAGCAGGCCAAGGCCCTCCTGGGTCCTCTCAAGAATCATATTTTCTGGTCTTTTCCTCCCAGACTCCCAGGCGCAGAGCTGACCTCACAGGGCCCAGGCTGCCATGTCCTAGCTCTGCCCCTCGGGACCCTGCAGGCTCTTCTGAGCCACAGGATTAGCAGGGAGCTGTCACTTCATTTTTTTCCTGCTCTCAGAGAAGCCAGCAACTTGAGACCAGTAACATCAAACACTTGAGCACTTAAGTCTGAAGGGGAGTTCGAGACTGGCCGCTTGGGCCGTGCCCCCACGTTGTAGAGGCCCAGCCGCTTCTTCCAGGGCTTCTGCGCCTGGTCTTTACAGCGGGAATCCACGTGGAGGTGGTACACGTGGGATTCTCAGGATGAGAGACGACTGGGGATTTGCCGGAGTCACAGAGTGGGTCTGATGGAATGAGGCCAAGAGCCCCACGTCCCAGGCCCTGCCTCAGGCTGCGTCTGGAGCCGGGGAGCTGCAGCGGCATGGAGGGAGGAGGGGTCGTCGTGAGCACCATCTCTGCCCAGCTTGGAAGTGGACCAGACTGAGAGGGAGGCACTTGGTCTTTAGAAATTGAGGGCTTTTTTTTTTTTTAATGATTTATTTATTTATTTGAAAGGGAGAGTTACAGAGAGAGAGAGAGGCCCTCCATCCGCTGGTTCACCCCCCAGATGCCTGCAGTGGCAGAAGCTGGGCTGATCCAAAGCCATAAGCCAGGAGCACCCACACGGGTGCAGGGGCCCAAGGACACGGGCCATCTTCTACTGCTTTCCCAGGCCGTAGCAGAGAGCTGGATCGGAAGTGGAGCAGCCGGGACTCGAACCATATAGATGCTGGTGCTGCAGGCTGAGTCTTAGCCCACTACACCAAGCATCCACCCCAAGGAAATCAAGTGCTCGTTACCCTCTTGGTTTCAGCTTCGCAGAGCTGGGCCTGACTTCCCATCGAAGGCTGTGCTTAGAGCCCCATGCTTGCACAGTAGGGATCCTGGCCCCGACACACCTTGGGGTTCCACTCCTGGCTCGGGCACCTCTCCTCTCTTCCCCTGCTACCTGACCGCAGCACGAAGGCCCCTCTGGTTCCCCCCAGGCCAGTCGTGCCTCACGCTCCTCATGCACCCGCCTGGATGCAAAACCTGCCCGACCTCCAGGCTCACCGAGCCCTCTGTCAGGTGACAGTCACGAGCTGACGTGTCTCCTGCCACCATCACAGCATTGCCAGACAAGGCAGCAGACAGACTTGAGGGTCATTTTTCTACTCCTGTGGAAAATCAGGTGGCTTGGAGAACCGAAAGCTATGGAAGGGGTGGAGATTTAGTCACCAAAAAAAGGCCGCAGACATGTGTCTCGGGCTCCCTGACTGATGGCTTTGTTCCTTCCAGTGGGAGTCAACTTGTTCTACTTCTGCATCATCATTTACCTGTATGGGGACCTGGCCATCTACGCTGCGGCAGTGCCCTTCTCCCTCATGCAGGTGACCTGGTGAGTGCCCGCCCCGTGCTGGGCTTCCTTGACCAGTAGGAGCAGAGCGGTCGGGGTAGAAGCATGCCTCCAGGCCAGTCCACAACTGACCGTGCTCTGCCCCACTGTCCCAGCCCTGCCCTGCTGGGAAGATAGTTGGGATTCCTGCCAAGGGCTCTTGAGTCATTAGGAAACAGTGCGACAGGAGCCAGTGGGGTTCTCCCTGAAAGACGCTGTGAAAGGGGCTTTGTGAGGGGTCACATCACGGCGCTGAAGCAGCTGCGGAGGGGATGGCGCCTGTCTCCTCCCAGCCAAGCCAGGAAGGCGGCCCTGAGCCCCCAGCTCTCCCCTTGCTCTCTCCAACAGCAGTGCCACTGGCAACGACTCCTGCGGCGTGGAGGCCGACACCAAATACAATGACACCGACCAGTGCTGGGGGCCCCTGCGCCGGGGGGACGCCTACCGCATCTACTTGGTGAGTGCCCTCAGCCCCGCTCCTGTCCGCGGCCCAGCCTGCGTTGGGTGGCTGAGGCCGTTCAAACTGCCTTTACTTCCTGGTAAGACCCTTCCCCAGAGAGGAGGGGCTGCACCTCCTTGTGTCCCGGTGGACTGCGTCACTGAAACTAGCCCCAGAGTGAGGCAGCCAGGCCTCAACGGTCGATGTGGTTGGCAGTTGGCATGCGGGTCCCTGCCAGCTGCGGGGCTGTGAACTGTTGTAAACTTGGCTCAGGGTTTCCGGGGCACTTAGCAAAAGCTCATCTCCCGCGGGCTTGCTGAGTTTTGACCTTGCTCCTGGCCAGCCCAAGAGCATGGGGGTCGGTGCTGGGTCTGCTGGCTGGGCAGGCCAGACCGAGTCCTGACAGCTGACCCTGACCATAGCCAGGGTCTCCAGCTGGGGCAGGATGGGCCAGCTGTGTTCTGTGATCGGAGAAGGAATGAATCTCTAGGCTCATTCTGCCTGCTTTGTGCCATGGCAGGGGAGGGGGTGGGGGAGGGTCTCCGCCAGCGAGAGACAAAACGAGAGCCGTTATTTATCTCTGCCCGCTTTGCAGGCAGGACTCTGAAATGTTTCCCTTGAAC
Source organism: Oryctolagus cuniculus (assembly GCF_051225735.1). Classification (NCBI taxonomy): domain Eukaryota; kingdom Metazoa; phylum Chordata; class Mammalia; order Lagomorpha; family Leporidae; genus Oryctolagus; species Oryctolagus cuniculus. The sequence goes on along the minus strand of NC_142883.1, from coordinate 5,626,023 downwards.
TTTCGCAGTGTCTATTAATATTCTCCGCTGCTCCTGGTCCCGCTCAGCCCTGACACAGATTTAGGTGTGCTAGGTGACACACAGTTGGCCACGTGGCCACTTACTGATCTGGGGGGAGCAGAGCCTCTCAGGGTTGGCCTCGGTCCTGGCGGAGGTCTCGCAGGCCCTGCCAGCTCGGAGTTCGGGTCCGGATTTGTTAACCTCGAGGGCCGCTGAGTGGGCTCCTTTGGCTTCTCTGCCCCACCCCACGGACCGACTGAAGTGGCCTGGGCCCTGGACGCCCGTTCTTTTCCTCTTTGTTTCTGAAACAGCCGCGTGACGGCGTGTGTTTCTGCTCTTACGTGTTCCGTTGCAGCCAGGGGTCTGTCCCTGGGGCAGGATGGCGTCTCCATACCAGCGTGGGGCAGCACAGCTCAGGCCTCATTGGGCCCTTCGCATTCCAGTCCCTGTGTTGGGTGAAAGTGGTAAAAGGATGACTAAGTAGTGTGGCTGGGCAGGAGGAAGTGACGAGGCAGGCGGCCGGGAGGCTCCAGGGCAGAGCTGCTCAGGTGGGTGCTGGGGAGGCCGCTGCAGTCCGGGCAGACCCTGCCTGGCACACCCTGGCCCCAAGCAGAGCCCAAGCGCTGGGGCTGTCCGCTGCTGCCATTTGCCCGGTAAATTATTCAGAGCATTATGATTGCCTTGTTCAATTGGCCCTTCACTCATTCCTACGAAGCTTTCAAGTGACAGACGCCTCGCTCCCTGCATCTCCGTGACCCTCTGACCCAACTTCAGGAAGGTGGACAGGCACTAATCACTGCCCGTCTCTCCCGGATGACTCCTCTCTCAGAGCTGTGACTAGCACCGCTGGCACCGGCTCCCGAGACAGGAAGCGGGGGCTGCCCCTCGGGGGCCCGTGTCCTCTGGGGGGGCCGATGCCACCCCTGTTCCCACACTCCAGTCCACCGGGGGGCTTTGGTTCCCACTGAAGGCTCTTGGTTTACGCGTGCTCCTCTACCTGGTTTGGCGGGAGCTGAGGCAGACAGGCCTGGGCGCCATCTCAGAAGTTCCTGACAGCTCAGCATGTGCCTGCCAGGGTCTAGGGCTCCACAGAACCGCAGAGCCCCCCGGCCCTCGGTCCCGGCGCTCTCAACACTCGGCAGCCCCTCCGCACCCGGGGTGAGCTGGGAGGCGCAGGGCAGCTGGTGGGGAGGGGGCAGGTGCAGCTTTCCCCCTGTGAGTTCTGAGCCCTCACGCGAGGACAGCAGCATCTTTCCCTCCCAGGTCCCACCTGCAGGGCACCTCCCTCTGTGTCCTCACGCAGGTCAGGGAGCTGCATGCCACCGAGGGGCCACTGCAGATCCCAGAGAGCAGGGCCATCCTCCCCCGGCCCCAGGCATTCAGAAGATTGCCCGTCCCTTCTAGAGGCTTCCCCTGTGCCTCCTGCCACCACTGCCTGTTTCTGATTGTGGTGCCAGACATTTGGTTCCCCCAGATGTTCAGCAGAACGGCAAGCAGGTTGGAGGGTGATGGTCGGAGCGTCCCTGTCCCTGTGCACACATCACCTCTTAGTCTCAGGGACGATGCCCATACCTGGCCTTGCATCTCAAGGGCCCAGTAGCATCCACTTCTTCCTGCCATTCTGGGGGACCAGGACACAGGTGTCTGTGTTGTGGTTTATTTTCCCAAAGCCCCCTGGGAGTGATCTGAGAAGCACACACAGGAGGAGACTATTCGGGATGTTAACTTCTCCAGGGTGCGCACGCACACACACACACACACACGCAAAAGCTTTCTCTACCATCAGCCACCAGTCGCCTCCCCAAGCCTTGACCTTAACAAATGGAAAATTCCTCATCCCCGCCTCACGCCTTGTGAGACCCTGTCCACATCCTGCAATGCCCGGTGCAGCCCGTATGAGTCAGATTCTCCCTCCTTCCTGGGGAAGCCAGGGTGCTGTGGGGAGGGGGTCCTGTGACTCACTTGCTGCCCCACGAGGGCTCTAGGCTGACCCAGCGGCCGCTCCAGCCTTGAATCCAGGCTGGCGAGCATTTGGGATTCTTTCTACTCAGCTTCTGTGGCATTTCGTTCCTTCCTGTACAGAAGGGCTAGAGGGGCTAGAGGCCAGCGGTGAAGGTGTCGGGTTGCGCCCAAATCTGCTCTCCCTGGGACTCGGGCTAGCCATGGTGCTGGGCAGCACGTTGTTCTCCCCTGGGGCCGTGGGTGCTGCCCACTGCCCTGTTGCCCTTCCGCGTTCTGCAGCCTCCCAGCCTTTCTTCGCCACATTTGCCAGGGTGTCCTTCCTCCTAGAGAGTGTCACAGGGAAACCCTGGGGGGCAGTGGGGACTCCCGAGTGCTGGAAGCTCCTGGCCACTTGGAAGAGTGAGCAGCATCGGCCACTTACAGGTGGACTGGTGCCACTGGGTCACCTAGCAGGTGCCGGCCACGTAGAGCCAGGGGCACAGATGGCAGAGCGGAGCTTATCCTGGCTGGAGACCCGGCCACCAACTGGCCATGTGGAGCGGGGGGCCCCTCGTGGGCCGCCTTGGGACAGCACAAGGTCACCCTGGCTTGAACTTAGGAGCTGTAGCTCCACCTCCACGGCACAGGTGACTGGGGGGAGAGATACAGCTGCCTGGCAGAGGAGCCACCACCCCCTGCACCAAGGGCTCCGTTCCCAGACCGTGCAGACGGCTCCCTGAAGAAGTAGGGACAGGAGAGCTCTGTCTGCCAGGCTCTCTTCCCAGAGGAGCGGCTCAGTCCGAGATTCGGGCTCCAGGTAGCACAGGAGGGCTCCATCCGGGCCCTGTTTCCTCTCCTCCCCCAAGCTCGTGTTCTGATTCCGTCTCAGCTCTGTCCCGCGCAGCGACACTGGCCCCGTCAGCTCACATCAGTGGAGCAGTACGTCTTCCCCTTCGCAGAGCAGTCGGCTTCCCCCAACAGTACCACTCAAGGAGACGGTACCCTTCTTGTGAGCGCTGGAGAAGGGAGCGAGGCAGCGGCCGGCAGCGCCGTGCCAGGCTCTGACAGCTCCTCCCCACCAAGCGCTGTCTGCCGTGCGTGCAGCCTGTCACCAGTGACTTTCACATCTCCCGTGCAGGCCTCCCAGCCACGAGGTCCGGGACGTGGCGCCATCCCATTCTACAGTGGCGCAGACAGACTCAGAGACAGCTTCCCTGGGGCCACAGAGCGGACGCGGACGGGGGCTCCTTTCCCGACTCAGCCCAGTGCTCTTGCCCTGTTGACACAGGGCGGCAGCCGGTGCCACACAGATTCAGAGCCTGACCTCTGCAGAGGGCCCGGGCGTCCGTCCGGTGGGTGGTGTGTGCTTGCACGTCCTGCCTGCCTCCCTCTCTCCTGGGCGGTGCCGCAGACTTTCCCTGGCCACTCCAGAGGGGCCGCAGTGGAGCCCCCTTCCCAAGATGTTTCCCTCGCCGCCGTGGCCTCTGTTCATTCAGCCGCTGTGCCCCGGGGCTGTGGCATCTGCTCCTAAGTGGGTCACTGCTGCCACCACTTGAATATTTATTCTTACCACTTCTGGGGCAGGAGGTGGCCTAGAGGCCTCCGAGACCAGTGAGGAGGGAAAATGAACAGGAAGCAACAAGTGTGCGGAGCGGCAGTGACCTCACGGGACCTCCACGTTTTCTACGCCGGTGGGGCCCCCAGAGAGAGCACAGCTCCACCAGGACAGAGCCGAGCGCTGCCTGGGTTGTGTGTGGTGTCTGGAGCCTGGGTCCCGGCCAAGCGATGTTGGGAAAGGTGACCCCTCCGGGGGGCGAGGCAAGAAACGCAGTGTCCCCAGGGAAGGGTCACGGGGCTCGTCCCGTCTGGAGACCAAAGCCGCCACCCAGCAAACACGTGAGCTCGTCAGCACTTCCCTTCTCTGAGTAACGCGTGCTTTCCTGCCCGTCGGACTCGGCCCTGCACCAAAGCAGACCAAGTCAGGAGGCTCCTGGGTGCCGAGGAAGGGGAGGGCGTTGCTCACAGGGTCTGGGACATCCGTGCCTCTGTAACGGGGGACCCTGTGGGACTCCCCAGGAATGCCAGAGGCCACCTGCTTTCCTTTTCCTCAGCATGCCCTCGTCAGCTCCTCCTTCCAGAAAGTGGGGTTGGTTTGCCTTTCTCTCCTGCCCACCGGCCCGTGGCAAGATGGCTGTCACAGTCACGTGCCCCACAGTGCAGGGAGTGGAGTAGTCCTGGGCCCACCACCATCAAGGGTGTGGCTCAGGGGGCACGGAGTGCATCCTGAGCCTCGGGTAGGGATCTGGGTCTTGGGGTCCCTCTGGTCCCCACCAGCACTGAGCCCCCTGCATCCTGGCACATCAGGTCTTGGAAGAAGGAATTTCTTCCCCGCTCCTCAAAGCATGTGAGCCGCTTACCGAGACAGACGCCGCGTGCCCGGAGCGGAGTGAGCGCTCACTGCCAGCAGCGAGTGACTGGCTGTGAAGGATCAGCTTCTCTCTTCTGTTCAGGGAAATCAGTAACACGGGGCAGGCCTGTGTTTTTCTTTCTTCCTTTCTTTTCCCTCCCAGGGAGCTGCCTGTCTTCTCGGCCCAAGAGCGGCTTCTTGTTTGCAGTGAGCTTTCCCATCCCCACCCCCCGCCCTCTCTAAATGGATTCAGGTTACCTGTCACTCACTGTGACACTCACCTGTCTGGGCAGCCTCTGCCCAGGGCCCCCACGAGCCCCCCACCCCCACTGCTGCTGGTACCTGGATTCAGTCCTCCCTGCACCTGCCCAGCCTGGTCCCAGCGGTCTTTCACCTTTCAGGGCAGCCCTGAGTGACATCCCCCGAGCACGCTGTGACCCCTGCCCTGACTCCACACCTCTGGGGTTCGGCCAGGCCCCTGCCTCCTGCAGCGTTGTTTTATTTTTAATGGAGCTCTCGGGGACACAGGTTCTGTCGGCTGGCATTAAGCCCACCATCCATCACGCCCTCCACGGCCGGTGCCTGATGCTTCAGCTTAGAGGATGGGCAGCAGGGACCGGTTTCTTCCCCCACCGTCCTTTCTCCCCTTGGCAGCTGAGCCTCCCTCTGGCCCTGCTGGGACGTCCCACTTTCTCCAGCACCATCTCCACCATCTGGGAGGGACACGCACAGCAAATGCCACCTCCCCACAGCAAGCCCGCCTCTCCGTGCACAGGAGGGAGACCCTGGCTGCTCAGCCCCTGGCCCACCCCCACTTCCAACTCTCCCGGGAAGTAAATCGAGATGGGCTGCTGCCAACCCCCACCCTAGAGGAACTCTGCGATGCAAGTCCAAATGTGCAAAAGGCATGCAAGGGGTCACTGCCTGGGGCCAAGTGATGTCTTTGCAGAAAGAGTTGCCCCAGGTTTCTCGTAAGTACTCGGTTTCCCCGATGCATTGACAATGTACCGAGAAAATTGTTTATAAACAGAACTTCAGGAGCCCAGCTCTCGAGTAAAAGGAGGTCTCCGAGTATCCTTGTGCACAGGTGCGGAAGCCCAGCGCCTGCTGTGTGCGGTGGGGTGGGCGTTGCCAGCAGCCCACCCGAGAGAAGTAACCAGGAGTGCCCCCCACCGCCCTGCATGTTCCCCTGAGCCGGGCACATTTGGTGAGCTGTTGTGTGCACCGGCAGCCCACGCTCGTGCACCTGCAGCCCACGCTCGTGCACCGGCCAGTTTGCTTGGGAGGCTTCCAAATAGGTCTCCGTGGGGAGCGCTGCTCCCTGCCGGGGACCTTCTGCACTGTGCTTTTTCAGGACCATTTTTAAACACACTTCACACTGATCCCAGGCACACCCTGGCCTTGAAGCCTGAGCCCTCCCTGTTTGCGAGTAATGCAACTGGGCACGAAGACCTGGTGTGCCTCCATTCCCAAGCCCCTGAGCTTGGGCCTGGACAATTCCAGTCTTTCCCTTGGAAAGCTGGGCTCCAGGCAGACCCCAGAAGCCTAGGAGCCCACGCTCTGCATCCCTCTGTGCCGCCAAAACCTCCGTTTCTGGGCAGAGAGCTAAAAACGACTGATAGTCTTTAAGGAAATGCCCTGGTTGTTGATTTCAGAACCTTTCCTTCCCCCCTTTTTGTTGCTTCATTGTGAAGGGAAAAAAAATCCTGCAGAACCCCCCAGCCTCTCCATCATTTTAGAAAAGTATGAAATGTGCTCAAAATAGTTTGTGCTCACCAGCCTGACACCGCGTGTGCCAAACTGCCTTCCTTCCCCCACTCCGTGTCGCTGCTTCCATCCCACTGGCTGGTCTGCAGCACTTGGTGGCCCTGCCGTTTTGTGGGGCTGAGCGACACCCTGAGCCATGCACGCTCTGTTAGGGCTGCATGTTTATAAGCAGAGGCTGGTGTCTTTAAACTGCCCCAGGGCCCTGGCAGTAATTGTTTAATTAGATAGAGCACTCACTCTAAAGTAATAACCCTGCTTCCCCAGGTCACGGTGTCCCAGCCAGCAGCACTGGCCCTGCCCAAGCTGGCTCCAGAATGCTATGAGTGTGCACATTCTCCGTGCACCTGCCCCCGAGACCCCAGAGGCTGTCAGCCTGCAGGGAGATGTGGGGTGTGGGTATCATGGGAGCTTCGCAGAGCTGACTAGGCAGGTGCATATTAATGCTGGCATCTGGTTGATTAACGTGATCTCAGGGTGTCGTGGATGAGCAGAGAGCAGGTAGTGTCGCAGGGCAGGGGCCACGAGTGTGGCTCTAGCAGGAAGGGCACAGGCTATACAGGACAGGTTTAGCTTGATGTGGCCGGAACTTCCTTCAGCCATGAATTGAGACATTCCTTGCAAGCCCCGATGGGAAGAGAACGTGGGCCCAGGGTTTGACACTGGGTGCTGACCGTCGCTGGAAGACCCCTGCAGAGGGTGATGTCTGCATCAGGAGCAGGGGCCTCAGTTGGTCCTCAAAGTCTGGTCCCACCAGCATGAGGCTGCCTGGGCCCCACGCCAGCCCTCAGGCGGCAGGGTCTATAGCTGCAGAGCCCTGAAATCTGCATTTTCACACAGTGCTGAGGGTGATTCTGTATGCTCCTCCCTCCGAGAATCCTGCCCAGGGGGCGGGTCTTGGCAGCACCTGGTCTCCCAGCTTCCCAGGGCACCGCTGTGGGCACAGTCAGGGACTGCCTGTGCCTTCCCAGGCTGTCCACAGGTCTGCAGCCTGGTGCCACAGGTGACATCCTGGCCCTGAGGCCTAATGTGCTCCCAACAGGTGGGGGCCAGGCTGTCTCCAGGGTGGGCATCCTCAAGGAAAGGGGCTCTACAGTACCCTTTGCCAGTGGCCACCTTGCTCCTGAGGCTACCGGGTACCTCCCTGTCCCTAGCAGGTGGTCTCTTGGCTTCCTCTGAAGCTGCTCATTAGGGGCTGCAGACTCCTCAGCCCACCAGCCCCCCATGGAGGACATCCCTTGCTGACCAGCAGCCAGGGAGTTCATTAACCAGCCTGCCTGATGCAGCGCCTCCCCTCTTTCCCTGCCTCCAAGGTTACTCAGTTCCCAGCTATTTGGAGGTCAGACGGCAGCAGGGGAGGGGTGGAGCCAGCTCGGCCTGCGTGCTCCCACGCTCCAGGCACCTGACTTCCCTCCCTCCTTCCCTGCCCCCAGCGCAGAGCCTTCCCACCACCATCCCCGTCGCCCTTCCTGTTCCGTGTGGAATGAGGAGGCGGGGACGCCGAGAGCATCTCCAGTGATCACCTTGCAACCCCTGGGGAGCCTCGGCAGATTCCAGGCAGTGGAGCCACAGAGGGTGAGGCGCTGCCTCCCCGTGGTGGTCCTGGGGCAGGGGTTGAGGGCCAGATTGCAGACTCGAAGAGCAGTGGGATTCCAGCCGGTGCCTAGAGGTGAGCTGCGGGGCGCCTGCATCGCCACCACTGAGCACCTGAGCCGGCGCCTCCCAGGCAGCATCGGGTGGTTGGGGTGTGAGCGCTTGTGATGTGAGGTTGGCGAGGGGTGGGGTCGATGGCCCAGTGGGCCCCCACGCCTCTGCCACTCACTCACTCCTTTCAAGTCCTTTCATTCCTGGGACGAGCTGACCTCTGTTCTGGCCCCTGCAGTGTCTCCCTGACCCCGGCCGCCTGTGGCCAAGCAGACGTGCCCCAGCTTTGTCATGTGCGAGGTCGCGTTCCCAGCCCCTCTCCCTTCCCCAACATCCAGCAGAAGTAAACGAGACAAGGTGGTTTGTGGCGCAGTACCAGGAGCTAAGCAGTGAGAGCCTGTGAACCACGGGCCTGTCCTGGAGTTCTGGTCTTGCCGTCGCTCCTCCGCCAGCAGAGCTGGGAAGAGGCGGGCAGCTGCTGTCTTCTGGAGTGGGCAGGTTCCACCCCCCTTGTGCGGAGCCCTGCCTCCCTCCTCAGTCCTCGTTCTCTTCTTGTCTTCGGTGTTTCTCCAGAGCCTGCCTAGTCCTGCACACGCCAGCCCCTCGCCCTGTCCCGCAGGCTCCCGGGGGGGTCGGGGATGACGCCGTTGCTCATCTGTCCCTAGGAATGAACGGCGCCACTGCTCTTCCCCGCCCATACTCATAGCTCAAATGGTCGAGGTCCTCTATGAACCTCGTCAGGTTAGAACAGAGAGGGCCCTGTGCAGGGTCCCCTGACACCAGGACGGCCTTGGTGCTGGGAGGGTGCCCTTCTCAGAGTAGGGACTCCATGTTGCAGCCCGCGTTAGCCCAGGCCTTCTGCCAGCCAGCGTCAGGGTCATGAGGATTGTCTTAATCTCAGTCTTTCCAGACTGGCTGTAGGTAAATCTGCCTAAAACTCGGAGGAGGCCGTGTCTAGACTCTTTGCTGGGCCGGTCCTGGCCATCTTCTGGAGCCTTCTCTTCCACCACTGCCCACCCTCGTGGGTCTGTGTCCTCCAGGGCCACCAGGCACCGCCACAGCTCTGGGTCCTTGGGGAGCCTCAGCCTTGCTCTGCAGTCCAACAAGCGCCCCCTCGTTCCACACTGAGCCCGGGGCCCCTCCTCTGGCCACATCTCCTCCCCCAGCCCCATCCCTGCCATGGCATTAATTGGATTTTATAATCCCTCAGTTGCCACCGTTGGACACACAGCCAGACACTGGCACAGATCCCTCCCCCGGCTCCCAGGCCTGCTTGGTGGATGCAGCTAGGCCCTCCCCCCTCCTTTTTTTTCTTTTAAAGATTTATTTATTATTTATTTGAAAGAGTTACACAGGGAGAGAAGGAGAGGCAGAGAGAGAGAGGAGTCTTCCATCTGGTGGTTCACTCCCCAGTTGGCCACAATGGCCAGAACTGCACCTATCCAGAGCCAGGAGCTTCTTCCGGGTCTCCCACATGGGTGCAGGGGCCCAAGGACTTGGGCCATCTTCTACTGCTTTCCCAGGCCACAGCAGAGAGCTGGATCAGAAGTGGAGCAGCCGGGTCTCAAACCCCTGCCTGTATGGGGTGCCGGCACTGCAGGTGGTGGCTTTACCGGCTATGCCACAACACCGGCCCCTAGGCCCTCCCTTCCCAGAGGTGCAGCTCATCATCTAGTCTTGGCTGCTCTCAGCAAGGGTGAGAGCACCCCAGTCTGGGTGCTGGATGCAGGGCAGCAGTGAGAAGCTGTCTTCGCTCGGGTCCTGAACTCTCCAGGCCAGCCCCTCTGCACCTGCGTGGCGAGCAGGAACCTGTTAGAAGCGGTGCCTGCTTCTCAGCCGTCCGCTGCTCCAGGCAGAGCCCCCAGCCCTGCCCCCCCATGTCCCACAGCCTCACACGCACCCCCTCTGTCCCTCTCCAGCCCAAGACCAGGCCTCTCCGCCTTCCACCTGGACACGCGGGTGCTGGATGCCATCTCCTCTGTCACACCTGGGAGGAGCTGGAGTGTCCTCTGTAAACCCTGGGGGCTTATCATTCGGTGAGTGACGGTGTGGGTTTCCACAGTATTTATCTTTTCCCCCAAACCACACGGGTTGCAGCTCTGGCATCAAATACTTGGAAGCCTGCCCACCACCAGCTACCATCTGGCTTCTCGGCTGAGACAGAGACCACACAGGCTTGTCCTCCAATGAGACGGTGACAGAAACAGCAGCCCTGCCAGGGCCAGCACAGCCCCCTCCCACCCGGAGGCCAGCAGCCCTTCCAAAGGACATAATTAGAGGAGGGAGCGGGCTTTGGCTTTGGGTGACCTGGGCTCTCCTCCCCCTTCCTCACCTGAGTAGTTGTGAGACTTTAGATTACTTAATCCCTCTCGACGTCTTTTCCAAGGCAGAGACAGTAACCAGTTCACAGGATGCAAGGTTTAAGAAGGGACTAGGCCTAGAGGGGACTGCCTGCCCCGGCACTCCCCTGTCCCTGCACCTCCCAGGACTGCAGGGCTTGAGCCGCAGGCTGAGCGTCCAGAGGGCTGGGGTAGGGGAGAGTGTCCTGGGGCCGGCTTCCTCCCTGCCAACAGCACTCCCACCTGGCGGCTCGGACAGTTGGGAACTTCACCTGTGCCAGGAGAGTGAGACCTTTCCCAACTCTGAAAGCTGCTAGGGCCGCCACGTGCATCTGGGGTGGACACTCTGTGTGGACAGTTTCCCAGCCGTGCGGTCAGGCCATCTGCCCAGACCGCAAGAGCCCTCCTGTGCATAGCGACAGTGGCCTCCCCGCCAGGCTCCCAGTGCGTGTCCCTGTGCTGGTCAGACAAGAGCGATCGGTTTCCGGACCTTTCTTTGCTGTCGGGGTTAGGGAGGGGTATGCTCTGCTTTTGCCTCTCAGAGCCCCGTAATGATCGGTGACCAGCCTCAGTTCTGAGACGGCATCTCGCCTGTGTGGAGCACGGGGCGCTGGGGAGGGGGTTCTGGACGGGATTATGTGGGTTCGTCCTTGGCCCCCGCCTGGTTAACTGAGTCAGTTAACTGTCAGTGTACAGTTCCCTGCAGAAAAGAGAAGCAGGGCTGTGACGTGCGGAGCTCCGCAGCCGTCAGGTGCTCTGAGGCAGCGCTTAGGTGAGCGTCTGGGGGCTGATGAGAGCAGGACAGGAACCGCCTCCCAGGGGCCTCTGCTTTTCTCCCGCTGACAGGGCCCAGTCCTGGGGGAGGCAGACTCCGTGTCCCAGGATCTCAGGAGTCATTGGCCCATAACCCGGTGGCCCTGGGCTGTGCTGCCTGCTGTCCCCTCCCAGCCCAGGGGACTTGTGCCAGGCAGCAGGCCTTGCAGCTGCCATGGCCCCTCTGGCTGCCCAGGAGTGCTTGCTCTCTCAGCTCTTGTGTGGGGGGCTCTTGGCTGTTCCTTCCACAAGGGACCCCTCCCCAGACCACAGACATTTGCATTCTGGGCGTGGCGCTCTGGGCTTAGGGCCGCTAGAGTTGCTGACGACGTGCGGGTGCTGCTCGGGTCATGGGCCAGCGTCTCCCTTGGTTTCCCCCGGAAGTCATCCTTCCAGGCTCCCTGGTGTCAGAGTCAAGTACCATCTTCCCACTATCTCGTTCGGGCCCTGTGCATTCACGGGCCACCGGTGTCTATCTTGAGTGGGCCGAGCAGATGCCCGCGGGGTCCCCCTCTCAGTTAACCAGGCGGGGGCCAAGCCCTTCTTCCTGACCGGCTCCTGCTTGTCGAGCCGCTGTGTGCTGCTTCCTTTCCTGGCTTCTGTAGTCCGCTGGCTGCTTGGAGCCCACTGCTGGGATCCTTACCGTTGGGCTCAGGTGGCCTCCTCCTTGGAAGGCAGACTTGCTCTTGATGAGAGCCACAGGTGTCTATCCACCTCTTCTGAGCAGGCCTCCGTGGCTCGGCCTGGCCAAGGCTGTGGTGAGACACTCGCAAGATTGAGAGTTGCCTTCCAACACAGGGAACAGACACTTCTTGAGAATAATGCAGGCATCCATGCCGGGTTTATCTTTGGTCATCCCTGGAGTCTTTCAGTTTGTACAGTAAGCACCTCCCAGGTACCGTCTCATGAGGGATGTTGGGCGGGGGAGGCGTGAGGTGGCACCAGGACCATGAGACCTGCTGACTTGCTCTGTGCTGTGCCTTCCGGCAGGTGTAGGACAGACATCAGTCACAACTCCGAGTGACTGAGTCCCTGCCAGAGGCCCCCAGCCTCCGTGTGTGCTCATTACGGTGCACCACGTCCACGGTGCTGTCGCTGCTGGGCTGGTGTCTGTAGCCCCATGGCTGGACTCCTTCCCATCCTCTGGGTCGGCCCCTCCCAGGCAGGATGGGGGTCACTGCTCGTCTCCTGCCTGGGGCAGCTGTTTCCTGAAAGCCCCTTCCCCAGTGTCCCGTGAAAGCAGTGTCCTTGGTGCAGCACTCACACGGCTCTGGGGGGCGGATGCTCCCCTCCAAGAGCTTTGGCTAATAAACCCGGACGGCAGCTCGCTGCATTTGGTGACGTGTTTCCGGCACCTGCTGCCTTCCCTGGCAGGCCCCTTCTGCGTGGTGACTAATGTTTCATATTTGGGTGGAAAGAACTCAGCGCTCCCCTAAAGAGTGTTAGGCCATGGTGGAACTTGGGCCGGGACAACCGCGGCCTGATGAGAACCGTTTGGACCTGGCTTCAGCTGGGCTGTGCTCCCCGGCCTGGGGTGCTGGGAGGACGGGTGTGCTGATGCTCACTGGGGACAGATGGCCAGGGCCAGCATCCATTGGATACCTTCTGTGTCCATGTAAATGTGCTTTAGGAGCTCAGTAGCTCTCATCAGGACACAGCCCCTCCTACCCATGTGACTCGTAGCCTGTGACCCCTACGTTGCCCCAAACTGCCCCAGAACTCGCCTCCTCCCGTGGATGAGTCCCCAGATGCTGTAACTCGAGTTGGGAAAATGAATTCCCAAAGCAGAGCATTCACAGCTACTTGAGAAATAAAAATAGAACCTTGAGCACCGTTCACTGTACTTCAAGGACGCCATGAAAGTGCGTTCTGTTCAGGGAGGGACTCACGCTGGGTCGCCATTAACCCCAATTAACTCTTAACCCTGGCGCCCAGCACAGGCAGCGGCTCCGTGGTCTCAAGGTTCGTTTCTTTATCTCTTGAAAGAACCTCCAGGATCGGTCAGGAGAACTCAGCGCTGCCATCAGTGTGTCCCCGTCTCCACTGAAACCCGCTCCCCTGAGCTGCATGTGCGTCCATTCCAAGGCCTCCGTAACTGGCCAGCCTGGACCCCGGTGTGCTTGGGGCAGCCCTGTTCTACTTTCTGAGATGTGTCACCTGGTGCGTGGTACCCTTGTCACCCTTGCGAATTAACAGAGGAAGCCCAGTCACCTCCCAGCCAGGGAGCGGGAAGACCCCAGTGGGTCTGCCAGCGTTTTACATGGAGGCCCTGGGAGCCGGCCGGTGGAGTGAGGAGAAAGGTGCCCAAATCTTAACATTTGGTGACTCGGTCTCACTGTAGCGTAGGAGCCAAAACCGAACAGAAGCCCTTTGTTCCTAGAGGGTGATAGTGAGCAGGCCCTGAGCAGCCCGTCCAGGTGGGGCTCACTGTACCCACAGGGCACGGCATTCCCTCCTCCAGCACCTCCCGGTTCTGGGAAGGAGGGAACAGCAGGTAAACACTGCCTTTGTGTTGCCCTGGCCACTGCTGGCCCTCCTGGGCCCCATGGACACTACCCCTTTGTGCAGGTCTGGGTCTGGAGGCAGGAGGGAGGGACCGCGCCCTGGCTGAGTCAGTGACGCTGGCTGGCGTGCCTCCTTCAGCATGCCTTCCCACCGTCACCTGGGGCAGAGGTAACCGGGGTCACTCCTGGCGTGCGCTGTGCTGCTTGTGCTGTGGCCGTCACGCCAGCCCTTCAGGCTCTCCTGTCTTCCTTCTCCAGCGGGACCCTCTATGCTGCCTGGTTTGGTGGGGAGCAGGCTGGAACTGTGTTACAGCACTTCAGCAGAGCTCAAGGTCTGCTGGGCAGCTGCAGTCCCCGCCAGCACTGCCCAGCAGGAGAGAAGACAAAGAGGAACAGGGTCTAGAACTTTCCCCGTGCTTTGTCAGAGAGCTGGAGGGAGGCCAGGCTGTGGCCCACTGTGTCCAGAAAGCAGGCAGGGGGAGCGCCCCTTCTCAGGAGACCTCTGGACTCCTCGCTTTACCTGGGGGCCAGGCAGATCGAGAGTAGCAGGGCCCACTGGGGCCCATCCCCTCCTTGGCGGGGGTCCTGGAGGACGCTGCCCTGGAGGGAGTCCAGAGCCCCAGGCCCGTCTCACGCTGTTCCCTCTCCAGCAGGGGTGGATCTTTGTCTCCCTGAAACCAGCCCGTGAGCTCAGAGCTTGCTGTTTTGCTTGGATTTGCTCCTCCCAAGTCAGAGCAGGTGGATTCCATAGCTGTTTGAGGAAGAGTCCCCTTTCTCCCCGAAAGAGTGAAGTGGTTCCAGGCAGAGCCAACGCACTCTCGCATACCTGATGCCGGCGGCTTTGCCAGCTCAGGTGCTACCCAGAGGTCTGAGGGTCAGCAAGACCGTGGTCCCCTCCCCCGCTCCACAGTGACACCTGCCTACAAAGGCACTTCTGCACCAAAGTCAGCGCACTCTACAAATAGTTAGCGTCCTGTGTGTGCGAGGCCCTCCCCAGGTGCTAGGACAGACAGGGTGCCGTCCTTGGCCGCACAAGCTGACCCCCTGCCGGGGACACACAGCCAAGCCATGGGAGAGGAACCTGCCAGGATGGCATCATGGGCCCCAGCCATGTGCAGAGCCCCCGGGGGGGACTGAAGCAACTGCAGAGGAGGCTGTCGCTGAGCAGGCTTGAAGGTGGCTGGACCGAGGAAGGCAGAGGACGCCCTTCACCAGCTGCAGGAATCCGGAGGGCGGAGGCGGGAATGGGAGAGTGAGCGTGGGGCGAGGCGGGAAGAGTTGGAGAGGACAGCCTGAGCGGGCGCTGATGAAAGGTGTGGAGTCGGGAGGTGTTCTCCCTCTGCCGCATTCTTACCCCGTCCCCGAACCTCTCCAGTCCCTCGGTGTCACCAGGAAGTGAGGGCAGCGTTACCTGCCCTGAGACCTTAAGGACAGAATTGAGAACATAGTGGAACTTGGGTGGGGGGAGGCAGTAGGAGGGACCAGCGGCCAGGGAGACCGTGCCGTTGAGATACTGCGGGAAGCACACAGGCAGGGGTGCAAGGTGTCCGGCACGTAACAAATCTTCCCAGGCAGACGAATCAATTAATTCACAGGCTTTTATTGGGGTTCCACTCCCGGGCGAGGTTCCCCGGTCCCAGCAGAGCAACAGAGCGGGGGCCGGGGAAGTCGCGCATCAGAGATTGGGAGGGCTCCTTTTATAGACTCAGGGCACGGGGTTTAAAGGTTGAGGCGGGTCTGATCCTCACTGGTTGACCTTTAGGCACCTGCGGGGACCTTGACAAGGACTTTTCTTCCCCAGAAGTACAGGTAGGAACTTTCCATTCCCGGAAGTATAGGCCTTCCCTCCTTGCAGATCCCAAAGCCACCATCCCGACCTTTTGATGACAGGAAAGGGGGCAACGATGAGTCTCTCTGGCTACTTCCTGCTGACTGGGGACGTTGTCTACAGGGGCCCGCTGTGGGTATCTTGGGGCTCCACAGGGACAGGCATGTATGGATGGAGAAGCATCTGGTTGACAGCCTGGTTGCTGAAGGCCTTGGTTCATTCCATTATCACCTGCTGTAAACACTTAAACAGACACTGTAGTATACAAGTCAGGGTGAGAATAGCAACCAATGATCCTAAGAGTGGCATTAACCAGGTAATGAGAGGATTTCATAGAGGAGAGGAAATGAGGGGGGGATCTCTGGACCCTTGTGAGGATTGTTTGATGGACGTGGTTTAAATCTGTTACCAGCCGAGACCGGGAGAAAGGCCGCTCAGCTTTTGCAGGTAGAGGGGTTTGTCTGTAGAGAAATTCTGAATAATCATACAAATTAGGTGGAGGAGAGGCCCATCAATACACACAGGTTGGGAGTAGAGTCAACTAAGTTTTCTGATTGAGAGGCAAATAGAACCTGACAGAAGGGGCTTGATAATAATCTGGTGGGCTTTAGGTCTTGTAAGTTAAGAGGCCCAGACTTATCTCTTCACACAGGTTACATCCTAAGGGAGGTGTGAACTTCCTTGGGGAAGGCACCCTGTTGACTTCCATTACCTGCCTGGCCTGGGAGGAGAGCTGGCCAGGTAAAGGCAGGTGGCATCTCTAACGGGAAATTTACAGTTCTGCCTGCAATGTTGCTGACCCTATTTGGCCATCTCCTCTCAGCAGCAGTGGTCACTTTGGAAGCTAGGCAGAGTGAAGGGCTTTTTAGCTTGGAGCCAATAAGGTCTGTGGCTCTGACCTGAAGTCCTTCGACTCCAGGGCAGGTCCATTTCCACTGATCCAACTCTTGGCCGGCAGAGCTGCCAGGGCTCGTCACAAGCTGATTTCTGCTGAAGCCCAGGCTCACCATGTTGAAAGCCACTGCAGTGGACTGGCCTGTTGGGTCTCCTTGAGGGCAGATCACTGTACAGAACAGCCATTAATAGGCCTGCCACCCATCTTTACATTTCTGATGCCTAGCTTTCTCTTCCTCCTGATTTTTGCTAAAGCAGACCAGATGATGCAAGTCAAGGGGGTGCTTAAGTCCCATCTCTATCTTTGTGGCCTAAACTAGAAGTCTGTAGTCACAGGCATGTTCTGATAGTGGTTTTTCTGAGGCAGACAATGCCCGTGAGGAAAGCTATGTCATCGCTTTAAAACTTTCTTTCCCTTTGGTCTGAAAGAGAGGTCTTCCCTGTTTACTGTGCCCATGGTGAAGTAAACCTAGCTTTTTAAAACTTTAACTGTTTTTTAATTTACCAATTGATTTGAATTACTTTCTGCTCTTAGTAACCTCAGCTAACCATACTTTCAGTTGGTACCTATAATACATTATTGGCTTCATCAGTTTGCAGTGCCATCCCAAAGTACTGAATACAATAGAAGTGGCTGGAAAAAGTCCATCAGAACCTGTAGGAGAACAGCTAAACACAGAACCAACAACACTTTAGTTTTATGAGCAGTGAATCTGATATATATAAAACTGTGGATGACAAAAGACTTTAAGTTGCCATGTTTAAAATTATAAACTTATTATAAACTTAACAAGAGGCACTTGCTTACTTCACATAGCATTTTTGAAAGCACCTGTAGGATTTTACAGAACATTTAACTCTTTAGGACTCTGTGGCTTTCTCATTAAGATCCAAGATTTCTTTCTTTCGTAACCTTCTGTGACTTCCACACACCCTCTTCAACTTACTTGAAACATTCCATCATTTCCATTCCAGTCTAGAGTAAACTAGCCATCAGGATGAAGTCAATCTTACAAACCTTGTCCTTTCTTTATTCAAAATAACTCTTTCCTTTGAATCCTTCCTTACCAAATGCACATTTCTATAACATTTTTAACACAAATTTAACATGCTGAGTTTACAAGAGTTTACAATAAATTAGCAGTTACACCTAAATGACTTAAGATGCTGATATTATACATCTCTACTTGAATTCAATTAAAATTAAAATTGCATCCATCTAAAAGAAGTACTAATTACCCATTGCTGTTTCATTGAGTACTGACTACCCAGAAACCTGTTAAAATAAATTGCAAAATAAGTTCAGCAAGTTACAAAGCAATATTTTCAAAGGTAGTGATCTTCCTAGATTCAAAGAGCAATTCCTTCAAACTCAGTGTCTTTTTACAGTTACAGCTGCCTTTTTCCTAAGAACACTTTAGGCCCATGATGTCATATTCATTTGGCCACGTGGGGCCTAGGCACTTGACCTAAAACCCAGCAGACCGGAGGGGTGGGGTAAAGAAGGGAAAAACAAGGGAGAAAGAGAGTGTAAGAGACAAGAGAGGAGAGGAGCTAGTGAGGAGAGAAGAGAGAGATGAGCAGAGAGAGCAGGAGAGAAGAGAAAGGAAACCGGAGGAGGAGGCTAGAGAGCCACGTGTTCAGGAACTAGTCCTTTTTTTTTTTTTTTTTTTTTTTTTAAAGATATATTTATTTATTTGAAAGTCAGAGTTACACAGAGAGAGGAGGGGCAGAGAGAGAGAGGTCTTCCATCTGATGGTTCACTTCCCAGTTGGCCGCAATGGCCAGAGCTGTGCCAATCTGAAGCCAGGAACCAGGAGATTCTTCCAGGTCTCCCACGTGGGTGCAGTGGCCTAAGGACTTGGGCCATCCTCCACTGCTTTCCTAGGCCAAAGCAGAGAGCTGGATCCGAAGTGGAGCAGCCAGGTCTTGAACTGGCGCCCATATGGGATGCCAGCACTTCAGGCTAGAGTGTTAACCCGCTACACCACAGCACTGGCCCCAGGAACTAGTCCTTTTAAAACTTTGCTGGAGGGCGGCCAGGGAAGCAGGAGCAGCGAATCCCATTAGGATGGGGGTGGAGCTTGACAGTGGTGGTTGGGCCACGTGGCCACCTGGCTTCCAGCAGTGGCGGCAGGGAGAGGCAGGACATGGGGTGGGGCAGGGTGGAAGAATGTGCATAGGGGGACGGGAGGTTCCTGGCTAGCTGTGGGGTCCCCTGGAACTCAGGAGGGTCTGAAAAGGTGGAGGGTGGAGAGTTCGGCAGTAACACAAGAGGCATCCTTAGGAGGTGGGGGCCCGATCTGGGACAGCAAGACTTGGGCTGTGGAGCAGGCAGAGAGGAAAGTAAGGGAGAAGGGAGTAGGATGGGAGCGGAGGTCTAAGAAAGCCTGGACATAGGGGACCTCTGACCATTTTCTCTCCCTTCGGCAGAAAGTCTCAAGGTAATTGGGCCATGCCTGGGTGGAGTAGAAGATTAGGCATTACACCGTAGGTCCTGGGCCAGTCCAAGTTGCTTCAAGTTCTCTAGGAGGCAGGCCAGGGGGCATTTTGAGTCCCACCCTCAGGATTGGCCAGATCCCATGGTCTCCCCGGTAGCCCGGATCTACTGAAATTCGGTCAAGGCGTCCCCTGTCCCAGACTTCAGTAGATGGATTAGAGGTCAGTCCTCTACGGGGCCAAGCCAGCGGCGGGACATCTCCACAGCCACTGGGAGGCTAAACAGCGAAGAACAGAACCCACGTGCGCACGATTTCTAGGTCTCTGTCCAGACGGAGAGCTAGCCGGAGATCACAGAGACTGGGCCAGCCCAGAGGAGGGAGGGAGAGCAAGGGAGGAGTTACTTACAATTGGTCAGGCGTGGTCTGTAGTCAGCCTGGGGCACCAGACAGGGTCAAGGAGTGAGGGGGCCTCGAACCCAGAAAGGGGAGGCACGCAACCTCAGCTCCCAGGTTTCGGCACCATCTGCAAGGTGTCCGGCACGTAACAAATCTTCCCAGGCAGACGAATCAATTAATTCACAGGCTTTTATTGGGGTTCCGCTCCCGGGCAAGGTTCCCCGGTCCCAACAGAGCAACAGAGCAGGGGCCGGGGAAGTCGCGCATCAGAGATTGGGAGGGCTCCTTTTATAGATTCAGGGATGGGGGTTAAAGGTTGAGGCGGGTCTGATCCTCACTGGTTGACCTTTAGGCACCTGCGGGGACCTTGACAAGGACTTCCCATTCCCGGAAGTGCAGGCCTTCCCTCCTTGCGGCTCCCAGAGCTACCGGGGGCAGGCCCAGAGCCTGCATTCTCTGGGACTGAGGTGCTTCATTTGGGATTGACCAAATGTTAAAAGTTCAGTTTTTCGGTCTGCAGAGAAGCCTGAACCCGGGGCAGCAGGTAGCAGCCTGCTTCCCTGGGTGCTGATGCTGATGCCCTCAACGCGCCCACATTTCCTACAGTTGAACGAGGGACGTGGTGCGTTGCCGATCCTGGGCCCGTTCTGTGGATGGAACGGACCAAGCCGAGTGGGAGCCTTTCTCCTGCGAGTTCTGGCGGTGCTGTGTGTTAAGGGGTTGGAGCAGCGAGAGGGGGAGGCAGCAGGTCCCGGTCGAGAACTCTTGACTCAAGGACTCGCTCTCCAAGGTCGCATGGCACTGATTGTCCCGCTCCATGGTTGGACCGCTGACCAGCGGCTCCTGATCACTCCAGGAGGAGAACGGAGACTCCTCTGCTACCCAGACGCCCCCTCAAGCTGGCGTGAGCAAGGCCACACCCAGTCCGGCCAGATTCTGAGCTCTGCCCACCCAGCACCTAGGAGGCCACCAGATCCCTCCCCTGAATCTCCGTCCCTGGTTCTGGAGAGCAGTGTCCTTCCTGTGTCTGCACTCACAGGGACGAGGGTCAGGAACTGTCCTATTCCCTGCTCTGGCCAAGGCTGGTGAACCTCAGCTCCTCACTCCAGCCCATCCACGTGTGTGCAGGCTGCGGCTCCATCCTGTGGGGGCGGGGGACTGTGCCGAGCGCTGTCAGGAGCCTTGCCCGGCTGTGCATAGGGCTCCTGGCCTGGGAGAGGGTAAGTCTCTGTGGTGTGAAGGCAGCTGGTCATCTGTTACAGCAGCCACAGAAACAATACAGAGAGAAGGAGGGAACCAGAGGTCGCTAGAGTGGGGCATAGGTGTGCAATGGGGAGTGGGGATGTGCACTTTGCATAGAGGGCGTGGAAGACAGGCAGCCCCATAGAGCTGTAGACCCCCAGAGTATCCCCAAAGGGCCGAGACCTGGCGCTGTCCGCAGTGCCTTGTGGGTATGAGCTGCCGGGGCTCCATCAAGTCTCCGGCAAGGCTGCCTGGGGCCTTTGGTGCACAGCTGAAACTGCTGACCCAAAAAGAGAAGCAAGCGGCCCGATCCGCACCCTCTCAGGTCTGTCTCAGACACCCCCAGTGAACAGCTGCAAGAGTTCAGTAGGAATCAGAGTCCTTCATTTTTATTTATTTGTTTTTTAAGAAACGCATTTGGCTGTGGCAACTGGTATCCCAGCCTCCTGCATTGACTCAGGCGCCAGGAGTCCTTGAACAGAGATCAAGTTGAGAGCCCGTTGATTTATAGCGTCACGTGGGCTACACAGGAAGACCAGAGAGCCTGGGTTGTCTCTTGGCCTGGGTGTCTGTGAGCAAAGACAGGGACTCTGGGAGGCTGTTCCCGCTCCTGCCAGGTGCCCCAGCCCCCACCCCCGGCCCAGTGTCACTCGCCCATGCCTGCAGCTGTGGAGTTCTGGCTCTAGCTAATTGGTAGAGGACACCTGTTCCTTAATTAGCCCCAGCTCCAGGTCTGCATCTTCATCTGGGCTCCTGTTCAGCAGTCCGTGCCTGTCTGCTCGCCATAGCAGGCCTGTGCCTTCCCGAGTGGTGAGCGGATCTGCACTCCTGAGCGCCAGAGGGGAAGCAGCCACATCCCAGCCACCACCCAGCCTTGGGCCGCATCTTCCGAAAGCCCTTCACTGCTGGTTCCCACCCTCAGGACAGACCTGCTGTCCCCAGGACCAGGTACAAGAACGCTGGGCTGATACGGACCCTCGTTTGGAGGGCTACAAATTCATACTCCCTGACACTTGCCTGGCACCTCGCATATCCTTCATATATATTAATTTACTTAAGATTTATTTATTTATTTGAAATGCAGAATGACAAAGACAGGGTGGCTGCAACAGCCAGGACTAGGCCAGGCCAAAACCAGGAGCCCAGAACTCCATCCTGGTCTCCCACATGGATGGCAGCGGCCCAAGCACGTGGGCCATCTTCCACTGCTCTCCCAGCTGCATTAGCAGGGAGCTGGAAGGGAAGTGGGGTAGCCGGGACTTGAACTGGCACTCCAACTTGGGATGCTGGGGTCACGAGCAACACCTTAACTCACTGCAACACAATACTGACCCTCATCTCATACTTCCTACTCCACCTTTTGTCCTCTACATGGGGGGCTCCCTCAGAGGGCTGGGATTCCACCCCCCAGGGGTTTACAGTATGAGGCCTCAAGTGTCCCAAGATGAAGATACGGGCTCAGTGTCAGAACAGTCTGGAGGACAGGACCCAGGCGCTGCAGCAGCAGAATTCTCTGCCTGTCCTTTAAGTAATGGAACCTTCCAGAAACCTTTAGGCTCCGAAGATGAACTCTGACCTCCCACATGAGCCCACCCCACGAAGCTCTCCAGCACCCACAGCTGGAGTCCATGTCTTCAGCTGGAGGTATCAGGGGTCAAGAGGTGAACCACCCAGCACAGGCAGGCATGGCCCAAGTCTGCTTTCCCACAGGCCGTGGTGTTTGGGAAGCTTTCGTGGCAAGTGGCTTTGTGTTTGTTCGCGTACCTGCTGTCTCCCTCGCCATCCTTCCAGAGAACGTCACCCGTGGAATGTCTGGAGTGGTGATCTTCCTGGGTGACTTCCTGATGATGCCACAGAGACACTCACACACGCAAGACCTGTGCTTGTGCGTGCAGTGCTGTGTGCACGGCCACCCTCCTTGGCCAGGAGGGTCTCTGCCCTCCCCGCCCCCCTCCACCCAAGCACATCCCTGCCCTGTCTCCTGAGCAGAGGCAGGGCCCGTGCTGGCCTGGGGACAGCGGAAAGGACTCCTTTCCGGAACCTCCGGGCCTGGTGACTGCCAGGCGCCTTCGCTGCCCGGCTAATTAGAGATGACTCCTTAAGCGGCACTCAAGTCCTCTGTCATTCGTCCTCGCAGCGATAATGGACTTGGATAAGAGGTCATTGCGGATGGGGCGGGGGCGGGGGCGGTGCAGGCTCAGCACCCCCTCTGCGGAGCTGCCGCCTGCCTGCCTGTCACAGCCCGGCTGGGCAGCTGTGACAGACTCACCCAAGTCACAGGGCCAGAGCCCCGCTCCCCGCGTCGCTCAGGCTTCCGCGCCGGCTGCTGCGTCTCTGGCGAGCGTCATTAGCATTAACGTGATAAAATGGCACAGTGTAAATGTTAATAAGGTCTAATTCTCCGAGCGGCTTCCGAGCGGCAGATTGGAAACGGTGCCATCATCCTACCTCCAGCGAGTGGCTTCTGACTCCTCTGTGCCCTCCCCCCTCCCCAGCCCCTCGGCAGCAAGGGCTCAGATCACCCAGACCCGTTTCCTGAGACAGGGTTTGACATGGGTTCCAAGTGAACACCCACTCACCCTGTTCTTCAAGGGGAGGGGGCTGAGGGGGTCCTACCACAGCCCCCACTTCTCTGACCAGCTCCCACCCCCACTCCAGACTCGCCTCCCGATTTCCCCAGGAGTGGCCGCTCTCTTCCTAGTCCCAGATATCTCTCTGAGTTATCTGCCCTGAAGCCATTGGCTCTGGTCCCCTGTCTGTCTGTCTCTCTCTCTTTCTCTCTTTCTCTCTTTAAGATTTATTATTTGAAAGGCAGAGTTACAGAGAGGCAGAGGCAGAAGAGAAAGAGAAGTCTTCCATTCCTCTGGTTCACTCTCCAGATGGCCGCAATGGCCGGAGCTGAGCCGATCCAAAGCCAGGAGCCAGGAGCTTCCCCTACCCCAGGTCTCCCACGTGGGTGCAGGGGCAAGGACTTGGGCCATCTTCCACTGCTTTCCCAGGCCATAGCACAGAGCTGGATCGGAAGTGGAGCAGCCGGGACGCGAACAGGCACCCATATGGGATGCCAGCACTGCAGGAGGTGGCTTTACCCGCTAAGCCACAGTGCCGACCCCTCCCTGTCTCTTTAAGCCACAAGCGTGGCTGGGGGCGACACCCTGTACCCTCCTCTGAGCCCTTGGAGGGGCATCCTGTCCTGGGCTGTCTTGTCGGGGTTTCTGCGACCTCACTTCCTGGGAATCGGAGGGCCAGAGCCGGGGCTGCTGCTTTCCCTCGTGCTCGCTTCACTTCCCAGCTCTCCCGTGCGCACAGCCAGCTCGGTGCTGGGCACAGCGCTGGATCCGTTCTTGCTGAGGAGAGTAGAGTGGAGTGGATGCTGTCCCTAGGGTGCTGCCGGGCCCTGCCGGAGAGGCACAGCAGAGTCGGGAGTGGGAGCAGCGGCCAACAGGCAGGGCTCTGGGGCTCCTCTTCCACCCCAGCCCTTGGCAGCCACCCGAGCTGGGGGACCCCGGGGAGCCCCCGCGGCCCAGGGGCACCCTTGAGTTAGGGCCGGGCCTTCGCTGCGGCAGAGGCTGCGTGAGCCCAAGGCCACCCGCGGCCCTAGCCCCCCTCACTCTTGTTCTCGTCACCAGGCTGCCTTCACCGTCTTCCTCGGACCCTTCACCTTCTTTGACGTCCAGAAGACCAAGTACCTGCAGCTCCTGACCTCCCTGATGCGATGGGTCGGTGAGTGCCAAGCATCTCCCTTCCTGCCTCTCCACCTCCCTGAGAGGCTGGGGCTCCCCGGGCTGCAGTGCTGGCGGCTCCTCCGGACCCAGGTCCGTCCTCTGCCCTTTCCAGCAGGCAAGGGGGAGGCGGGGACTCTGCCTGCCTCCTACAGGTGGCCGAATTTAGCACCCCCCCCAATATGTGACTTTCTCGCTGTCACCTGTGTGGATGGAACTTACGGAACTTGGCCTGCTGGGACTGCGGGTCCCAGGGCCAGCCCCTTTCCACACCACTGTGCTGGACCCCTACCTGCCTGCAGACTGCTGACCCGCAGGCCTGGGTTGGGCAGTGCCCCTGAGGGAGGCTCACTGGAGTGGCACCGCTCTGGTTCTCATGGGTGTGCCGTGTGGCACAATCATAACACCAGGCATGTGGGGGCAGCCATTCTGTGCCGCGGCATCAGCCACCAGAGCATGAAAAGATGCCCCAACCACAGTGGCTTCTGACCACCTGACACCCAGCTGAGCAAGCCTGCCGTTGTCCTCAGCTAGAATTTGGGGGTCTCTCCCTTAAAGGTAGGCAGTAGGGAGCTTGTTTACTTCCGCCACACTGCTCACCAGCCACTCCAGGGACGGGACCAGCTGCTAATCTACCTGGACAGAGGCTGAGGGTGGGGGCCAGCATGTGCCCTGGGTGTGTGTCACCTGGGTGCTGGTTTCACGTCTGAGAACAGGAAAGGCCGTTGCAGCTCCAATGGAAGGGACTGAGCTGAGCAAGTCCTCCCGGAGCCAAGGGTGCCTCCTGGGAGCTCACCTGCCTCACAGAGGCTCCGCCTTCCTGACCCCTCCCCCAGCCCCCTTGTTCTTCCTCCAGTTTGTGGTCAACCTGTAATGCTGGTACATTTTCAGTGTGTCTGCCCCTCCCCCCCGCCAGGCCCCTGCGCTGCACCTGGCTCCTGATTCCTACCCAGATCCAGCACAGATCGGGGTGCACTGAGGGCAGTTTCTAGTCCCAGAGACTGTTGGCAGTTCTGGCGTCTGTAGCCCCGCGGTTCCCCAGCTCAGAGGGTTACAGATCCCGGTATAAGGAGGCGACGCCCGGGCGTCCCGGCGTTTTTATCTGGAAGAGAGCAGTGGTCAGGCGGCCCTGTCCAGCAGCCTCCGTAGCAGGAGGAGCAGGGCAGTCCTGGGGCCTGGGGAGCGCGGGGCGGCTGAAGCTGCTGCTGCTCACGTCAGTGCTGGGACTTCCCCCGTCTTGAGCTAACCCTAACCCTAACCCTAACCCTAACCCAAACCCACCAGCTGCCTTCTTCCCACTCGTGGTCTGTCCCCGCAAGGAGACAAAAACAGGACACAGATCAGTTCCGAGGCGTTTGGGAGGCCCCACGGAGCGCGCCCTGCCCTCTTTCACCTGGCGTGCCCCCGTTTTCAATGCTGCCAGTCTGTGGCCCAGCTCCCGTCGGGCCCCGCAAGTCCAGCCCCGGCCCAGCTCCCAGGTGGCCATCTGTGACGTGCCTTGTGAGTGGTGGGAAGCACTGGCCCCGGAGGACAGGGACAGAATAGGGCTGACCGCAGGGGTCACCCGTGCTTAGCCTACGTGATGGGTTTCTGAGTCAGCCCGGGAGGGACGGCCGCCGGGCGGTAGCCCCTGCAGCCCCCCGTGCCTGTGTAGCGTGACGATTCCTCTGTGCATCTGGGGAGCAGCACACTCTTTAAGAGGGAGAGGAGGTGACCGGCAGTAATTAAGAGCCCAGATGCACCCAGCTTGGGGCAGGGCAGCAGCCTCCTCTGGGGCTGCAGGGCCCGGGCCTCTGACAGCAGCTTGCAGCAGCTGTTAGGGCTAGGGTTTGCCAAGGGCTTTGGCTAGGGCTAGGGCAGACGTTAGGGTTCGGGTTAAGGTTTGGGCTAGGGTTAAGGCTGTAGCTAGGGTTAGGGACAGACCAGGCTCGGCTGCTCTAGGACATCTCCAGCTGTTTCCTGGACGGCAGGGCCTGCCCGGCTGCTCCTGAGTTTTGCTCTCCCTCCTCCGCATTGGATTCTTCCTCCCAGAGCACGGCAGGCACCACCATCGGCCCCTGTGAAGAGGCCCCGTCAGGCTCAGCCTGGGTGCCCTGGGTGCCCTGGGTGCTGTGAGGCCCCGGCGCCCTGGAGGCAGCCCTGCGGTGCTGCAGGCCCAGGTGACGAGGCCTTGAGGGAGTCTAAGTTTGTCTTCCGGTGGTGACGTTGCTGTCCTTGGTCGTCCGCCTGCTCGCTCCCTTTGACTCCAGAGATAACGAGACGTCCCAGCCTCTCGGTGCCCTCTGCTGGGGCACTGTCACGGTGACAGCACCGGCTGCTCGGTCTCTGAAGAGAAACAGCCCCGGTGAGGAGACCAGGGCAGGAGGCCTCCTGGGCGGTCCTAGGTCAGATGCAGGTGCTTTCCTGGCCTCTCCTTGGCCAGGGAGAGCCAGAGTCCCTGGGGCCCCACCCAGAGCAGGCAGCCGCGCAGGCTGGCCTAGATGTGGGGCTGGACCCTGGGGGGTCTGCCTCTCCTGCACGCCAGGCTCCCCAGGCAGTTTTTCTGGAACTACCCCGAAAGCAGTGATCTCAGAAGCCCCGCTCGTCCCCCGAGCTCTCTGCCAGATTGCCAGTCTGCAGCAAGCTGCCTTGTCCTCTTGTGGAAGGCAGCTGTGTGGCCGCCTCGGGCCCGCACACGACCCTCCCTCTCCCCAGCTTCGGGCCAAGCGTTTCCAGGGTGGCAATAAACCAGCTTGGGTTCCAGGAAGACAGAGGGGGAGAATGAGCACCAAAGGGACCGGAAAATCATAAATAAATGTGCTGAGCCGGAAACTTTCTCGTGCCTAATTAGGAATTTGTTCTGCCATCTGTTGAAATGAGGCCGGGGGAGAGTGCGGGCCCTGAGCAGCGCCGGGGGCCTTCGGATCAGCTCCTCCCAGCGCTCATGCTCGGCTCTCGGCTTGGCCCTTCCCCAGTTCCGCTGCCCAAGTAGGATTTAAAGGGTTAAACGGCCATTGCGCGGAGCTCATTTCCCAGGGGAAGTGCTGGGCTCTGTTTCTTCTGCTCCCCTGTGAGTTCTGAGAGCCCAGGCTGGGCAGGTTGGGGTACCTGGACTGCAGGTACAGCCCTGTGCCAGGAGGCTCGGGTTGGTTTTGCTGTCCCCAGCAGGTGCCACGGCGGTTCTGACCTCCGCAGGGCTCCTGGCCAGGCCCTGTGGCCCGGTCAGCTCCCGGGTGGGCTGAGCGCAGCCTTGGTTCTGGCAGCCGGTTTGTACCCGCCGTCACACCTACCCAGGGGCACACCACACCTCCTCACCTGTTCCCTCCCACGTGGATCAGTGGCCACTCTCAGTGGGCGGGCCAGACCAAGCTCCTCAGCCAGGCCCCTTGTCTGCGCCTCAGCAGCGAGGACTCACCTCACTGGGGCCGTGTGGAACATGCCCAGCACCCGGACAGCATCCAGACGTGCGCAGCAGGGGCCATCACCCTCCTCGTCATCCTGAGTGGCCTCTGGGGCCCTCCCTGGAGGTGGCCATGAGATCAAGGACAGGACCCCCGCCACGTCTAGAAAGCTGCAGGGCCCGGTGTCCGTCCTGGGACCTGCACAGCCGCCCCCGGCCACTTGCCAACCGCAGTCCACGTGTGCACCCAGGAGGGAAACCCTTCCCCCAGCCTCTACCCATCACTCTTGACGAAGCTCAGAGCCTGAGAATTGAGAAGCAGGCCCAGCGCGTGGGGCAGGAGCGCCAGATCTGTCCGCAGTCAGTGGCCAGGACACCACCCACAGGCCCAGAGGCTCGAGCAGGGGAACGGTGCCCATGGCTGCTCCCACCTGGGATACCTGCCGGCTGCCCGGTGGGAGCTCAGGCCAGGAGGAGCCTTGTTACTCAGCCCCCGCGGATGCCTGCAGCCGCCGCACGCATGAACAGCTGGCGCAGCTCAGGGCGTCCCGACCGGCGTTATTAAAAACCCGATTCTTTCTAATAAAGGCTGCTCCGGAGCACTGCCTCGCTGGGTCTGGCTGTCTAGGACCCGCAGGCTCCCTCCCCTCTGCTTGTGTATTCAGAGCAGACACCACTGTGTCTCTGTGTTCCCCTCAAAGTGGGTCAGACGCCAGCCTCCCCGGGCACTGGTAGATAAACTTGAGCCTGCCTCGTGAAGTCTCTCGGCCTAGCTGTCCCCACCTCCCCCCTGGCAAGTGCCCCAGATTTGTTCTCCAAACCAGAGAGAGAGGCAGGACTCCGAGGTGGTAGCAGGAGTGGGCAGGATGACCCCAAGAGAAGATGTCCCCTGGGAACAGAAGGGCACTCTGGCTTCCAGCCATCCCAGCTCCAGGACTGACCTCAGGGGGTGTCTCCCAGCAGGGGCTGCTCTGCTCGGTCCCCAGCAGTAGCCAGGGTCTGTGTGCTGGGCCATCTGTTGCCTGCTGCCGCCAACCTGGCATCTGAGTTCCTGCACAGCCACCCGCCCGGTGCCTCTCGGGAGTCCAGGTAGGGCTCCCCCTCCCACCCGGCGCCCCATCCTAGACAGACAGCGCATTCTGCCGCCTGCGCCCTGTGCACACGCTGACAGGGCCAGGCAGCTAACTCCCAGGTCAGCCCTGGTCAGCCGAGCGAGGCATCTGACCCGGCGACGGTTCCAGGCCTCGCAGCACAGGACCTGCAGCTCCAGAACTTCCGACGTCCTTGTCCTGGGCCGCTCCTGTCTTCCTCGCCCTCTCTCCTTCCTGGATTCTCTCTGCTTGAAGGGCCCAGCAGCCTCCCAGAGGGGTGGTTGTGGCTAAGACGCAGGTTGCCAGTCCACAGGAAAGGGAACTGGAGACGCCCCTCCCCCAGGTGCCACCTGCCAGCCCCGAGCGTGTGGAAGGGAGACTCGGCTGCTTCTGAGGCTGGAATCTTCCCTTGGCCCACACCACCCCTCCCACCCCACGTGGAAAGAGTGGGTGCTCTGGGAACTCACTGAGCCGGGGAGGGGACCCAGGCCTGTGCTCTGCTCTTTTGCCCTGATGAGGAGTGGGCGGGGCTAGAACCCTCCAGAAAGCACCCAGGGGCCCCAGGGTGGGGAGGTAGTCAGATCAGCTTCAGACGCCCTCTTCCCTGGAGTCCTAAGTGAGCTTTGGGTGAGTTGCCGCAGCCAGGGCCGGCGTGCGTGGAGCTCTGTGGGGCCAAGCTAAGATTCAACTCGGCTGAAATAAGCGTGCGTGCGTGTGTGTGGTCCCCATGCAGACCTGGCACACACCCAGAGCCCCCAGCTGCCAGTGGGGGACAGCATGGCCCCGGGAACTCGGGGTGTGACAGGCAGCGGAGCTGAGGTCGCTCTGGTTCACAGAGCGGGTGTGAACGCCATGTCCATGTCCTCCTCACCTGCCTCCTCTCTCACCACGGACCCCCAAAGACTGGTTGGTGCCAGTGGCAGATGTTCCCAGGAAAGGTTCTGACAGCAGCTCGACCCAGCCGGGAAGTGGGTCCCCCAGAGTGAGCCCCGCCCCTCGCCTTGGGACGGATGAGCTTTGCCCTGCTTGCTGGGAGCTGGGCTCCCAGAATGGGAACCAAGGTTTTCCGGATGGAAAAGGGGACTTGGACCATGTGGAGCCCACACGGTCACTGTTAGGGCCCCTGTCGCGCGGCCCTGGTGCCCCCTCCAGCTCCGTGTGCCCCTGCCGCGCGGCCCTGGTGCCCCCTCCAGCTCCGTGTGCCCCTGCCGCGCGGCCCTGGTGCCCCCTCCAGCTCCGTGTGCCCCTGCCGCGCGGCCCTGGTGCCCCCTCCAGCTCCGTGTGCCCCTGCTGAGCACGGGCATCGTTTCCAGGTCCCGTTCTTCCTTCTTGATGCTGACCTTGGCCACCTCCTCCTCCGGCTTCTGTTTGGCGCTTTGCCCCCCAGCCTGTCTGCAAGGGCGGCCGTGGCCACCCCCAGGTGGAAACTCAGTTTCTAGCTTAGCAGGGAGCTGGTCTCAGTCTCCACTTCCAGCTTTAAAGGTGACGAAACAAAGTCCGTCCCGAGGTGAGGGAGCAGTGCAGGGTCAGGAGTGGAAACCAGGGGAGCGAGACCCTGCGCGTGTTCAGGAAGAAGCAGCCTCCCTCGCCCCCTCACCCCGAGTGTGCGGCAGGCTCCTCCCCCTGCCCCTCCTCCAGCCTGCAGGACGGGTGCTCTGCCGCAGTTAGCCAGAGTCATTAAGGAACAAATGCCTGCTCCTGTTTGTGGGTCTGGGGTACTGCTTGGTCCTCGGTGGTTCTCAGCTCAGGCCGAGCCCACCCCCGTCAGCCCCCCAACCCTCGAGGTGAGACGCAGGTCCTCCCCCAGAGCTGGCCGTCTGCACGGAGGAGCGCCTGCCTCCCCGCAGCCTACTGTCGGATGGCCTCCTCCTCACACGCGGCCCGGGCCAGAGCCTACCCCAGCCTCAGTGATCTCTGAGGTCAGAGTGGGGGCGGCCCTATTGAGGAAAAGCTTGGAAGAGGGGCTGGGCTGCCAGTGCGTGGGGGGAGGTCAGCCCGTTTGCCCTTAGCTCCGAGAGTTGGAGCAGTTGTGCACAACTCGGGCACTGGAGCATTAAGGAGAAGGGGTGAGCAGCTTGTGGTCCGGCCTCCGAGGTCACGTGTCCCCCTCATCCACAGCAGCTGCCCCCCGCCCGGCCCTGTCGAAGCTGAGCGGGACCTTAGGGCTGGGACTGCTGGTTAGAGCCCTCCGTGGTGCCCGAGAGGCTCTGTCCACCTCGTGCCTTTGTCGAGATGTCCCTCTAGCTCGGAGCCCCGTAGCACTCGAGGCCCAGCCAACACAGTGTGTGCAGGGCAGGCTACCCTGGCGGTCACCGCCGAGGGGACCCTGAGCCTGGGTGTCCTTTGGCTTTTCAAGAAGGCTCTGTGCGACCTCAGAGCTGCACCCTAGGTCTCCAGCATCCCCGCGCACATCTGGGAGGTGGCAGAGGGTTAGACGGTCTGGGTGAGGTCAGGGCAGGAGGCAGACGTCTTTCAACTTCCTGTCAGGTCAGGCGCTCCCCAGGTGCACACGCAGCCACACACAGCCCCACGGGACACCAGGTCGCAGCCAGGGCCACTGCCAGCGAAAGTACATGCTGGCCACCTGAGGGAGTTTTAATTTTCAGCAGCCACATGTAAAATTTTCATCCACTTTTATAATACACTTATTTAACACACCCAGAAAGTCTTTCAGCAGTCATATGAGAAATGCCCAAGGGGGACTCACATCCCCTTCCTTCCTTTTTTTTTTTTTTTTTTTTTTTTTTTTTAAGATTTCTTTATTTGAAAGAGTTAGAGAGAGAAGGAGAGGCAGAGAGAGAGGTCTTCCATCTGCTGGTTCACTCCCCAGATGGCGGCAACGGCCGGAGCTGTGCCAATCTGAACAGGAGCCGAGAGCTTCCTCTGGGTCTCCCCTGTGGTGCAGGGGCCCAAGCACTTGGGCCATCTTCCACTGCTTTCCCAGGCCAGAGCAGAGAGCTGGATCAGAAGTGGAGCAGCCGGGACTTGAACTGGCGCCCATCTGGGATGCCTGCAGTGCCTGTCAAGTCTAGCATGTGTTACACCAGCCACATCCAGGCATTCAGTAGCCAAGGTGGCCATGTGGTCAGCAGAGAGAGAAACGCTTCTGGGTGCTTCCGGTGCCCCTGCGGGAGAGCCCCGGGCAGCATTCAGGCAGGCCCGGAAGACCCCTGCACAGCTTCAGAGCCGGCGGTGGGGCTCAGCAAAGCAGCAGAACCACCGGGTGACCGTCCTCAGAGTCTCTGAGAGCTCGGCGTACCCCGGACAGCCCAGGGCCTGTGCTGCAGCGCCCGTGAGGCCTGGGCGGCCGGCCCCACAGTCTCCAGGGTTCTCCGATTCTCTGAGAAAGGCCGTGCGCCACACCCGCAGGGAGCGCCTCCCCATGGCCCAGAGACGAGGCGGTGCCAGGCTGGCCACTCGGTGTGCTGCCGCGCAACGGGACGCAGAAGGAAGTCTCCCCTCTGCGCCTCCGGCACAAGCCGGGGGTGCCAGGGTGACTTCCGCCCTTGCCCAGAGACCCCAGAGAGGTGGAGCGGAGGGGGGGGTATAGGAAGGAAGAGCAGGCTTTTTCGGCTCCCTCATGGCAGTCATCGCAGAAGGCTTCTGTGACCCTAAGGGTGTGGGGTCACCAGCACGCAGGCAGGCAGCCCTGCAGCGTGGCCCCAGCTGGGTCCTCTGACACCGCCTGCCTGGGGACAGCGTCACCTCCCATGGGCGAATGGCTCGGTCCCGAGCCTGCCCCTGCCAGAGACTCAGTCACGAATCTGGGCCTCCACAGCTTGGCTGCAAACTGGGGCTCCCACGAACCCCTCCTCAGGTTCTGCCAGTTTGCAAGAGCAGCTCACAGAGCTCAGGGACGCCGGCTTCCCAGGCTGTGGGAGGAGTTTTCAAGGATAGAGCGAAGCAGCGATGCAGAGCTGCGTGGGGCCAGGTGCGGCAGGGGCCGGGCACAGGCGCTCTGTCCCCCGGGGAGCGGGCGGCCGGGCCCCAGCACAGGGGTGAGTCTTGGTGACCTTCCTGCAGCCTGCACGTGCCCACTGGAGCTCCCCGAACCCTGTCCTTTGGGTTTTTTTATGGTGATTTGATTGCATAAGCGTGACGGAAGTGTGGACAGCCGTGTAGAAATGTGATTGGGCCAAAGGCTGTGGCCCGGTGCTGATAGGAGGGGAAGCCGCAAGGCGCCTGCTCAGCTGCCTCTCAGCCCGTGTGCAGCGCTCTTCCTCCCGCGGCTGGGGCAGGACCCCTCTGAGACGGGGGTCTGGGGTTTATGGCCAGCTCCAACACAGGCAAGGAAACAGTTTTTATGAGCTGCCTTGAGGAAGACATGCTCTGGTTTTTGTGGGGAGGGGGTTAGGAGCCAGAAACCAGGCAAAAAAATCAAAACGCAGATGAGAATATTTCCAAAAACTCACAGAAAAGTGAAGCGGGGGACGTGTGGGTGTGAGTTCACACCCATTCCCTCCCCCGCAGCGCCACCTGTGCCCTCCGCAGGTGTTCAGAAGGGTGTGGGCTCACCTTTCTCGCTGCCTGCCGAGGGAAGAGTGGGACGCGCCGACAGCGCTGGGGGCAAGACAGCCCCTGCGGGAGACTTGGTCTTGCTGCCAGGAGAAGGGAGGGGTGAGGCCGTCTCTGGGCAGGGCCGATTCTCTGAAAACTTTAAGACGCTGTCAGCTCGCGGACTGTTGAGAGGGCGCGTCCCCTGGACTGCTCGCAGTCGGCGCAGCCCCGTGGCTGGAACCACGGACTGGGGTTGCGCTCGGGCCCCGGGCAGCTCCTGCAACAACCCGGGAGACGTCGTCCTTGGCTGCTGCTGACCCCCGTAGAGCAGCCAGCCCCCGCTGGAGGGACAGGAGCCCTCCCGGCCCTGCAGGGGGCAGCTCAGCCCGTTGGTGGGTTTTCTTCTACCCGGATCTCAGGGTAGGGGAGGCAGACGCCGTCTCTAAACTGGCTGCTCAGGGCTCAGAATCTCTGCCCGTTTCTGTCCCAGCTCCCCAGGTAATGGCTTGTCTTCCACACCTGTCTTTCTCACGCCCGGGGAGCTGGCTGTGTGGGAGCTGGCCGGGCTGCAGCTCAGGAGGAGTTAACGTGGCAAGTGGGCAGCATGTGGGACTCGGATCAGCTGTCAGGACGAGTCTGTGTGTGCGCACCCTGCATCAGGCGAGGCGTGGGCCGGGGCCCTGGGTGGAGTTAGAGACCCCTGAGGGCACCTGGCTCCTCGTCACCGCCCTGCCACAAGCCACTCCTCTCCTAAACCAGGACAGGGTTGTGGCAGCCATAGTCCTGGAGGGTGGAAGGTCCCAGAAGTCCCTGTGTTCCCCAGTCTCCTGCCTGCGACTCCACTGTAGGCGTGGACACAGGGGTCTCAGCCCGCCACAGCTAACGTGGCCACAGACTAGCAATTTCCTGCCCTCTGTTTCCTGCAGCTTCCTCTGCTGGTCCCCCTGGACTGTAGGCTCCAGGGGGACAGGGCTGTGTCTGTCCACTGTGCTGTCCCCCAGACAACCGGGGCGCTGGCCGGCACGCAGCAGACACTCGGGGCACCACTGTCGAATAAATGAACGAGCCCGGCTGGGCCCGTGGAGCCGCTGTCCTCACGTAGCCTCATCACCTTGCGGCTGCACATGTGACGTGGTGTCGGGCCTTCACCCCCACCCAGGCTCTTCACTGCTTCTCGCCCCCGGGAGTGTGACTTCCACTGTGGAATGCAGGTGGAGGTGGGCTCCCGGAGCACTGCCTGTGGTGGGTCAGGGACTTGGGCAGGCCCAGGGCAGACATGGTGAAGACCCGGCTATCCACGCAGCCTCGGTGAGGAGGGCGAGAGCTGGTGTGGTGGTGGTGGTGCAGGTGCAGCCCCGGGCCCTGGGGTGAGCCCCTGAGCCCCACTCCGTGCCATGCTTCCCGGCAGTGTCTGTCGCTCACGGCCCGTCATCCTCATTTCACCTTGATTTATGGTCAGACCTAATGAGTTTGGGGAGCAGCTGTCTCCCAGGGACAGAACCATCAATCTAGGAGACAGCTGTTAAACTCTGCTCCTCCTGCAGAGGGAGGGAGGGGCGAGCACACAGGGCCGCGGCACAGGGGCGGGGGCAGTGGGGTGGGCTTCATGTCCCTGAAGACCGGAGACCCCTGGCCCTCTCCCAGGGTTGGCCCCGAGGGCGGGTGCTTCCTTCTCTCCTGGGCAGGCAGGTTGGGGCCTGGCCCAAGCCCAGCAGGTCTAGGGTGAGTGGATGCTCCTTCCTCTGCTTGGACGTAAGGCACTCGGGTTTGCTCACCGCCAGAGCGGGTGGCATTTCCCTGCTGCTGGGCCGCACAGCCAGGCAGAACAGTGCGAGGTGTGACTGGGGGGAGGGAGAGCACCACACACACACCCCGCCCGCCGTGAAGGTGGGGGTGCATCTGGTCTGCTGCGGGCGAGAATTAGGAGATGGGGGCGGTTAGGAGACGGTGAGATACGTTTCTCACCATAGCCATGGCTTTGCAGGCCATCCTGGAATTTCTAGAAAATGTCCCACATCCTCACTGCTTGTCTCAAAGTAAGCCAGCCAGCCAGTTTCTCTCTGCCTCCCAAGCGCAGAGGCCGGGAGGAAGGGGGGTGGAGAAGCACCAGGCAGCTGCACGGTTTGCCGGTGCCGGTTTGCCAGTGCCCGAGGCGGGGTCGAGCCCAGACACCTAGAGGATTTCTCCACCGGCCTCTTTCCAGATCCACGCGCGCCTTGGCCGAGCCTCTGAGCAGCACCGGGTCAGGAGGTGGCGCCTGGGTGGCAGAAGCCGAGCAGGGGCCAGTCTTGCCTTAGAGCAGCGGCTACCCCTTTGCCCTGCTCACCAAGGCGGCAGAACTGCTTGCTGTGGCTTCCTGAATAACTAATCACCGGCAGCCCCAGGGCCTCCAGGCCCAGGGCCGCCTGCTGCGCCTCCTAACCCTCCCTGGGCCAGGACAGAGCGAGTGGTGCACGCGACTCCGCCCGCAGCCTGTCTGCTTCCCCCGACGGACCAGGGCCAGGGAGACCTGTGAGGCCGTGGGGTCAGGAGCGGCAGGGACAGAGCGGTCGTGAGAGGCAGGGACAGATGATCATCTTTCTTGGCCATTTTCACAGCTGTCCCCTCACTGTCTCCTCCCTCCTTGTCCCCCGACAGTGTCAGGTGTCTGATTAAAGTTACAGATGAAGGTTCTGTCCCACTCCCCAGTGTCACTGAGGGAAGACATTGGCATAGCCTCCTGTGCATCCTGGGAGAACCTTCCAGAACCTGAGGGGCCCCCAAGCCGCGTGCCAGCCTCTGCCGGCGACTGCTCCTTTCACGCTTGCCTGCGTTGCACGCCAGGAGGCGTCACATGTCCTTGCGGCTTTACCTGGGGGCTGGGGCAGGCTGCAGGGCTCTCAGGACTGTCGTGAGCACAGACGACTGGGGGCTTGGAAACCCCAGAGCAGAGCCCAGGGCGCCACCCGTGGTCTCCGCGCGTGTTCAGGAAGTAATGGTGGCAGTTCCAGGTAATCTGGAAAGCAGATCCCAGGAGCCAGACAGACACGGAAAGATCTGGAAGTGCCGTCTCCCCAGAAGGTCAGGAACGCTTGTCTCTGGCTGCCCGGCTCTTGCTGAGCCCCGTGTTGTGCAGGCGGCCTGCTGTGTGCAGCCACTCGGCTCAGCCCCGCCTGCAGGGAGCTGGTGTTCCAGGGCACGGGGCGCTGAACCCATCTCCAGGAGGCTGCCCTGCAGCCAGCCCTCTGTCCCCTCACTGAGCCACCAGACCAGGAGAGCAGCCTCGGTGCCAGCCGCTTGGGACCCGGCAGTCCCCAGCACTGTCCTTGGTGCTTTTCTGTGGCTGCTGGCCACGGCCTGTGTGCTTCGGGCCCCTATGCACCCCCTCTGCACAGGGCCCCCACGCTCCTGCCTGTTTGCCCTCGGCCCAGGACACCTTCTGCCCTCCACACCCACCAGGTCCCCAGACACAGGCTTTTAACCAAGGGAGAGAGCGTGACCAGAAGTCCTGACCCAGCCTTCTCCCAGCCATGAGCCGCGAAGACCCCCCTGGGGCTGAGGAGGGAGCTGACAGTGCCGGGCCCAGATCACGCCCATGCCCCTGCTCTAGGGCGCGGGGAGGAGAAGGGGACCGGAGGACGCTGCTCTGGGCGTGAGACCAGGCCTCTGCCGACCTGCCCCAGACCGTGGCCTTGGGGACGTGGGTCTGTGTGTCTCGCTGCTGCTGCTTGGGCGGAGCTGGGGGAGGGCTGGCACCGTCCCTGCGGCTGACTCTTCCCCTCTGTCTTGCAGCCTTCGCCATCATGATCGTGCTGGCCCTGGTCCGCATCGGGCACGGGCGAGGGGAGGGCCGCCCGCCGCTGGCCGACTTCTCGGGGCTCCGGAACCTGTTTGGGGTGTGCGTCTACTCGTTCATGTGCCAGCACTCCCTGCCCTCCCTCATCACCCCCGTCTCCTCCAAGCGCCACCTCACGCGCCTGGTGTTCCTGGACTACGTGCTGATCCTGGCCTTCTACGGCCTCCTCTGCTTCACCGCCATCTTCTGCTTCCGCGGCGACAGCCTGCTAGACATGTATACTCTCAACTTCGCGCGCTGCGACGTCGTGGGCCTGGCCGCCGTGCGCTTCTTCCTGGGCCTCTTCCCCGTCTTCACCATCAGCACCAACTTCCCCATCATCGCCGTGACCCTGCGCAACAACTGGAAGGCGCTCTTCTACCGCGAGGGCGGCACGTACCCGTGGGTGGTGGACCGCGTGGTGTTCCCCACCATCACCCTCGTGCCCCCCGTGCTGGTGGCCTTCTGCACCCACGACCTGGAGTCCCTGGTGGGCATCACGGGAGCCTACGCGGGCACCGGCATCCAGTACGTCATCCCGGCCTTCCTGGTGTACCACTGCCGCAGGGACACGCAGCTGGCCTTCGGCCACGGGACCCTCAACAAGCACAGGTCCCCGTTCCGCCACACCTTCTGGGTGGGCTTCGTGCTGCTCTGGGCTTTCTCCTGCTTCTTGTTCGTCACCGCCAACATCGTGCTCAGCGAGACCAAGCTCTGACGGCAGGAGGTGTCCAGTGACAGGAGTGTGGGTGGGCAGGCGGGCTGGGCCGGAAGGGCCCCCGCACCTCCAGCTGGAGGCTTCTCCGCGGCCGAGACTCCACCCAGCGTGCACCTGGCCCCACCAGCCGGCAAGGCTGCTCTGTTGTACGTGGTCCTGCCCCCACCCGAGAGGTGGGCTCCCCTGCTCAGTGGGTGACGCGGTGCTGGCACCGCTGCTATTTATACCAGACCCCCCCCCCCCATGGCGCTCCCGCCCCCACCTGTCTGGGAACTCTGCTCCACTGGCCGCTGCTGCCTCCCCGGAGGCCAATCCTGACCCTGTCGTCCTCACGCAGCCTGCCGGGCCCGGGAGTCACCAAGTGACACTCCTGGAGCAGGGCCTGGCCAGCCCCAGGGACACGGACAGGAAGTGCTAACTGGCACAGGGCCCCCACTCCAGAGCTGCGAGGGCCCTTGCTGTGGGCGCCAGCTCCGGAGCAGCAGGTGCATGGGCCATCCCTTCCACGGGGACACGGCAGCCTGCAGGCTGGGTTCAAAGAGGGACTCTGTGCCCCTGGCTGCCCCACTGGAGCCCTCGGGGTCTCCTGCCACTCCCACCCCCACCCTCCGTGACTTGGGAGTGCCCTGGGCAAGTGGCTGTGACAGGGCCCCACGCTGCCCGGCTCCCCTGGGAGCCCAGCCGTGGGTGCTCGGCGTTCACACGCCCGTGGGTTTGGAGGAGCCACCCGCTGCTGCTCCTAGGAAGCGAGGCCGGCCCCCAGCTGCTTCCATCACTGCTGGGGCGGCTGGGGACTCAATGTGCCTTTTCCTGCTTTGTGCCCGGAGGTCCTCCCTGGCCTGTCCTCAGCCCAGGGCCCGAGCCCAGCTGACCTGGAGCCCAGAGCAGCTCACCTCGCAGCTGCCTCTCTGGGGTGGGGTCTCAGGCCCCCTGCCCCTCCCACTTTTGATGTCAGTGCCTTGCTCAGCCCTCAGGAGCGCACCTTCCTCCTCCTCCTCCTCCCCACCTGGGAACCTGGCACAGGGCCACGATGCTGGGTTTCCTGGGGCCCAGGGCGGTGTTGGGTTGGGGCTGCCTTCCCCCGGTGGTCACAGCCCGGCAGTTCCCACAGCTTGTCCCCGCATAGCACTGTTTCCCGTCCACGTGAGAGACACACACCCCTTCCCCATCTGCCCTTCTGGCTTCTCAGGAGGCCCTGCCCCAGGT
Organism: Oryctolagus cuniculus; assembly: GCF_051225735.1. Taxonomy (NCBI): domain Eukaryota; kingdom Metazoa; phylum Chordata; class Mammalia; order Lagomorpha; family Leporidae; genus Oryctolagus; species Oryctolagus cuniculus. The sequence goes on along the minus strand of NC_142883.1, from coordinate 5,587,383 downwards.
GGGCAGAGTCGGGCAGGCACCGCTGTGCTGAGGCCAAAAATGACGAAGACAAGGCTTGAGCCCTCCCTGGCACTGCCCGGCTGTTTGCTGAAAACTCAATTACAACATCTGTACTTCCCCTTCTCCAATTACAGCCCCTCTCGCTTAAGGACAAAACAAATTAAATCATCTCGCCTCCCCAGGCGCCGAACCAAAATTTGGACGCAAATTTATTAGCATCATAGAGCCCAGGTTGATTTATGTGACAAGCTGCCGCCACACACAGCAGTGGAGTCGGGTGGCTGCGCTCCCGGCCACCTCTGAGCCAGGGGGGATGGCGGGAAGTGGCCGCGTCGCCCGTGCCGAGCAGGGGCCCTCCCCACCGCCACTACCTGGGTTCTGTGCACCTGCTGTCTAACTTCCAGAGGTCAGATGCAGCCACTTTCCTCCTGTCACTGGTGGGCAGCAGGGCTTGAGACAGCAGGAGAAGACCCCCGCGGCTGGGCCTTCCCAGGTGTTGTTGTCCAACCCACGCTGCAGACACACCCAGCCCTGAGTTTCTGCACCTGCTTGATGACTTGGGCAATTTTGGTCATGGTTTCAGTTTTACAGAAGCCGCTGGGGTCAGTGGAGGTGACGACGGCACAAGGTGCCAGCCCAACCTGGCCCCAGGGACAAGTGTCACGGAGGAGCCAGACTTCAACTCAGTGGCCTCCCCCTGTGCTGCCCGGATGCCCGAGGGCAGGCCGGTTCAAGGTGGGAGAGAGCACTCCTAGCCACGCCGCCTGCCGAACCCCAGGCCCACCTGTGCACCTCACCTGAGGCCGGCGAGGTGGCTGCGGGCCTGGAGATGGGGCAGATGGCAGACGACAGGCTTAGAGGCAGTGCTGAGTGGTGGAAGGTGGCAGAGGGCCCCGTGCCAGGCCCTTAGCCATGCAGCTGTTCTAGGCACAGGGGGCCCAGGACAGCCTCAGCAACAGCGGCCTGGCCTCCCCCTGTTCTGTAGCCCGTGCTCAGCCCCAGGTCCTGCCCCGGGGGTGGGCGGGGAGGTCAGGGTCGTTCCTTGCCTCTTGGGAAGTCAGAAGTGGGAGGGAGCCTGTGTAAGGGTCAAGTTCCCACGACCAAGAGGCAGGGCTGCATGGAGGAGGAAGCTGGGCCATCTGTCCCGGGGCCTGGGGCTGACTGTCCCACAGAGGCCTCTGGGGGCTGGGCGTGGTGTCGGGTGTGTCCCTCGTGACCGAGCAGTGGGACCTGCTGCTTGTGGGCGGAGCGCCGGGGCTCCTGCCTCACTGCCGCTGTAGGGAGGCCTGAGCTTCCTGCCTGTCCCCAGCACAGAAGTGCTCAGTGAGCTGTTCCTGATGGCCTGGCAAGTGCCCTCCTCCCTGTCACTCCCAGCTACAACCAAGGAGCGGGGGAGTCACTCAAGACTCAGACTAGAGGGCTCTGGGGAGAGGGGCTGTCTCGTCCCCTGACACCCTAGAAAACTTTCAAAGGGCAAGGCAGGCTGGGTGGGCACCTGCTCCTTGAAGAAACGCCAGGTGTAGCAGGACAGAACCAGTCAGGTCGTAAATTTCCTCCTGGGAGGCTGGTGACAGGGCCTGTCTGTCCACCGTCTCAGCAAATAAGAAAACAGCAGCCGAGTGTCTGGTATCTGGTGGCAGGGCTGTGTGTGCGATGCTTCTGTAGCCACGCCCTCACCCCCACTGGCTCCCGGCCAGGCCCTCTGCTGTGGCCTTGGTGCAGGAGAGGCAGGGCCCTGCACTCCCAGCAGGAGGCACCCTTCCTGCCCCCGTCCCCGGGCCAGGCTCACGTTCCTTTCCCCCAGATTCCATTCCTGGAGAAGGCAGGAGGCAGCCAGTGCTGCCCCAGAGAGCCGGGAGCAGGAGGTGCGGCCCCTCCTTGGAACCAACAGCAGGCTCCGCTCCACATTCACCTCTTAATTATCTTTCCAGTTCTTGGTTATTAATGATCTCGGGCAGCGAGCAGAGCAGCCTGGATCTCACACTTCCTCCCGGCCTCACCTGCTGCAGCCTTCCACCCAGAGCTTAGGCAGACCCTGGCTCAGAGGATGGGGCGGGGGTCAGGGCCAGGGGCTGGCGGGGCAGGGGGAGGTGGGGGGACAACAGTTAACCCTCTCAATACCAGTGGCTGTGTCCAAAGCCAAGCTCCCTTGAGGAGTGCTTGGCCCGAAGCCCTCACCTACACACACACTCTGCACCTGTTGTTGAGTTCCCCACCCCCACCCCACCCCCAGGCAATCTTGGTCCTGGTTCCAGCCCACGAAAATCTGCAGGACAGAGGTGAACTGACAGTAAGGGATGGCGCCACCCATCCCTGGGGTGCTCGGACTCCAGGCGAAAATGGAGGTGGATCCTGCCCTACGGTTCCAGCTGCACGCACCCTAAAACCACGCCATTCTCACAGGCGGGGTCTTTGAGACGGGAGAGGGAACCCGGCTCCCTGAGGGTCACAGGGAGCCGCAGGGACTTCGGTGGTCCCAGCTTCCTCGTCTTCCCTGCCTCCACCCGGCCTGTCCAGCACAGCCCGGCCTCGCCTTCCCGGCCTCAGCTCTCAGGACCCCCGGTGGAAGGATGAGCGCGTGCTTGCGGGGTCCAAGGTGTGGGGCAGGGGGGAGCCGTAAATGCAATCGCAGTTGTGGAAACAACAGCCCCGTCTCAGATGGCTCAGTGCCAGTGATGCGTGACAGCGACAGGAGGTCGGGCTGGGAGCCCTGGAGGGCAGACGGAGGACTGAGATGCAGGTGGACTCCCCCACCCAAGGTGCCATCAAGGCTGAGCTGCACCTGCACCCAGAGCCCAGCGAGCAGCTGTGGGCCTCTCACATCAACCACGGAGCGAGGGCAGCCAGCCAGGGCTCCCCGCAACAGCCTCTCCGCGGCCTTTTCCACCATGACACCCCCAGGGGTGTCCCCGGCAGGGCAGCCAAAGTCCCTGGCACGAGCCTCCCTTCTCAAGGAGACAGGGATGAACGCCATCCATCAGCACCAGGGCCCCACGCTGAGCACATTTGTCACATCCGGCAGCAGGGTTGGGGGAGCTGGCACAGAGTGCGAGCCGAGCGGCTTCTGCTGCCTGGAGGCCCCTCAGCTTCACCTGCTCCCCACATCCCTCCCGATGCCCTAGAGGCTGGGTCTGCTCCAGAGGGCGCCGCCCCCTGCTCCAGGGATACTCCCATGATGCTCCACGGCTCACAGGCTGTGTGGTGCTCTGTCCACCAGGATGCAGAATGAGGCAGCCAGGGCCAGTGGGTTGTCAAAGGTGGGTTTATTGTCCCAGTGCTCTCTCTAGTGGGTGGATCAGGAGTGGCTTGGCCTCGCCTCAACCCCAAGTTCTGGCCCCCACGCCCCAGGCCGCAGCAGCCACGGCCAAGGATCGGCAGACTCCGGGCAGGCAGACCCTGCGGTCTGACCCCACTGCTCCTGTGCCTCCAGGCTGGGCGAGCGGGATGCGGCACAAGGGGACAGCAAAGGCTGGGTCTCACACCAGGACCTAGGCTGCTGAGGTCACTGAAGTGGCCATGGAAGACATCACGGTCACCAGGGGCCATCAGATGCCGGAAGAGCCCCAGCCTTTGGGGCCCCCGTCCCTGGCAGTGCCAGACGGGGAACCAGAGCGCCTGGCGCTCACACTTCCGACTCCAGGCTGGAGATCCGCCTCCAGGTGCACGGTCCCGGAAAGTCCTGTGTCCCACAGGCTCCCCTGGCGGCCTCTCGCGGCCCTCCACTGTCCCTGTAGCCCGTGCTCAGCCCCAGGGTCCTGCTGCCCCCATACGCCAGAGGCCCCCAAGCCCCTGTGAGCCAGGGGCCGTGGCTGACACAGGGTGGGAGGTGAGGGCACACAGCTCCCCAGCAAAATGGCAGGTGGGCGTGGGCGTGCAGGCAGGTGTGCTGTCTGGGCCGCCAGGTGGTCACGCCCTCCAGGCAGGCCTCCCGGTAGGACGGCAGCCGCATCGACTGTGCCTGCACCAGGCGCCCACAGGGCAGGCGCCCGCTGGGGCACGAGCAGGCCGGGCAGCTGCCCCCAACAGGCCCTGGACAGGGCCGAGCGAAGACCTCGGCCACCGAGCTGGGCAGGGAGGCGTGGCGCGGGCGCCGGTCCTGGGCCCAGGCCGCGCGCAGCAGAGCCTCCCGCCGGGCCAGCTGCTCGGGACCCAGCAGCGGCAAGTCCTCCGGCTCTGGGGGCTCCGGGAAGAGTGGGAGAATGGGGCGTCCCGACCGGTCGGCCCGAGGGAAGGAGCTGTAGCGGCAGCGCGCGGGGGAGAGGGGGCGCTCTGGCCACGTGCGTCGCTCGGAGGCCGAGAAGCGCCGCCCACCACGCCCAGCCGGCACCGGCCACCGTACCTCCCAGGTGGGCCGGCAGGACACCCGGGGGACGTCGAGCGGCTGCGGCCTGGGCGTCGGGGGGCGGCACGGGGGCTGCGGGCCCCTGCGCCCTAGTGCGGCACGGCTCCCGCCAGGCGTATCCCAAACCCTGGGGCTCGGTTCGGGGAGCGCCCTAGGAGTGGGCGAACACGGGCAGGGTGCGGGCCCGGGGGCCGAGCAGGCAGACGGCGGGGGCGCGCGACGCCCGCTGCCCCAGCTCTCGATGGTGCGAGTGGCTCGGTCCAGGGAGCTGCTCACCCCCGCCGTGGTCACCATGTCTCGTGCCGCCTGCAGCATCTTGAGCACGCTGGCCTGCGCCGAGCCGGCCGTGAGGTCGGGGCTGGGCGGCCGCGCGGGGCTGGGCAGGCTCTGCACCCCGCTAAAGCAGCTGTAGATGCCCTGGGGGGAGGAGACAGGCGTGAGCGGCGCCCTCCTCTCGGGCCCCACCTCCGCTGTCCCCGCCCAGGCCCGATGCACCGCCTACTGCAGCCCAGGGCGCGCTGCCCTCGCCGCTTTGCGGGTCCGTGAGCTGCCTGAGCCTTCAGGGTGAACCGATGGCTTCACCACACCAGCAAGGGGTCCCCACCGGCCTCCGCCCCCGCACGGAGGGGGTGCCACCCACCCTGCTGAAAGCCAGCAGGAAGTCCAGCTGGGAGGTGCTGGGCACGGAGTGGCGCAGTTTCCAGTAGACCAGGTGCTCCCAGGCGAAGACCAGCAGGGCCAGCCCCATGGCCACCAGCAGCATGTAGAAGACCCCCGCCATGTTGTCGATGTCCAGCTTGCTGCTCATCACCTCGTTCTTCTCGTTCTGGCAGATGCCGGACAGCCAGACCGTCTCCAGCTTCTGGGTCTCTCCTGGAGCGGGGGCGCGCCGGGCTCAGCAGCCCCTCAAAAGGAGCAGGCGCGCTCACACACACACTCACACTCATACTCACACTCACATTCACACACCCAGTCACACACACTCAAAGGCACACCCTTACACTCACATGGTCACACGGTCACACACACACTCATACACATATACATCCACATTGCTGCACACTCTCACAACCTCACACACACTCACACTGGCCCCCCGCCTGCACGGAGGAGGGGTCCAGGGCCAGGGTATCCAGGCCAAGGTTCCAGTGGGCCCACCCAGGGATCCAGCCCAGGAGGGGCCGGAGGGGGCGGGGCTCCGTGATGAAGAACAGAGTGGGAACAGAGTGGAAGCTGGGGGTGGGGAGCAATGCCAACCTGGGGTCCCGGCCCTGCCCGCCCCCTGCCCACGGCGCCCACGTGCCTTGTTGAAGGCCGGCTGACCAAGTGCACCTCGGCCTCCGCCCAGTTACTCCCTCACCACCCCCACCAGCACCACCACCGTCATCCACTGAGTCACCACGCACGCACCCCGCGGGCAGCCGGGCCCAGGCCACCGCGGCTCTCTCCCCGCTGCAGCACCGATGAGAAAGGCGGGGTTTTGTTGTCTGTGCGTCTGTGTCATCTTAGAAGGCTGCAAGCCCTTGAAACTACCACTCTGTGGGTCTAGGGGCAGGCGGGGCTGGGCCACTCAACAGGTGGCTCAAGGCTGGCCCCTGCCTCAAGATGGAAATGGGGACGGGAGAGACTCGAGTGGGCTGTGGGCCGTGGGCCGTGGGCCGTGGGCCGAGGAGGTGCTCGTGGGCAGAACGGCGTTCAGCCCCCCACAGTCCTCACCGTGGGACCCAGCTTCTTCCTGCCCTCCTGCCTCTCTCTGTTCCTGTCCATCCCTGCCCACCTGCCCCCTCCCACTGCCCCGACCCCCCCTCCTACCCCGGCCCTGCGCAGCCCCCAGCCCCAGCACCCACCGTCCCCCAGGAACTGCAGCAGCGCCAGGTCGATGGCCCGCTTCCAGTGGGAGTCCTTCTGCATGGCGATGCCGTAGCCCGTGGTGGCGAAGACCTTGCCGGAGCCGATGGTGACCAGCTTGCAGCCCTCGTCCTTGCCCGCCATGTAGTTGAGCACGGCTGCGTCGTAGATAAACGCGTCCAGCTTCCTGGGGAAGGCTGAGCCCTGAGACCCGGGGCCTGGGTTGCCCAGGAGGGTCAGCCGGGCAGAGCCCTGAGACCCGGGGCCTGGGTCGCCCAGGAGGGTCAGCCGGGCAGAGCTTCCTCCGGTGCCCAGCAAGGACCCCTCCCAGCTTCCTCCTGGGCAAAGCCAGGGAGCTGTGCATCTCCAGGGGACACACTCTCTGCCCAGCCCCGCTCAGGCCAGGGCTGAACTCCGGTGGACACCACAGGTGCATTTCAGGGACACGGGGTGGACATCTGTACCTCACGACTGCCTCTCCCCCTCCCCAGGGGTCCCGCAGGACCACCCAGCCCACCTTGGGTCTCTGAGGAAGGGGCAGAGCTAGAGCTGGTCGCCCGGGAGACGCCTGCCCAGGGGCAGAGGCGGGGCGGAGGCGGGACACCCACCCTGTCTTGAGGCTGGTGAGCGCGTCCTCCACGGAGCGCTGGTTGAACTTGACCATGTGGGTGTGCATGTCCCGGTAGTTGCTGCGGATGTTGCGTTCCGTGCTGCCGTTGGGCACCGTGCCGAAGCGGAAGGGCGGGTACTGGTCTTGAGGCCGCTGGAACTGCGGGCCGAGGGCAGCGGCCATTCGCCCTCCCCCCTCCAACCTCCCGGCCCCGCGCCCTGGAGTGGCACGGCTGGAGCAGAAGGGTCTCACGCGCCATCCAGGGCACCCTTGTGCTTCACACATGGGGACCCCGGGGCCCAGGACAGGGCGGGACGGCCCCGGGCCACTCCTCGGTGGGCGCGAGCCACCTCGCACCGCAGCGCCCGGCCCCCACCTCTGGCACCCCGTGTCTGCCGCGCCCCCGGTACCTTCTTGTCACTGAGGCCCGACACGGTGTCTATGTACTGCTCCTGGATCATGAAGGCGGCCAGGTTGGCGGTGTAGCTGGCGAGGAAGATGACGGCGAAGAAGGCCCAGACCAGGACCATGATCTTGCTGGTGGTGCCCCGGGGGTTCTCGATGGGCACCGAGTTGTTGAAGACCAGCGCCCACAGCAGCCACACGGACTTGCCGATGGTGAAAGACGGGCCCCCGGACTCTGCGGGGGGAGGGGTGGGGAGGGCCACAGGGTGGACCCGGGGGCTCCTCCTGCCCTCCCCGGAAGGGCTCGGGTCCCAGCCCCCCGCCACAGGAGACCCCAGCCCCTCCAGCTTACTCTTGCCTCTGGCGAGGTTCTGGCTGTAGCTCACGGGACTGAAGTACTCGAACATGAAGACGGTGATGGCCACCACGGTGAGACACATGACAAACATCATCACCCACACCGCGGGGCTGTAGGGCTCTGGGGAGGGGGGGCGGGCCGCTCAGAGGCCCCCGTGGACAGCGGGGCCCACGTGGTCCACGGAGGGGCCGCGGCTCAGCAGCGGGGGCCCAGAAGGCACCCCTCCACCCTCTCCTCGCTCCTCGTGGTCCCCAAGGAGCCCCTGCCCCCAGGGGTCCTCCTTTGACCCAGCGCCCCCTGCCGGGCGCAGCGTGCACAGCTTGGCCCTTCTACCTAGAGGCAGCCTCTGGGGTCGGGTCCTACTCCCCACGCTGCTGCCAGGGAGCTGGAGAGAGGGACCGGAACCGCGGCCTCCTGCAGCCACTCGCTCCCCCACCGTGAACTCAGCCTGTCGGGTGGGTTTGTTCTCTTCCCTGTGGCCGGGAGGCTCTGCCTTGCCCAAGGCCACGCGGCAAGAAGGGGTGGAACAGGATTCCCGTCATCCTCAGCCTGTCCCAGGGCCCTCCCTGCTCCCTCCCTCGGTGCCACTCGAGCTGCAGGTCCTATACCTGTGTGCTCTGGGAAGGCGAGGGAAGTGGCTGTGTCCCCAGCACTGGCAAAGGGGTTGCCCAGTAAATACTGAGCCCCGATCCTTGGGCGCCTCTTCTACACTCCCAGTCGACTTCTCGACTCCCCCCTTATTCCACGGCCCCTGCCCAGGCCACAGCCTGAGGCTGGCCCGCCTCCCCGGTGTTCCTAGCCCTCACAGGGATGCCCCCACCCCACCCCACCACAGGCCCCCGACACCCAGGCCTGGAGCCCAACATGGATTGAACTTCTTCCTGCTCCAGCCCCCTCACCCCTGCTCCACCTTGAGAGCCCCCCAAGGCTGCTGGGCCGGCCGCTGAGAGCCCACCCCACGCGCCTCCGTGTCCAGCTGCCCCACCCAAGGCCCCTCGGGCGCCTCACCCAGGAAGGCCGAGGGGGAGACGGTGCCATTGCTCCGTGCCACCATCACGCTGATGCCGGTCTCCACGAAGGGCACGGAGAAGTCCACGATCTCGGAGCGCTCCTCGTTGATGGTCAGGGAGCCGATGGCCATGTCCGCCCGCTTGTAATACACCTGGGGGCCGCGGGAGGGCAGGAGGGGCTCCCGAGGGCTCCCGGCAGCCCAGCCGAGGCAGCAGCTCCCCCCGCCCCCGGGCTCCTGGGAGCCCAGATTTCAGTGCTGGCCACCCCAGGTCCTCACTGGTGACAGCCCGGGGTCCCCTCCGCGCGGGCGGGCCTACCTCCCCGATCATGCCGTTCCACACACCGCGCACCCGCTTGCCGTGCTTGCCGTTGGTCACCAGGTACAGGTCGTACGAGAACTTGACCGCCTTGGCCAGCTTCTTGAGGATGTCCATGCAGAAGCCCTTACAGCACAGCTTGGTGTAGGGGGCGGCGTCCCCGCTGCTGCAGCCATCAGGGGTCAGCACCCCGCGGCCAGCGCCGCCCCAGCCGCTCCTCCCAGCCCCGCCCCCACCCCGCCACCCCGGCAGGCAGCACACAGCTCTGCGGACCTGAAGGTGTGGTTGCTCTGCCTGCGGCAGGGCACGGTGTTAGGGACGCAGCCACCCGTGCCGGGGTCGGGGCTCTCGACGATGACGAAGGGCCGCTCTTCCAGCGTGGCCACGGTCAGGTGCCGGCTGTCCACCACCGGCTGCAGGGAGGCGCTGTAGCGAGGCCACACCGGGTACTTCATGTGGAGGACGCCGTGTTCCCAGCGCCCCACCTGCGGAGGGGACTGGCCTCAGTCTGCGTCCAGCCCTGTACTGCAGCTCGGGGTGGGGGGGTGGCCTCTGGGAGGGGCGTGGACAGCCTAAGGCCCAGGGTGGGAGTCGGGGTAAGGGACTGAGCATGGGCCGGAAGGGCAGGCTTCCCGCAGTCACCTCCTGGCCCTGGACCCTGTGCTGGCCACGCAGCCCGGACTGACCGTGTCCCACAGCATTCGGTGTCCCTGACCTTGGCATAAAGCCCCTGGCAGAGCAGAGCGCCCAAGGCCCTTCACGCTGGGGTCAAACATACCCCCGCCATCCCACTCCGCTCCCTCAGCCTCCATGCCCCAAACACACGCACCCCAGCGCTGCAAATCGTGCCAAGCCCACCGCCCCTCTTCTAGCACCCCTTCCTACTGGGCTCCTGCTCAGCCCTCCACAGCCCAGCTCAGATAGCCCATCATCTGTGACACCCCCACCCAGTCTCCCGCGGCTCCTCCTGTCCACTCCCGTAACGCTCTGCACCCTTCTCTGTCCAGGCGCTGATTTTCCCGTATCCTGCGTGTTCACCTGTTCCTCTGGCCAGCACCCCTGCCAGGACCATGTGATAAGAGCAGCTGGTGAAGTCTGCAGGTGCTAGGGGCCCCCTCCCCCACCCCGGGGCCCTGGCAGGCTTCCCAGTGGAGGAGCCCTTGCGCCTGAGCCCTGGACAGTGAGGAGTCAGAGGAAAGGAAACACACAAAGGGCTCTCTGCACAGCCCGGGGCTGGAGAGGGCCCCGGGGGCCCCGGGCTCACCCCCTTCTCACCATCTCCCAGAGGCGGTGCCGGTTGAGGGCGATCACAACCATGGTGGGCTGCACCAGGTACCCACCGGGGCTGAAGGAGAAGTCTCGGCCCTCCCAGGTGATGTTCAGTAAGTGCCTGCCAGGGAGGGAGCGAGGCAGCCTGCTTCCTGCCCAGGATCAGCCACCCCCACCGCGGCGCCAGCCCCCCCCCCCCAAACACAGGGAGCATTGATTGTACTTTGGGTCCTGGTCCCTGAGCCGGGCCATACCCTGACACCAGCAGGTGTTCCGATGAGCATGCTAACGCCCCCCAGGTGACCTGGCCCCCCGCCTACAGTGGCAGAGGTGTGGCCAGGGGCCCAGGCTCACTGCCTGCGGGTCTCCTGAAGCCCCCCACCCCACCCGCTGCCGCCGCGGTGCCCATGCCCCGTGCAGGTGCCCACCTGTAGAAGGCCTCCCGGGCAGGGCTGACCGGCCCAGCATGACCCCGGCAGTCCCCGGCAGGCGCGGGCAGGGCGCCGTGCTGTCGACGGTAGCTTTGGGCGCCCAGGGCCAGGATGGCCACGCCGTCGCGGATCTTCTGGCGCAGGCTGAGGCGCCAGCTCTCAGTGACAACACTGATGAGGCCCACGGGGAAGGCGGCGGGGGGCGTGTCGGTACTGCCCAGCGCCAGGCTGGGCACCAACCACACGTGGCCAGGCCCCACCAGCCCGGCCTGCGCCGCCTCGGCGAACAGCACCTCGGCCTCGTCGCGCGAGCAGTAGGCCACCAGCACGGGCGCGTCGACCTGGCGCAGCAGGCGCTGGGTGCGCGCGCGCGGCCCGCCGGGCCCCAGCTCCAGCGTGAGCACGTCCAGCAGCCGCCAGCCCACGTAGCCGGCGTCGGCCGCGGCGCGCACGCCCTCGAGGAAGAGCGCGTGGCCCGGGTGCAGGCTGGTGATGACGGCGAACGCGCTCCAGCCGTACTCCTCCAGCACCTTGAACAGCACGTGCAGCTGCTGCTCCAGGGACACGCCCAGCTGCAGGAAGGCGGAGCCCGGCTCCTGGGGCGGGGCCGGGGCGGGGCCTGAGCCGGGGCGGGGCCGGCCGCGCCCCGCCCCGCGCCCCTCCCTCCCCGGGTCCCCCTGGTCGCCCCGGGCTAGCTCTGCCTGCGCGCGCCCCGACGCCCCTGGGAGTCCCCCTGGGGATCTTTCAGGGCCACTTCTGTCCGCCCCCAGGCCCCTCCTGGGAGCTGGCTGGGCCTGCAGATGCGCCCCTCGGGGCAGAATCTCTAGGTTGCCCGGGATCGTGGGGTGATTTCTTGGGCCGCTAGTTGGAGGGGTGGCCCAGAGCAGTAACTGAGTCTGACCCACAGAGGGCTGTGTTTTCTCACGGGCACCGCGAGGGCGGAGGACCCTCGGCCTCAGCGTCCGGAGGCGTCCCGCGAGCCCCGCCCTGAGAGGCCCCCTCCTCCCCGAAAACGCAGGGCTCTGCCCCCAGCAGCACGCGGCCTTCAACAAGGTGTAAGCAGAAGGCAGAGGAGCTGAGATGCCGCGGCAGCCCGCTGCCACGCGTGGGCCGTCTCTGATCCAAGCAACATGGCTGCCACTGAGGAGCAGGTGGGGGGATCTGGACCCTGGGTGGCTGATGTTCAGGAATTTTATTATTACTTAGAGGTGGTCATGCACACTGCTTTTATTTAAGTCCTTCTCTGCTGACCACACACACTGAAGTGTTTGTGGGTGGAATCAGTGGGATGTGCGGGCTTGGCTTTCGGTAACAGGGAAGAAGGGAGTGGGGGGAGTGAAGGCGTAGCGGCCAGGATGGGTGGGGGTCCGGGGGGTTATTCTCTTTGGTGTGTGCTCAAAATTCCCCACAATAAAAACAGAAAAGGCAAATGAGAGCAGTGGCTTCCGTGTCACCTGCCCTGGCCACCCACCTACTTAGGATGAACCCAAAGACCATCCCCGTGGTCGGGGCCCCACCTCCTTCTCCAGGCTCCTCTCCGCCCTCACCATGAGCCTCTGCCTCCAGGTCTCGGGGTGACACCATTTCTTGGGAGACCCGCCCTCTCCGACCCTGTCCACACGGGTGCCCCTGAGCGTCCCCCAGGCCCTCTGAGCACTGGTCCCAGTTTGGAGATGCAGATGACCGTTCTGCCCAGGAGCATGCAAACTCCACTGGACCAAGGCCCTTTCTGCCCTCCCCCGTGCCTGTGACAGTGACCTGTCCCCAGAGTGCTCCCCGCTACAGGTTGCCCGGAGAGCCAGGCATCAGATCCCACGCCCGCTCCTCCCTCACCGGACCCAAGAGGACAGGAGAAGCAAAGAGGCTGATGGGGGACCTGACCACTGTGGCCAGAGGGGCCCTGGGCCCCCGCCCAGCGCTCACGCAGACACTGATGGGAAATGGTCCAGGTTGCTGGCCTTCAGGACCGTGAATACCGTGCAACCGCCTTCGCCTGCTTCCCACCCCTCCTCTGGCCCCACCCCTTGCTGGTGCCACCCAGTGCCAGCTTCCCAGAGCCTAGGCCTCCCTCTGCTCCCCAGGGACCAGGGGACATGAGCTTGGACGGGCACCTTGGGGGTGAGGACCACAGCAGAGCCCCCGCTGATGCTGAAGATGGGCACGTGGGTCTGGGAGGAGATGAAGTCCAGGAGCTGAGCCACCGCCTCGGTGCCCACGTTGTCCTCAAAGATGATGCCGTGGACGCGGGCGGCCCCCAGGAGGCTGCAGATTTGGGTGAGGAGGCTACTGGGGTTGGTGTTGTTGACGCCCACGGTGAGCGGCCGGATCTCCAGGGGCAGGTCCAGGAAGTTCTGGGAGGTGAGGCGGGGCCGGGCCTGGGCCTGCGGGAGCCCGGAGCTCCCGAACACGATGGCGACCGTCACAGCCTGCTCACCCTGCCCCAGGCCCAGGCCCGCCCAGGCGCCCAGGAGCCAGGTGAGCAGCAGGGCCAGCCCCAGAGCCCCACCCATGTCCACTGCAGGGTCCTGCGGAGAGAGCAGGGCGGGCACACGGAGCGAGGCGGGGCCCCGGGAGACGGATGGACAGACAGAGGCGGGAGGTGATGTCCAGAAGATGTGAGGGAAGAGGACGAGCCTCCCCCGGGGCAGAAGGGAGAGAGGGAGCAAGGAGGAGACAGACAAAGACAGACAGAGAGAAAGAGACAGGGGTTAGCTGGGAGCCCCAGGTGTCCTACAGGGGCAGCAGCTGGAGGGCAGGGGGCAGGGGCTTGTCACCCTCCGGCCCGTGATGGGCACACTCAGCTGGAGAGCAGACCTGCCGGGCAGGAGGCACTGAGACCACCAGTCTGCCAGTCAAGGGCGTGCAATGAGTCAGATGGGCCCGATCCGAGTCCCAGTGCTGCCTTGGGGGGTGGGCGCTGTGTGACCTCAGGGATGCCACCTGCCTCCCTGAGCCCATCACAGCGCACGAGGGCTCAGAGGAGATGGCCAGGGTTTGCAGCGTTTAGCAAACTTCTATAAGAGGCGACTGCCCCTCAGCTGTTGGGACACCCCACGGCTGCTCCCAGGGCCCCCAGCAGGCTGCAGTGGCCCTGCCATCTGGCCCGCGCCGGGGCCCAGGTTACTGCCCAGCGTGTCCTGCTTGCCACACAGTCAGCCCGGAGGCCGCCTCAGTGTGGCCCGCCTGGCACAGAGCCCCCTCCCCAGGCCCGGGACCTCCGCCCACCCCTCACCCATGGCCCCCGTGGCCTGGCTGAGTGGCTGCTCCCCAGGTCCACACTGCTGTGTGCGATCCTTTCACTGAACACGGAGCAGGGCTGCTTTATGCCCCTGCTACGCGCCATCGTTTTGGATTGGGACCGAGAGCCAAGACGGGGAGGGTGGCGTGAATCCGAGAGGAGCCCCCTGGTGGAGTTTTGCCGCCCAGCTGGCCCTGGCCACGGCCTCACCACCTGTCCGTCTTCATCACTCGCCCAGCAGAACCTCTGACCGGGGGAGAGCAGGTATGGGGAGGGGTGACTGCTCCAGCGCCCTCCAGGACGTGCACGTCTCTGCGACAGAAGCACAGGACCACACCCAAGCAGCTCCCGCCACGCCTGCCCAACACCAGCAAGGCACACGCCTGGCAGGGATGGGACCTGAGAAACTGGCCGGGCGGCTCTAATCCTCCCAGGGCCCTGCTTCTGCTGCTACTGATCTCTCTCTTCCACAGGCACACGGGCTTTCCTGGGACTCTGGTTCTTTCCAAGGAAGCCAGGGAGCAGGCAAATGCTAGAGGCCACCAGGGGACATGGGGGACGCCTCCTCCTCTTCTCCCCATGGTTACTGAAAAGACGGCTCCAAAGGAGACCACCAGACAGACTCTAGAGTTCAGAAATGCAACACGGGGGTCTCTGCCATGGCACAGCGGGTTAGGCCATCGCCTGCAATGCCAGCATCCCACATGGGCACCAGTTTGAACCCCAGCTGCTCCGGTTCTAATCCAACTCCCTGCCAATGCTCCTGGGAAAGCAGTGGAAGATGGTCCAAGCCCTTGGGCCCCTGCACCCGCGTGGGAGAACCGCAGGAATCTCCTGGCTCCTGGCTTCAGCCTGGACCAGTCCCAGCCACGTGGCCATCTGCAGGAGTAAACAAGTGGAAGGACGATCTCTCTCTCCCCCCCCCCTCTGTCTCTCTCCCCCCTCCCTCTCTCCCTCTCTCCCTCTCTCTCTCCCTCTCTTCGTAACTCTTTCAAATAAATCCTTTTTTTTAAAGATTTATTTATTTATTTGAAAGTCAGAGTCACACAGAGAGAAGGAGAGGCAGAGAGAGAGAAGAGAAAGGGAGAGAGAGAGAGAGAGAGGGAGAGAGTTCCATCCGCTGTTCACTCCCCAACTGGCCACAACTGCTGGAGCTGCGCAGATCTGAAGCCAGGAGCTTCCTCTGGGTCTCCCACATGGGTGCAGGGGCCCAAGGGCTTGGACCACCTTCCACTGCTTTCCCAGCCACAGCAGGGAGCTGGACCGGAAGTGGACTAACCGGAACTCGAACTGGTGCCCATATGGGATGCCGGCACTGCAGGCGCAGCTTTACCCACTACACCACAGCGCCGGCCCCATAAATCTTTTGAAAAAAGGAAAAGAAATGCAACTCGGTGCATGTCCTGAACACCTTCTGGATGGTGGGCGCAGTGCGGGTCCACCAGCCCTGCCCACCAGGAGCTTCAGGCCGCATCGCGGAACGAGCAGGCTGCAGCCGAGCCCAGTCTCCTGCTTCCAGACTTATTGCACTTCCCACCAACACCCTGCGCTCCCTACTCTGCCCCAGCTCCCAGCCTCCCCCACCCAGACCTCCTCTCAGCCAAGGATCCAGAGCTCATCCCTGTGCCGGAGGAAGAGACCTGATAACAGTGTGATGTCCTAGCCCTAACAGATCAGAGCCTCACGCGGAAGTGCCGGGTGGTGGAATCCTCACCGGCTGAGAAGCCGAGATCTGGGGCAGGACCGGGACTGCTGCATTCACGTCGGTGCCCGCTCAGATCGTCGACCCCGGGCTCCTGTCTGCGTCCGACACGTGACCCCGAGCCAGGCCAAGCCGCACCACACCTCGGTTACCACCAATCAGGGACTTTGAATCCTGACAGCAAAGGGCACCGTCACGCCCACTGCCCCGGCTGCGCAGCCTCTGTACCCTCATCTGTCCACAGCGCCAGTCCCTACAGGTTCCCTGCACCCCCCTCCCACTAAGCTTCAGACGTGTGCTGTCCGGTACAGAATCCCCTAGACCCAGGCAGCTAACTCCGATTACTGGAACAGCTTCTCACCCAAGCCGAGGTGTTCGGTCAGCGTCAAGTGCACGCTGCAGGTCGGAGACAAAAAGACTGGGGAGGCTCTCGCCTGTGTTGTTATATGAATCGTGTATTGAAACAATAGCATTATGCATCTGGTGAGTGAAGATGCACTGTTACAATTAATGCCACTGGTTTCATTTCTCTTATACGGCTACTGGAAAATGCAAAATGGCACTCGGAACTCCCGGTGATATTTCAGCCTGACCCCGCCTGCAGGGCCCAGGCCTTCTCCCAGCCCCTGGAGACTCTGCCCACCGGGACCCTGTCCTCCTGGGTTGGAGGTGGGGAGGAAGGGAAGTCGAGGCAGGCTGTGCCTCCAGCCAGGAGGTCAAAAATAGGGACGGGATCACAGAGTGGCAGGGACCAGGGAGGTCTCTGGGCTCACACAGCCATGGACAGACCCAAGGGCACCCAGCGCCACGTGAGGTCCCGCCAGCCCAGAGAGGCAGGAGGGACAGACCCCCGCCCTTCCCAGCCCAACCCCCCCACCAGCCTGCCCCCTCCTTGTCCACTGCCCACCCTCTCTGTTGCACTGGGGCTGACGACACTTCCTATGGTCCTTGCGCCTCCCTCTGCCCCACCCAAACAGGACAGCCACTGCCTGGCGCCCACACAGCAGTCCAGAGACCTCAGCAGCAGGTGCAGGGTCCTACACACCCCAACCCTCGTCCTGCCATCACCCCGCCTCCATGGTTCCCAGAATCCTGCCAGCCTGGTGGCCAAATGGGCCCACTCTGTCCTCTCCAGGCCCGGCTTCGGCGCTCCAGGGCTGGATGGCTCCCTCCTATAGGCAGAAGTCTGCTGTCCCGGGAGCCCACCGAACCCCCCTGCCACAGACTCCCGGACCTGCTCGGGAAGACAGAGGGGCTGGGTCTCAGGGCTCTTCCTCTGCTCGCTCCGCCTCCGTCCCGCCCTGTGCAGGTCCTTGTCGCGGTCCGGATGCCCCTGCCCACTCAGGCCCCTGGGCTCCTGGATCTCAGATACCCCCGCCCACCCACGCAGGGTCTCACCTCGTTCACAAAGGCAGGGGAGAGCATGGCGGTGCTCAGGCCCCAGGACCCTCGGCAGGGCCCGGGCTCCTCTGGACTCAAGTCGTGCACACGCCTGCGTGCGCGCGCCCACGGCCGCGACGTGACGGCTCCAAGGGACCCTGGCTGCCTGGAGCCACTGCCCCTCCCTGCCGTCGGGCTTCCCAGCCTCCCTCCTTTTGGCCCAACCCACCCCTGACCCCCGGGCTCCAGACGAAAGGCCGCCTCTCCTCGTGCGGTCCTGGGTGCGGCGGCGCCGAGACCCCACTCCTCCCGGCGGATCCAGCGCGGTCCCCGGGGGCGCCCCGCCCCCTCCCCTCCCTGGAATCTCTTACACTCGGGCTGTGAAGTTCGGGGTATTTTTAGGCCGGTGATAAATAATTCATGGGCACCGTGGCATCAGGCTGCCCCCGCGGGAGGAAGGGGCGCGAGCGGCGAGAGCCACCGTCACCCGTGGCTCAAGGACACTCGCGATGCGGTGGCGGCGGCGGCGGCGGCGGCTTCGGGCGCGGGGACCCGCGCCACGCCTCCTGGCGGCCAAACTGGGCACCACGCACCCGGCGCCCCCTGCCTCCTGCGGCCCCCTGCAGGGGTCCCCCGCTCCCCGGCCCTCAGTCCCTTCCCCAGGCTGGGTCACGACCTCAAGCCCCCCACCCCCCGGGTCTGAGACGGCGGAGTCGGCCGGCCGGGGCGCGCCCGAGGGCCCCTGCCAACTCGCGAATCCGGCTTCCTGCCCCTTTCCCGTTCTTGCTCTCGGGAGTTCGGGTGCAGGCTCCAAGCCAGGAGCACGGCTCCGAACCGCGGGCGGCGGGAAAGCACCTCGCCTCGGTGTTACCGTGGGGACGGCGCCGCCCTCCCAGGGCCGGGGGCCCGCCCAGAAGTCCCCCTGGGCGAGCAGGGCCTGGGACTGATAGAAACGGCGGCCCCACGGGAGTCCCCGCGCACGGGCCCAGCAGGACCTCTGGGGAGTCGCGGTGGCGCCCTTGCAACCACCAGGTGCCTTTCTCTCCAGTCCGGCCCGTGCAGGCCGGGCCGGGGACACCCAGGCAGCAGGAGGCTCCAGCTTCCAGTCCCAGCCGTCGGGGATCCTGGTTGGAACCCCGGGGGCCCCAGAGCCTCCCGCTGGTGCCGCAGCCGGCTGGGCACGGGGCTGGCACTCCTCACCCACCTCCCCCTCTGCTTCCTAAGGGCCTGGGTCTGCCGGACGCAGGGTCGGCATTTGGAAGGTCCCATCACCCCCCAAGCCCACTCTGATTCCCTGAGGGCAGAAGCAGGGGGCCGAGGGGAGGAAGGGGAGCTGGGAGGTGAGGGCCTGAGGGTGCCCGCGGGTGGAGGGGTCGGAGACACGGCAGCAGGTGCTCAGAGCCCCAGAGGACCGGGGACCTGGCTCCTGGAGCTGCCACTAACCCCTGGCCCCCAAACCCCAAGAGACGGAGCCATGGCCCAAGCTCCCGGCCCCCCCTCTCCCCAGGGGCTTCCAGCAGCAACAGTTGGGGGTCCCGGCAGCCCAGACTCCCTCGTCTCCGCACCGCTGAGGCTTCGCGGTGCTGCGGCGCCAGGCAAGGGAGAGGAGGGCTCGGCGACCCTGGGGACGAATGTCTCGGGCACTCCACCTGCACTCCTCCCTCGCGGCCGCGGGGAGCCTGTCTCCTCGGCCTCTTTTCCCCCTCGCCTCTTCCGCCCAGGTCCAGGTCCAGACCCCAGGCCAGGTCCCGATCCACCCCTCCCTCGGACCCCCTGCGGGCCGGACCCTCCCCAGGTGTCCCGTGTCTCCTCCGTCCTTGCCCGCGGGGAGCCTGAGCCCACAGCCCCAAGTTGGCCGGGAAGTTGGCGCCCACGGCTCGCCCCAGCCCGCCACTCACCGAGGGGAAGGGGTGCTGCGCCCGCGCTGAGAGCCCGCGCTGGCCGCCCGCCGCGCGGGGCATGTCCCGGCGCTCCGCCGTGCGCGCTGGCGGGCTCTGCTAGCTCGGCGGGCGCCTGAGCCCGGTGCCCGCGGCGCGGCCAGGCGGGTGAGCCGGGCCCGCCCCCCGCGCCCCTCCCGCGGCCAGCTGGGCACGGGGTTCGGGCTCGGGCAGCGCTGCGCGCCGCGCCTCCGGCTCCCCGGGATCGCCAGCAGACTGTGGCGGAGCGCTCGCCGCTGCCCGCGCCGGCTCCGCCCCGTCCCGGCCGGCTGCCCGCTCGCGCCCCTCAAGGTCCCTCCGGCTCCCCCCTCCCAACCTGCTGGCCCGCGCCGGAGACGCCAGAGTCCCCTCTCTCCTGGCCCCTGGCCCCAGACCCGACACTGGGAGGCAAGGGCCCTCCGGGAAAACGCAGCCCGAGCAGCCCGGAGTTGGAGCCCGCAGCTCCCCGGCCCTGTGACCTTGGGGCCTTGGACTCGGAGGATCCCTCATTTATAAAGTGAGCCCAGCACTTGGGGGGCTGTCCCGAGATGTGGCGACTGCAAAGTGCTGTTTTTAAAGGATTGTGGATCTGGCCTGGGACGCGGCGAAGGGAGGACTCGGGCCAGCACCCAGCCCAGGGGGCCGTGCCGCCGGGAGGGCCGGGGCGAGCTGCTGCCGGCTTCCCCTTTCTTGACTGGCTGGGACTGTTCTGGGGGCTACCCAGAGACGGAAACAGGCAGTGGGGCCAGCAGAGCCAGAAGGCTAGGGTCTGATCTGGGGTGCCCGCAGTGGGTGCGGAAGACCGGCAGGGCAGGCAGCGGGGCCAAGCTGAGAGCGGAGGGTGGGTGCCTGCCAGGCCCCGCAGCCAAACCCCCTGGAGCCCTGAGCCGGAGCTCTTGCCTGCAGCGCCACCTGGCGGCCACAGGTGAGCGCCGGCCAGAAGGTGACACCCCCACCCCCACCCCAGAAGTACTCATCACACACAGCCCTGGGTTGTAGCCGTTTATTTCCAGCCCTGTCCGGCCTCGTGGCCCTGCACAGCAGGACGGAGGTGGGAGAGAGCAGTCCCCCGCAGCCCCGCCCACCCTCACTGCCTCCATGCGGAGAGCGCACCCCGCACCGGCCAGGGGCGCTCCGGGGCCGGGGCAGGCAGCAATGCTGCTGCTCTCCTCTCCGCCCTGCCCTGCCCTGCCCTGCCCTGCCCTGCCAGGGGCGGGGAGGGGGGGGCTCAACGCCCCAGCAGCCGCAGCATCTCCTGAGTGTCCACCAGCTTCTCGCGGGGCTTCCCAGTGCCCTGGCCCCGGGCCACCTCCTCGGCATCTAGCTTCTCCCAGTCTGAGAAGGACACCAGCCGGACCCCTGAGCGGAGCGGAGATGAGTCACCCCCACCCCCACCGCTGCCTTCCCGCCCCGCCCCGCCCCCTCCCAGGGCCCAGACCTCGGCTACTGAGCAGGGCCTGGACGGCCGCGAAGCCCGGCCTGGGCCCCGCGGGCAGCAGCCCAGCCCTGAGGTCCTGCAGCAGCGTCTGGCCGGTGAGAAAGCTGTCCGTCATGGTGGTGGCGATGACGCCCGTGGGTCCCCGCTTCACCCAGCCACTGCAGTAGAGGCCTGAGGGGCACAGGTACCAGAGAAGGTGGCTGCACGCCCCGTCTCTGTGCACGCGCGCCGAGCCTGCCAGCCGGGCCACCGTGGCCACTGTCCCCAGCCCGCGCCGCCCAGTGCCCCGGGTCCCTGCAGTGGAGGAGCTGCCGGGAGGGGGGCAGAGCCGGGGCTTGGCCACCTCGGGCTTCCGCGGCCCCTACTGCGCGGGGCACTGATCAGACCAAGGGGCCGCCCTGCTCCCTCCACTCCCAGCACCGGGCTCAGGGCCGAGCGCACAGCAGCCCTCAGTAAAAGGTTTGTTGAATGACTGCAGGAGCAGGTGTGTGGCCTGGGGGTCCCGGACAGATGGGGACCTCCCTGGGGGCCAGGGAGGGGCCAGGGTGGGTCCCGGGCAAGGGTCTGCCTGGAGCGGCTTCCCGGCATGCTTTGCGTGAATAAGTAAGAGCAGAGGAGGGAGTGGCCCGGGAGACGCCGGCTTCCTCGGCCCCACTTCTCTCACCTGGCATGTCCACAACCCGGCCCTCGGTGTTGGGGATGACCCCGAGTTTGGGGTCAAAGGGCACACTGGGGTCGATGGGGCGGCTCTTATACCCGACGCTGCTCAGCACGAGCCCACATGGGAGGTCCTCCGTGTCTCCCGTGGGCACCGCCCGGGTGGCCTCGCCGGCTCCCTGTCGGGCAGAGCGTGGGCAGCAGTGGGCTGGGGAGGAGGGGGTGTCGGGCTGCGCCCGGGGAGTGCGAGACTCACCTCCAGCCTGGTGACTGCCAGGCGGACGCCCGCCGCCCGCCGCCCGTCGGCCGAGGGCAGCACCTGCTCCGGGCTGCGGAAGAAGCGCAGGCCCCAGGCGCGCGAGGCCCGGGCCCGGCGCGCGGCCTCCTCCTGCCCCGGCTGCTCCGTGGCGGCCCGCAGCAGCAGCTCCGTCAGCCGCTTCCGCGGGCGAGGCACCTCTGTGGGCAGTGCGGAGGGATGGAGGGACGGACGTCTCAAGGCGGCCCTCCCCCCACAGCCCTCCCCCAAGCCCTCTCGGGACTAGGCCATCCTCCCTCGCCCGGCCGGGGCCCCTCACCCTGGATTCTGTCCTGGAGGCCCAAGAAATCGGCAGGATCCAAAATGGGCCGTGTTCCTGGCAACTGGATCATCTCCCGGAGCTCCTTGGGGGCGGGGGGAGGGGCGGTCAGGCCCAGGACGCTGCCCGCCCCCCGTCCCCCGCCCCCCCCCCCAGGCTCGGGCCCTGCCTCCCCCCCTCCTCTCCCGGGGGTTCCGTCTGCCCCCACCCCCACCCCTGCAAGGGGACACCTGCCCCCACCCCCGGCCCGGCCCGGCCCCTCCCTCTCTGGCTTGGGCACCTTAATGGTGAAAGCCACTTGCAGGGGTCCGCGCCGGCCCACGATCCACACCGTCTTCACCCGGCTCTGCCTCAGAGCCTGCAGGGCAGCCTCCGTGATGTCCGTTCTCTGGCAAAAGGAGGGCCCTGAAGTCATGGCATCTGGGGAAGGGGACAGGCACGCCCCGGCCCTTAGCCTGGAGACGCCCAGGACCGTGCCACCTGCGCCCCCTGGTGGCCACACGGAGCACTGCCGGCCCAGGCGGCAAACAGCTGGTGGGGGACACCAGGCCCCGACTCTTCCCCGCACCAAGTATCTACTAAGCACCAGGCATGGGGCCCGCCCCCACGGAGCTGCCGGTACTCATCGCCCCCTCATCAGTGAGCGTAAGGCTGCCACGGCCACAGCGTGCGTGAGCAGGCGCAGACAGGTCCGAGAGGAAGGGTCTTGGGGGGGTGAACCTACAGGGAGGTCCTGGAGGGAGGAACGACTGCGCCCCACCCCCGCCCCTCGGGCCCTGGCCTGGACACTCACCTCGAGGTGCTCAGGGGGCGTCAGCAGGATCCGGGCCACGTCCAGGGCCACGTTCCCCTGGCCCACAATCACGGCCGTGTCACAGCTCAGGTCCGGCGCCAGCTGCAGCGAAGGGTCTCGAAAGGGCCCCAGCCTTGGCGTGGGCCGGGCCGACCTCGGCCGCAGCGGTGCCCGGGCTGCCCCGCCCCACGCAGGAAGTCCGCCCAATCCCAGCCCGGCGCTGGCCCCTCCCCCCCCACACCTGGCACCCCAGGGTGGGAGGCGGCGGAAGCGGAGGCCGACTCACCGCCTGGTTCTCGGGAAGCCCGTTGTACCAGCCCACGAAGGCCCGCGCCGAGAGCACCCCGGGCAGCTGCTCGCCGGGGATGTCCAGGGCCTGGTGGTCCTCGGCGCCGTAGCTCTGACGGAGGCCCAGAGCCCTCAGCGCCCGCCCCGCGCCCGGGCGCCCCCCACCCCACCCGGACCCGCGCTCACCAGCACCACGGCGTGGTAGGCCTCCCGCAGCTCGGCCACCGTCACGTCCCTGCCCACCACCACGTGGCCCCGGAAGGCGCAGCGCTGGGAGCGGGCCGTCTGGGTGAAGGTGCTGATGACGTTCTGCGGGGACCCCAGGGCGGGAGGGGTGAGCGGCGGGGGCAGCTCCGGGCCGAGCCTGTGCCACCCTGGGGGTCATCCCGCCCGGCAGGGGGCCTCCCCACCCCCTCGTGCCCAGAGAGAGACCCACCTTCACCTCGGGGTGGTCAGGCGCCACGCCAAAGCGCACCAGGCCGAAGGGCACGGGCTGCTTCTCGTAGATGTCCACGTGGGCCTGGGCGTGGTGCTGGGGAGAGGGCGGCAGCTGGCGGGGCCCCCGTGGGTCCTCCCTCACCCCCACCCTGGCCCGGACCCTCTGTGAGGAGGACGGGCGTCCCGACAGCCAGACAAGGGAACGGGGTGACACAGGCAGCACGAGGGGCTGAGGTCAGACTTCAGGCAGGACTGCCCGCCACGCCATTGGGAGAAACATGGCCGACCCAGGGGGCCCAGCTCTGCCTCAGCTGCAGGGGGCTTCAGGAGTGACCCCGGCCCCGCCCGCTGACCCTTCCAGGACCGCCCAGCCGGGCTGCCGGCTGAGAACCACCCTGGAAGTGCAGCCCCACCTTAGCCCGCCCAGGGGGACGCCAGCCCCACCCTGCCCTGCCCGCCCACCCCTGCCCGTCCACCTCCCTCAGACCCCAGGGGTGCTGTGCCCAGGGCGACCCCAGCCCCGCCGGCGGCTGGCTGGGGGTCACAGGGAACGTTTCACAGCTTCTCCGGACGACAGGCCACCCCTCTGGGTCATGCCCGAGGCCCAAAGCGCTTAGCCTGGGGCCGGGCCCACCGTGAGCCGCAGATTGACCCGGCACACGTCACTCTGTTGCCCGCCATCCCTCCCTCGCCGCCCCAGGCCCGGGACAAAGCTCAAAGCTCGCACAGCGCCCTCTGGGTCTGCAGCTGCGGCAGAGCCTTCCCGGGCCCCGCTGCCCTCTGCCAGGCCACCCCGAGCCCGGGGCTCAGCCCCCGCCTGTCCCAGCAACCCCACAGCCCCGCTCCCCGCCCCGTCTCCACCACCCTGCGGCTCCGGCCCTGCCCATGTCCACCCCGCAGGCACAGAGCGTTCAGAATGAACACGGAGCACTGTCCCGCCTCCAGCTGCTCAGAGGAGCCGGCCACCTTGGGAGCCCACGCTGACCCTCGCTAGGACGGAGGCCCTCGCGCGCGGGGCCGCGTCTATGCCCAGGGCGTGGCAGCGGCCAGAGAATGGCCAGTGGGGGCCGGCGACGGGCCACGCCCAGGTCCCAGTGCCTCCCCGGTCAGCGGTGAGACCGTGGACCGCCTCACACGGCCTTCAGCAAGAGGGACCTCTGTGTTTCAGCTTGTCACGTGCTGGCCCTGGGAGACCGCACCCCACACCTGAGCCGAGCTAAGCCCCACGGCTCCAAACACGGCCCCGTCTGAAGAGCAAGGACAGTCGCTCAGAGCCCCCATAGGGTCAGCTCGTTAGTGGCCTCTGTGTGGACCTCCAGCCCACGTCGCACGTGCAAGTGCCTGAGCCTCTGCTCACAAAGGGGCTGCCGAGAATCCTGCCTACTCTCCCCACTCCCAAAGCTTCAACCTCACTTAACGCAGTGGCCCTGGGAGCTTGCTGGGTCTCTGGAGCCCAGGCTGTCTGTCCTCTCGCGTGGCAGCCGACCCGTGGCCGGGCCTTCCAGGATGACGCCCTACAGCGTGGGCCGCCCTCGCCGGAGCACCGTGCAGCCACACACCTTCCCCAGAACAGCTCCCAATTCACTGCCTCGTGCCCTCCATCCCTTCCCCGGGGGGGGGGGGGGGGCACATGAGTGCTTCCCCTCGCTGCCTCATTCCCCAGATGCCTGTAACAGCCCTGGGTCCAGGGCCTCAACCCAGGGCTCCCACGTGGGTGGTGGGAACCCACTCTCGCTCAGGGTCTGCCTGGCAGGCACGGGACCCAAGTGGGACACGGGACACCCAACTCGTATCTCAACTGCTGGGCAGCAGCCTGGCCCCCGCCCCAGCTTCTGATGAGCCCACCCGCCTGGGCCCCGGCTGCTCCCGTCACGGCGGCCAGCTGTGCCGTGTTGTCTGGGAGGCAGGCACAGGCCCCACCCCCACCCCCCCGCGGGATGACCAGCTCGCCTCTGCCCCCCGAGACCCTCCGTGTCCTGAGCAGACCGTGCCCCCGCCTTTCCAGCAGGTGCATAGTTACCCTCTCTCCAGACACGCCAGGGCCCCCAAAGCTAGGCCACCGCCCCCACGGCGCCGTCAGCCCGGCTCCCCCGCCCCTCCCCATCCCAAGGTCTGAGTGCAGCCCAAGCACAAACAGCCCGCAGCCTTGGGGCCGTCCCGCCAAGGCCAGAGTGCAAAGCCCTGAGACCTTGGCGTGGATGACGGGGAAGGGAGGAGCTGGGCTCGGGAGGGCACAGCGATGTGCGGAACGGTGAGTGGCCCCCGGGGGGGGGGCGCCGGGGCCGGAGGAGACAGAGGGAACACGAGGGAGGGCCCGGCCACCAGCGGCTCTGCTTTCGCTCCCTGGAGGGCTCGGTCCGGGAGGCAGCGCTGCCCACCTGCCACGCAGAACTGCCCACTCTCACGGCGAGGACCTGCGCCGAGGGTCCCTCCCCGGAGGCAGGAGAGGATCCAGCCTAGAGCGGCCAGAAGCCCCCTCCTCCCCAGGTACCCAGGAGTGGCCCTAAACCTCAGTGGGGGCGGGGCGGAAGCAGCAGGTGGCAGGGGCGGGGGGGGCTCACCTTGAGCAGATGCTGGGCCGTGTAGAAGCCGGCTGGGCCACTGCCCACCACACAGATCTGGGGGGTCGTCTCCTGCGTGGAGAACCGCTGGCCGAAGCCTGGGCCGCCGAGGGGAGGGAGGTCAAGCGAACACGCCCCCTCCCCACCCCCAAACCAACCTCAGGGGACGTCCCGAGCTTCACCTGCCCCCTGGGCATTGGCTGGGCCCCTTAGCCCCCCTGAAGCCCCCAAGGCGGGGCTGCACTGCTCACTCCCACAATGACCACGAGGCCGACAGCGGCCCGCCCGGCCACCCCGTCTCCCCAAAGCCGCCCTGCGCACCAGTCCTTCGTTTTTCCTTCGGGGCTCCCCACCCAATCGGCTAGAATTCCACATTCCTCCGGAGACTCGGTGCACGGCCCCCGTCCCCTCCTAACCGCTCCCTCTCCACAGAACGCAGTGGACCCCGGCTGGACCCCACAGAGCTCCGTGTCGCCCCCGGCACCCCTCCTCACACCTGTGGACCTCGCGGTTTCTCCTCCTCACCTGCCGACTCCCGCCGCACCCTACAGGCCTCACACCTCACGGCCCAGAACCCCACCTGCCCCGTGCGCCGCCCCCAGCCCCCGCGTGGCTGGACCCCGCCCCAGCCCCGCGGCCACCCCTGGCGCCTGCAGGCCTCCCCGCTCTCCCACTGAACCCCAGAGGTGCCCTGCTCCTACCCGGGGAGCTCCCTGCGAAAGACAGCCGGGTCCGAGGCCACGCTGACCGTGGCCACCAGCGCCAGCAGCGCAGAGCCATGGCTGGAAGCAGCAATCAGCGGCCGGATCTGTAGCCCGGGACTGCTCCGCGCTCGGCGCCGGCCAGACCCCGCCCCTGCCCCGCCTTTAACCCCGCCCACCATCGAGGCCCCGCCCCAATCCCCGCCTCCCACGCGCTGAGACAGCAGTGTTGTGGCCTCACTGCGCCCTCCGGATCCACCCCCTATCGTTAAAGCCCGCCCCTCAAGACTGCCGGACCACACGCGACGGAATATTTCCCCCAATCACCCGCCCCGGAAGCATAGAGCTGGGGAAGAGCGAATCCCCATCGCTGTTTCAGTCAGGGAGGAAGCCAATGAGAAAGGAGCTTGCTTTACTGAGCTCCTCCCACCCTGGAGAGGCTCCGGTCGCCCACTGATAGCGCAAGCGCCTTGCCTCTGTGAGAGCGACGATTTCGCCCCAGCCAATCACGAGCCAGGTTCCAAGCGCGCCTCCACGCCCATTGGGTAATTGCCGCAGAATCCGGAAGTCCGGAGAAGGCGCCCCGGCGGGCGCCCGCGGCCTGTCTTCCACTACAGGTGTTCGCGCGTGTGCCCCGGCTTCGTGTATGTCCAGCCTCGCCTCTTCCCCCATTACGAAGGCGGGGAGACGGGAGGAGCGGCCTACTCGGGTCCCGACCCTCCTGCAATGCCGGGATCGGGGGAAGCGCCCACGTGGGTGCAGGTCCCCAGGGTAAACAGTGCGCGTTTTAGTGCAACTTTCTAATCTCTAAATGATCTGCTTTTGGGAAAGGCAGAGAGGCGGAGGTCTTCCGTCCGCTGGTTCGCTCCCCGGATGCCCGCAGGGGCTGGGGCCGGGCCCGAGTGGACGCGGGAGCCGGGGCCAGCGGGGGTCCCTCGGGGGTGGCGGCCGTGCGGGCCTGCATCCGCTGGAAGCCGGAGGGGAGGCCGGACCCGCCGCCTGCCCTGCCCCTCGTGCCTCTGCCGTCGTGAGCCCTCGCCTGCCTCAAGCCAGCCTCAAACCTCCGCAGCGCGGTGTTGGGTGGAATGGGGCTTTGCTAACTTCCAGAATAGAAAATACAGCCAATTAAGGCCGAGAAGCGCCGGCGCTGCGGCTCACTAGGCTAATCCTCCGCCTTGCGGCGCTGGCACACTGGGTTCTAGTCCCGGTCGGGGCGCCGGATTCTGTCCCGGTTGCCCCTCTTCCAGGCCAGCTCTCTGCTGTGGCCCGGGAGGGCAGTGGAGGATGGCCCAGGTGCTTGGGCCCTACACCCCATGGGAGACCAGGATAAGTACCTGGCTCCTGCCATCAGATCAGCGCAGTGCACCGGCCGCAGCGCACCGGCCGCAGCGCACCGGCCGCAGCGCACCGGCCGCGGTGGCCATTGGAGGGTGAACCAACGGCAAAGGAAGACCTTTCTCTCTGTCTCTCTCACTGTCCACTCTGCCTGTCAAAAGAAAAAAAAAAAAAGCCAATAAGCTAAATTGCTGTAGTTTTGTCCTTTGACATCAGCAGGGTCCTAGGCCGGCATTGTGGCACAGCAGGTTCAAGTCCCGGCTGCTCCACTTCTGATCCAGCTCTCTGCTGTGGCCTGGGAAAGCAGTGGACGATGGCCCAAGTCCTTGGGCCCTGCACCCACGTGGGAGACCTGGAAGAAGCTCCTGGCTTCAGATCAGCGCAGCTCCGGCTGTTGCGGCAATTTGGGGAGTGAACCAGCGGATGGAAGACCCCTCCCTCTGTCCCTCTCTCTTTAACTCTGCCTCTCAAATAAATAAATCTTTAAAGGGGGGGGGAGGCTGTGAGGATTAGAGACCCCTTCCCCCTTGGAGCTTAGAAGGGAAAAAAGTCTGAGTAGTGGGAGAAGAGAGAAAGGAAGAGGACTTGGCTATCGGTCATACATGACGGGGGCGGGGGGCTGCTCCCCTCTCTCAGGCGGGGCTCCAGCCTGGCCCAGCCCTGGCCATTGCAGGCATAGAGGAGTGAACCAGTGGATGGAAGATCTCTCCCTCCCTCCCTCCCTCCCGCCCTCTGTCTCCTTTCAAATAGATGAACATAAACATTTTTTTTAAAAAGCGATGGGCGGTTTCATGGCAGGGCAGGGACAAAGCCACGGGAACAGAGCTGCTTAGTTAACCGCAGGTGACGTTGGTGAGGTCAAGGGCAGCGCTTGGGCCCCTGCCTGCCACCCCCACGTCCCGTGTCAGCACCTCCACTGCCGCGCCAGCTCCCCCACAACGTGCCTGGGAAGGAAGTGAAAGATGACGGGACGCTTGGGCCCCTGCCTCCTGCGTGGGAGACCCGCACGGGGATTCAGGCTCCTGGACTGCAGCCATCTGGGGAGTGAGCCGTGGACAGATGTCTTTGCCCCTCTGCTTTTCAGATAGATCATTTTTTTAAGTAGTGCAGAGGGAGCGTTATTATGCCCATCGACACGGGCCTTTGAGGGAACCGGCTGCGCCTCACTGTCAGACACGCGGCTTAGTGTCAGCTCAGGGAGGTGGAACTCCCGGGTGACTTCGTTGCGATTTTTCAGCCTGGTCTGTGGGGGCCCAGCGAGAGGACTTAGTACAAAACAACGGCCTCTTGTAATGTTTTATTTACCAGTTTACATGCTCGCCTGTGGAATACACACACCGTGAGTGTCCAGCGCGGGTGACCCCAGATGCGGCCGTGGAGCCCGCTCCCGGATCAGGGGCGAGCCCGGGGCCGGTATCCCAGGAGCCTGCTGGGCCCTCTTCTGAGAAGCCGTGGGGTTGTGTGGCCGTCCCGCTGGACCAGGAGCAGGCCGACTGGCTGGCAGGCTCGGCACCGCCCGCCGGCCTGTGCCGCACGACCCGTAAGGATGGGTTTTACATTCGCTAATGGCAAAGCGTTTTTGGAAGACTGTTCCGTGACACGTTTTGCTCGTCTGCACCCGTCCGTGGCTGTTTCTGCACAGCTTGCTCCACACAGTCCCACACACCTACCTGGCCCTCGGGAGAAGGAGCGACAGCCCCTGCATGAACACGAGGATGGGGGCCGGGTCTCGGCCACTCGCGACCCTCCCCCGGGGCTTCACACAGGGCCTGGCACCCGCAGACATTCAGGAGGGTGACTGCTCTCCCAGGGGAGAGGGACGCAGACACTGAGGACCAGACTCCAGAAGGCTGTGGGGCCGCCCTCCCACAGGCAGCGTGTCTGCTGGCCCAGTGCGTGCATTCTGAGTCAGCGTCCACGCTTCCCCCACCCCCGGCACCGTCCGTGACACGCGGAAAACCGTCCACCCCGCGTGTTCCTGCCGCTGCTGTCGCCTCCCACGCGCCTCGCTCCACCGCCACTCCCTCACCTCTCAGGTCCCCAGAGGAACCGAAAACCGAGCTTCACCGCGACCCAGTGACCGCTCCCGGGGCGCCCTGGCTGCCGTGCCCAGATCAACACCGCGAGTCCCTGGGGGAAGGGACTGGGTGGGTTCAGCCACTGGCCGGGACCAGGCCTCTCCTGACACCGCATTTTCACAGGGAGACGGCAGATGGATGCATCGCGCTCCAAGACCTCACGGCCCTTTCGGAGCCGCTAGTGCACTTCGAGAAAGCAGCGGGCTGGGAGGCGGCCAGGCCTGCGTCGTTCCGGCAGGGCCACGGGGATCCAGAACTCCCCTCCCAGCAGGGCACAGACAGGACCCAAGTGGGCGAAAGGACCATTGCTCAGAGGTGAAGGGCACACCCCAGGCCACTGGGGGGCGAGTGTGAGCTGGAGCTGCAGGGGTGCCCCCCCACCACGGAGGGGAAGGCAGGGTGGAGAGGAGTGCGCAGGACCCCAGGGGCAGAGGGCAGCTGCCCATGCCAGGCCACCGTGGCTGGCCCGGGCTCCGAGAACGCCAGGCCAGCCGACTCTCCCGCCCACCCCAAGGGCGCCTGTTCACTGGGACTTAGCCTGCCCTTCACCCCTTCCCAGGACCTGAGACCATGCACTCAGAAAATGACTTGCAACTTCCAGACCAGAGACAGTGCTGGGCCCCGCCCCCACCGAGGGCATGGGGCCACGTGGCTAGCAGTGGAAGCCCGGAGTGCTGCCAGGGACAGTGCGCAGGACAGCCCCCCAACTGCAAAGAATTATCCAGACAAAATGCCCACGGTGCCAAGGGGAGAAACCTTGTCCTAAGCTAAGCGCTCTGGCCGCCTCCTCTGTCCCCCACCCCTGCGTCCAGCCTCCACCGGGACACCTCCTGGCACCCGCCCCAGCTGGTGCAGCCCCCGGACCTCTCTCAACTCTGCCCACGTTGGGCTGAATCCCAGCAGTGTCCCCCAGACAGTGTCCCCTCAGCAGCCACCTGACATCTGGGTCCCGCCTCCCACAGCCACGCCCAGCCCTGGACTCCATCAGACCCAGTCCCATAACCCCTCCAGCCTCGCCTGCCCCCAGGCTCACTACTTCCAAGCATCGTGGAACAAGGCAGAATCTTCAGAGCCGCTCAAAGCCAAGGTCGCGCCCAGAGCTCTCGTGACGTCCCCCAGCGCGGTCCCCTGGAGTGTTCCCCCCCAAAGCGCACTTGCTTCTAGCCGTGGGCCATGGAACACCCGGCCTGTGTCTTGCACGGGTGTCACTGGCTAGAAACTAGGGAAGGTGGCCCAAAGGGACCTCGTCCTGTGGTCCCTGGGAAGAGGGCACCGTGGGGCTCAGGGCCTCAGGGGGCACAGGAAGAACCGGTGGCCAAGCAAGTGTGCAGCTCTCCTGAAACCAGCGAGGCCCCGGCGGAGGGGGCTGGCCCTTGTCTCTGTGCCCCTGCCACCCCTGCTCCTCTTAGTCCTACATAGGCGCCTAAGATAAGGCCAGCTGAGGTCCAGACCAGAACGCCCAGCCACCAGCACTCCTCTCCCCCAGACACCCCTCGAAGCCCAGAAATGCAACCAAGGCACCCGCCAGGATGCCGGCCGAGCACCCCTGCCCCAGTGCCACCTAGGGCCCCCCACTGCAGGTGCACCTCCACACCCACAGGCCAGCAGCAGCGGGAGGACGGGGGCTGGGCGGGCAGGGGAGCCACGGCCACGCCGGCCCCGCCGTCACTGCAGCCCCACTAGCTCCGTGATGGGCGGGGCGTGCACCATGAACTCCTCGTAGCGACTGAGAAATAACCGGAAGCGAGACAGGTAGGAGTCCTCGTTGTAGGGCAGCTGCTTGTCGCGGAGAAACTGAGACACCACCGGCTTCACCTGGAGGAAAGTGAGGGGCAGAGGGAGCCACGAGCGGGGGCGGGGGCTGCCTCGGCCCCGCCCACCCCGGCCCCGGCTCTGGCTGGTCTTGTCCCCCGTGACCTGGATGGCAGCCAGGGCTCCCTTTTATGCGGCACCTACTGTGTGCCAAACGCTTCAGGCCTCTTTATTTCCTCCTCAAAGCCGGCTGCTGCAAGCACCGCGCTCTCCCCTTTTACAGAATCAGAGGCATCCCTGAACTTGGCCGGGGCTCACCACTAGCAAGAGTCCCACCTGCTGATCTGAAACCCGCCTGCTGCTTCGCCTGGGTGACCTCGGAGCCGCCAGCTGGGGGACGCGGGGTTCAGGTGGACCCTGGGGGTGACCCACGCTGCCCTTCGTCCCAGCCGCCCCCCAACCCCGAGCCCTCGCCTACCTTCAGGCACATGTGGTCAGAGAGCCTGGGGAATAGGTGGTGCTCCACGTGGCAGCTGATGAGCGAGTGGCCGAAGGCCCAGTCCAGCACGGGCTGCCGGGGCAGGTTCAGCACCCCCAGGCTCATCATGTGAATCCGCCGGGGCTTCTTGTCCAGCGAGAACATGGGCAGCCCGATGTGCTGTGACGGACAGGCGGGTGATTGACAGGAGGGTCACGCCCTGGGGCGGGGCCGGGCAGCCCGGGACCAGCCCACCCTGCTCCAGACTTCCTCATCAAGCACTCAGGGGTCCGGGAGGTTCTTCTGACTGCCCCCCACAAACCTACTAAGGCAGGACCCGGGAGAGTAGGGAGCCGGGTTCCTGCACCAGCTCCAGTGCCAACCCTGTGTGCCCTGCGTGACCTCCCCCATCTCTGGGCTGGGCCGGGCTGGGCTGGGCTGGACTGGGCACCTCGGCCCCCTGATGCTCTGGCACCTGCGACTGCCCACACTCACAGCACCACACTGCCTCATCCCACCAGACCTCCTCCAAAATTCTGTTCATTCAAGGTCAAGTTGGCACATCCTCTTGTATTTTTCCATTGAACAAGCATGGAGAGGCGCTGCCCTGGCCAGCACTGTCCTGGCTCTGGGGCACTCAGAGGTGGACGGGAGCCCCCGTTAGCACAGGAGAGGCAGACGTGGGATTACATTATCCAAACAGCTGCGCTAAGTGCCCGGACGGTGACACACAGGGAGGTGGAGCCTGGGGCCCTCCCCAGTCGGGACGAGGGAAGTGTCCCCCAGGAAATGGCACCAGAACTGCGTGCTGAGCCCCCGGCCTTTCACGAAGCCCCCATCCCCACCCCAGTCCTGCATCCCCTTCCTCTGCCTGTTCAGGGCACTGGCTGGTGCCTGGATCGACCCTGGCTGGGCATCAGGGCCAGCCAGCGTGGAGAAGCAAAGCCCCGCTGGAAACCCGAAGTCCGGGCTGAAGCCGGGAGTCGGGGCAGCCTCTGCCGGGCCCCTGCCCAGGCACCGTGGAGAACATGGCCCAGCCGCCCGCGCCCAGGCCGCGGAGGCCTCACCTGGAAGATGTTGACGTGGAGGTAGGGGTGGGCCAGCAGGGACCTGGTGAGCAGCATGCAGAGCAGGGCCGAGCCGCGGCTCCGGAAGCCCGACACGTGCCGGAGCAGCCAGTAGTGAGAGTAGAGGCCCAGGGAGATGAGGGCCAGCGTCCGCAGCGCCGCCCCCAGGTCCGCCTTCCTGAGCCGCTCTGCCAGGGGGCACGAGACACAGAGTGAGTCCCCGGCTGCCTCCGCCGCCCTGCAAGGTGAGGGCGCCGTGGTGCAGGTGAGGAATCGGAGAGATTAAACAGCCCGACCAAGGTCGTGACCTGGAGGAAATTTCCAGAATAAACGAGACTGCAGAGACCTGAGTCAGCGGGAGCGAGGTGGGCTGTGACCCTTCATCTCCGCCCAGCCCCCGCGGGGAACCGCCCAGCAAGACAGGCGGCAGGGAGTCAGCTCTGGGGCATCGTGGGAGAGAAGTTAGTCACCCCAGAGCTCGGCCCCTCCCACGGACAGACAACCCCGAATGCAAGTACAGACCCAGGCCCTCGCGTGCTTACCGACAGCCACCAGCGGGGTCATGATGGGCACCAAGAAGGGGGCCAAGAACATGTAGACGTAGCGATTGAGGCAAGGCAGCTTCCAGGTGCTCGAGTCGCCCAGACCCACCACGTTGGTGTAGCCATGGTGCATCTTGACGTGGCCGTACTCGGCGTACTCTGCCGTGAAAGACGTGCACACCTAGGGGAGGAGCCCCGGAGGGAGCGGCATCAGGGGCGGCTGAGCCCGGCAGGACGCGGGGACGCCTTCCTGCCCTGCACCCCCATCATCAGCCTTGACCGTCAACTCCCAGGTAGCCGTGACCACACAGCAGCAGCCAGGAGAAACAGCCGCACCCACCATGGGTGGAAGGCCAGACCCCAGAGTGCCACTGTGCCACTGTCCACCCAGGCAACCCTGAGGGCCCCAGGGGCTGGCAAGACAGGGTGCACTGTGGATAAAGCTCCTGGCATGGGTTGCAATTTTGTGCCATTTAACTTGCACATACCTGCACCTCCCAATACCATGTTGCAGTCGGAATCCGTAGCAGTCGGGAAAGGGGGCACAGGAGTGGTCCGGGGGCGGGGGACCATCTGAATTGCACAGGGTGGAGTGAGGCTGCCACGAGTGGAGGCCGAGGGCTCCCTTCCCCCTAAGGGGGACCCCTCAGAGATTCTCCCGCAACAAGGAGAACAGTCATTCTCTATGCAAAAGAGGAGCAAAGGATGCAAATGAGCATGCAGATGCCAGCCCTTTCCCATGCACCCCCCAGGCCAGAAGGTTGTGCTCATTTTAGTGGAGCTGCTGCCAGGCTGTTTCTGGGGGCACCGGTCCCCGAGCCTGGTGGAGCCAACGGGCCAGCTCCATTGAGCGTTCGCTATGCACCAGGCTCAGGCTCCGCCTGGGTGCTTTACCCACTTCCACAGCCAGGGGGCAGTGCTGTCCCCGTTAGCAGCCCACAGAGGCCAAAACTGAGAGGGAAAGCAGCCAGGTGACCCCAGGGCACACGCTTAGGTGGCGGCAGAGGCAGGAGCTGGATGGGAAGGCTCGGATGCC
Source organism: Oryctolagus cuniculus (assembly GCF_051225735.1). Taxonomy (NCBI): domain Eukaryota; kingdom Metazoa; phylum Chordata; class Mammalia; order Lagomorpha; family Leporidae; genus Oryctolagus; species Oryctolagus cuniculus. Next base: position 5,552,817 of record NC_142883.1, on the reverse strand, counting down.
ACCCGAGACTCCTGACACTTACAGCAAACGAGCCGGGAGCGGGGGCAAGAGCAGAGAAGAAAGGTAGAGAACAGGTTTGCCAGGGCCCGCGCGGTGGCGCAGCGGGTGAAGCCCCCGCCTGCACTGCCGCATCCCACATGGGCAGGGGTTCGTGTCCCGGCTGCTCCACTTCCAATTCTGCTCCCTGTTAACGCACGTGGGAAAAGCAGCGGATAATGGCCCAGGTGTTTGGGCTCCTGCACCCACGTGGGAGACCCAGAGGAAGCTCCTGGCTTCAGCCTGGCCCATCCCCAGCCGTTGTGGCCACTGGGGAGTGAACCAGTGGATGGAAAATCTCCCTTTCTCCTTTTCTCTCTCTGTAACTCTACCTTTCAAATAAATAAAATCTTTAAAAAAAAAAAAAAAAAGGCAGGAAGCTGGATTGGAGGTGGAGCCAGGACTCAAACCCAGGAATTCTGTGGCAGGAAGTGGGCTTCCCAAGCGGCATCAACCCCTGAGCCAGACTCCCGCCCTGGTTGATTTATCTGGACATCCTATATCCTGTCTGAGAAACCTATCACCACAGCCCAGAGTCCCAGCGACCCCCACCACTCTGAAGGCAGCTGGGGAAGCGCTGCCCCCCTGCCCCGCCCCTTCCCCGGGGATCCCCCAAAGGGTCCAGAGTTGGGAATGGGAGTCGGGCAGGCTCCAGTCCAAGTCCTTCCCGCCTGAGGGACACTGCCCCTGGGTGTCCCCGAGCCCTTCTTTCCCACCCTGCCCGGGCCTGCTGCCCTCTGCGCCTGCGCCTGTGCCTGTCTCCAGGGTGGCCCTGCTGTGGCTCCGGCCCCAAGCTGGAAGCCGGCCCATTGCACTGGGCTCCTCCCTTTGCCTCCTCGCCCCCAGACCCAACCCGGGCAACCTCCTCCGGCCCCTAGCAGCCGCTGGCTGTCTCCCGCCTCCAATCCAGCAGAGTGACCTAATTAACGCCCAACTTTTTGATTGTGTCAGAATTTTATATCTGTGGCTTTTTAATCCTGTCACGTGCTGTGTGTTTAAGATAAAGCAGAAGAGAGAAGGACACGGAAGACACCGATGACCTGGGCCAGCTCCCAGGAGGACAAGGGGCAGCGGCCGACCAGGGGAGGGCCACCTGTCACTGGCCCTCGGGGATCCTGAAACCTAGGCAAAAAATAAGCCGTCTTTGAAAGCGGCCGACTTGGACAACTGTCGGGCCGTGGGACAAAGTCCCGGCCCCTCTGCCTGGCACGTGGGTCTCCGTGCTGCCTTCCTCCAGGGAGTCTGCTAGATTTACTGACCCCAGGTTTCTGTGGGCCCAGGGGCCCTGCGCTGCTTCCTGTCTGTCCGTTTGTCTGAAACCCCCCTCCTGCCTCGGAGCTGCCCTGCCAGTGCTGGAAGCTTCTCCTCCCGAAAGGATCGCCAGGGTCCCCAGGCCTCTGCAGCACCGACACTGGGGGGGGGGGGGCCTTTTTGTTTGTTTTTGCTGGGGAGTGGTTCTGTGTGTGGTAGGGTGTTGAGCAGCACCCTTGGCCCTTGTCGACTGCACACACACACACACACACACACACAGGCTCCAGACCTGGCCCAGTGTCCTCGCCACAAGCCCCCCACCACCCCACCCCACCGTCCCAGTGGCCTGGTCCCCTTGTGCGGGCCGGGGTCCTGGGCTGCCCTGGGCTTGCATCCCAGTTGTCCCGCATGTCCACCCTCAGGCAGCCTTGAGCGAGAGAGTCGTGACCCCCTGGGTCCAGGTTTGCTCATCTACAAGTGGGGGTGATAACAGCTTTGACCTCCCAGGGAGCCATGACCTTGAGCAAACCCACAGTGAGGGGCGGACTGCAGCCCGCAGCCTCGGCTCACGTCCTTGGTCTCTGTCTCTTTCCCTGCTCCACTCTGAGCCTTGGGTCTTTGCCCATTTTTCTTTGATTGATTCGAGAGGCAGAGAGATGGACAGGGAGTTCCCACCCCCAGATGCCTGCAAACAGCCGGCAAGGGGCTGGGGTGGGAGAGAAGTCTCTGCCGCTGCTCCCCAGGTCCTCCCTCAAGGTGACACTGCGCAGACTCGGTGCGACACCAGCCCGCCCAGTGCTGTTCCAGGGGCCTCCCCGGCCCCCAGCCCTCCTCTGCCTCGGCAGGAACCACCTCGAGACCCCTTGCTTTGCTGGTGTATCAGGCTTGTCCCCGCCGCAGCACAGGGAGGAACAGCCAGGATCCACACACACGGTGCTGGACTGTGTCCTTCCCTTGCTTCAGATACTGAGTGGGCTTACTGGGGGAAACCTGGGAGGGGTCCACCAGACCTCTCTGTCCTAGTTTCGCCAGTTCTGTGGCTCTGTTTTAAAAACTTTCTTTCTATTACAAAGATATGGTTTGTGCTGAAGATCTGAGCGCGCCCTCTGAATACACTTTTAAAGTTTAAAAAAAGAAAAAATCATAGCTGAGCTCACTCAGAGAACAGCAGAGAGGAGCAGCGAGAAGAGAGAGAGAGAGAGAGAGAGAGACGGCGGCCGGGGCTGGGACCTGCAGGAAGCAGCGGGGGCCCCCTGGTCCCCTGGTGTGGGCCCCCCCAAGGCACAGCTCCCCGAGGCCCCGCTGGGAGCTGGGACCCCTCCCTGCGGCACAAAGCCCACTTCACAAGGAGGTTTGGCAGCTGTGCCACAACACAGGGCTCTGTGCCTGGCACGGCCCGGCCCTGGCCACGCAGGGGAGCATCCTGGGCTGACAAGCAGGAGAGCCCCTCTCGCCCTCCGACCTCAGGAGTTAGTCCTGCCCATGCCCCAGGAGACACCTGCACACCCCCACCCCCGCCTGGTGGCCAGCGAAGCATATTGCCCTTCCTGGCAGTCCCAGGGACACATGCCCTGGACGGGGAGGGGCAGGCGCCCTCACCAAGCAAAGCCAGCATTGTCTGTGGGCTGGAGAAAGGGCTGGGGGTGCCATCAGGGCGGCTGGAACTTCCTCCTGCGGGCCCGGCATGGCCGAGGGTGGTGGGGGCGCAGGCCTGACTCCTGCCAGAGTGGGAGCCTCCCCCACACCCGTCCCTTGCACTGGCTCAGAGAGGGCGAGGCCCTGCCAACACTCAGCTGCCATCTGAGGCCACAGGACAGCCCGAGGCACCTGGGCCTGAGAACCCAGCGACCCTGCGGTGAGGACGTCGGCTGGGGGCCAAGGTTTGGGGAGAGCAAGGCACCCAGCAGGACCCATGAGAGAAGACTCTAGAAGGGAGGAGGAGGGTCCCCGGGCAGCCACCGAGGACGGATGGGACTCTGGCCAGCAGAGGGACAGACCCAGCACCCCACACACACACACATGCACAGCCCAGCTGAGCTCTGTCCTATTCCAGTTAACCAAAATAAGACTACCACCTCCACGTGCTGACGCCTTCCGGAAGCTGGAGGCGGGGCTAATGCCCTGCGGAGGACTCAGATCGGCCCTTGGTCAAGGCCTGGGCTGTCTCAGTTCATGACTATGATGACCGCCTGTTTATCAGACTAACACTTAGACATGAATTAAGTAACTAGCCCAAGGTCAAGGCAGTTCGAGGCTGGGATTGCAGCGAGGCATGAGGCCCCAAAGGCTGTGTGACCCCGACACCATCCCCACGTCCAGCCCACAAGACCCGCCTCCCCCACAAGGCCCACACTACCCCCACCAATGCTAGCCGGCCTGGGGGTGCCAGGTCACTTCTCTTGTGCCCAGAGGTCCTCCCAGACCCACTGCTGTGCCACTTCCCACAGTTCACTGCGGCACACGGGGTGGCTGTCACAACACAAGGTGTGGTCACAACTTTCCCTCCTCAATTGCAGGGTCCCCCAGGAAGTGGCCCTTCGTCAGGCAGCTTTTCTCTGGACTTGGTCCCCAAGTCAACGTCGCCGTCATTGTAGACAAATACCGATGGAAAACCTCCCGAGCGCTCTAGCCAGAGCCAGAGCTAAAGAGACAAACAGGCGGCCAGGAGGCCAAGCTCTGGGGCGCACAGAGACAAGACAGGGAGCAGCAAGCCAAAGCCAGCTCAGAGGCGTCCTGGGCCTGCAGGGCTCTGGCTGAGTTCTCCAGCCAGCGAGTCCTGGAAGCCTTCTCGGAGGAGGCCACGCTGGCTGTACCTTTGCTCTGCACACGGAGCGGCTCCTGGGTGCCCCAGGCCATGCAGCCCAGAGTCCCACACTCCAGTGGCTATCAGCTCCCCCGGGGAACCTGTGGGCCTCTTCTCCCCTTATCCTGGGCTTCACCTTGCTCAGCCGCACCCCAAGTTTGCAAGCCATGAGGTCATCGCTGTACCTAAACCTCTTGCGGCCGATTAGTCCGGAATTCGCAATACCTGCTCGTCCTCCGCTGCCTCCAGGCTCCTGGCGCTCGGTCCAGCTTTGAAAAATCCAGAGCTAAGCCCAGCCCTCAGGTTCCGGGATTACAACACTGCCCCTGAAGCCGCCCAGTGTGGCGCCTGCTTGCCTCCCGTGGGTTACAGACGTGGTGGGCACTGGTCTCGTGCACCTGGCTGGAGCCACACCTGGGGATCCCTGGGAAGGAAAGTGTCTCACAGCTGACCCTGAGGCTCGGGAGTGTGTTGATTCCGGTGTTGTCCTTGTACTTCTGACACGTGGGGGCAGGGTGGTGGGAAGGGGAACAGAGGGGCTGGGGATGCAAGGTGGAAGCGTCTCCCCCGCTCGGCTGACCGGGAACAAGACGTGTGCGTGTGCATTTAATGACTTGCAGTTTTATAAAGTTGCATCACTTTATAAGAAGTTCACAACTGAGCTCACTGGCCAGAAAAGGACAATTTCTGTTGCCAGCTCTCCTGTCATCTCTAAGTGGCCTGGGTGGCCAGGTGAGGCTGCCCCTGGACCGGATCAGAGACTTTGGAAACGAGTCAGGAGACAAAGATAGCCTGGCCTGGAACCTTTGCCTTCCTGCGCTTGCCAACAGGTGAGAAGGCAGCAGAGGCGGGGGGGGGGGGGCGGGAGAAGGGGGGGGGCTTCCTGGAGCAGGGTCGGGGGAGCAGAGGGCTCTTCAGTTTGGCTCAGCCACTGCCAGGTATTGGAAGAGCGGCGTCAGGCCTTTCCCCTCCCCCACCTCTCTCTGCCAGTCACATTTTAAGTCCTGATTGCAACACCTGGAAGCCCCAACAGTTGTAGTTGTGAGCCAAGACAACCCCGTCCCAGGACCTGTCAGCCTGGCAGGAGGACAAAGCCCTGGTCTCATTTTGCCCGGGGCTACAGAGCAGCCAAAAGGCACCCACAGGAGAAAGGAGAGGCCCAGGTCAAGTGCATGGCCACAGGGAGACACTTGGACGTGCTCATCAAGTCTCCCCCACCGGCTGCAAACTCCTTCCCAAGGGCTGGTAGAAGTGCGCACACACACACACACACACGCTGCACACGGCACCCTCGACTCCACACCAACAGCTGCAGCCGGTACACACCTGCACACAGCAGCCACCCACCCTCTCCTCCCAGGCTCACCTCCACGAAGAAAAGCTCCCAGATCTTGCTCCAGCGTTTGGACTCGGTGAGCGCACCGTGAGTGGCCAGGTGGCTGCCCTTGACCGTGAGCGTGTAGTGGCACACACCCAATATCGTGATGCCGGAGGCAAAGACCAGGGCGTTCTCGGAGCGCAGGCACAGGAACCCTGCACAGAGACAGGACAGGGGGACGAGGTCGTTCTCAGGATTCCTGAGGTCTGTGCCAAACACCCAGCCCTGGGGCCGCACCGGCAGGAGGGAGGCAGGTCCCCCTGTGGCTGGGGGAAGGGCTGGCTCTGCCGCGGGATGTGGGACACAGCACAGCAGCCGACGGCTTGCACCCTCGGCTTCCCTTCCTCGAGCAGGGGTGGGGGCCGGAGTGTCGGGGATCCCATAGCAGAAGGGGTCCAGAGAAAACCCACCTTCTCTCCCCACTCCCCTCGCCCCTCCCTGGTGTCCCCAAGAGCATCCTCCCCCTTCCCCAAGCCCCTCACCCCTCCCCAGCCCTCCGGGAAACCAGTACCCGTGGCATCCCAGGCTTTCTCCCTTAGCACCCGGCTCCCTTGGGAGACACCAGGCTGCACACTTCAAATCCTACTCGCGGGTTTGGAGGACGTGTGACCCTCCACCCCGAGAGCGCCTTCCGCAGCCCAGCCCAGACCGGCCGGCGCCTGGGTTTCTCACCGGCCGGCAAGGCGAGGAGGCTGAGCGCGAGGATGGCGCAGTCCACGCCGTGGCGCTCCCACCACGAGCTCGCCTTCACCACGTCCTGGACGCGCGCCTCCAGCTCGCTCAGCAGCCCCTCGGCCCCGCCGCCCGCGGAGCGCGCGTCCTGCTCCGGCTCCATGGCCTCCCTGCGCGCCGGGTCAGGACGCGGCGCAGGACCGGGGTGTGTGTCTGCGGCGCCGGGGAGGCGGGGAGTGCGAGCGGGGCGGACCGGGGCGGAGTCACGCGCCGGCTGGGGACACCGGTCCTCCGGGTCACCGTGCTGGACGTCCCGGCGCCTCCTGCGGCGCGCGACAGCCACCCGCCCCACGTCAGGTGCACGCTCCAGGTCGGCTGCCCCGGGACCGGCGCGGGAGGAGCCGGGGGATGTGCAGACGTGGGGAGGTCACTGGGGAGCGGGGATGGAGTGCAAGAGGACCAGCCTGGAGTGGAGGAGATCGGATGAGTAGACAGAGATGTCGGGGAGACCCCCCCACACCGTGGCTTTTCCTGAGCCCCCAATGTCCTGCTGTTCCGGCACCCTGCTGGGGCTTCAGATACCCAGACTCTGATTGGCACCCAGCACCCCTATCCCCCAGGCGGCTCAGGCCTCAGGAGGTTCCTTGTCTGCAAGGCCAACAGACATCAGGACCTGGAGCAGTGCCTGGCTCTCCAATGTTTATGAAATCTTGGCACAGAAAATCCAAGGACTCACTCCTGTGGTTGAGCAGAGAGTGAATGAGGTCCTTAGCATGGGGGTCTCCTGCTGGGTCATGGTTCAGGTGAGAGGGTGCAGAGCTATAGAGAAGCCATCCCACAGACCCCCCACTCTGGGCGCCTGGACACAACCCTGAGGTCCCTCTACAGCTCCACTCGCCAGGGTGCCCAGCTCCCAACCCAGGGTCCCAGCCGAGTCCTCTGGAGTGGGGGGGGGGGGGGGAGGTGTCGGGGCCACACCTGTGCTGGCCCTCCCATCATCCCAGGCCTGTCTATCCTGGCTGGAGCTGACCTTGGTCCTCCAAAGAAAAGCCCAGCCAGGACACCAGAACCAGGAGTCAGGAAGTCCAGCCGGGTCTCCCCCGGGGGTGGCAGGGACTGGCACCAAGGGCATTGCTGCTGCCTCCCAGGGTGTGCATTGGTGGGAAGCTGGGGTCAGGAGGAGGAAGCCAGGCACTCTGGTGTGGGCTGTGAGCATCTTAACCACGAGGCCACAGGCCGGGTCCTGTGTCAGTGAAGGGAGGGGTGGCCACCTGCCTCCCCCTCCCCCACCCTCTCCCTCCCCAGTGCACTAGAGTTTTCAAGGAGGGGCCACGTGCACTTTGAAAAAGCACATTCCCGTTCAGTATGCAAATTACAGCGCATTCCTAAGGGGGGTGTGCTTGCCTCAGACCCATCAGGTGCATCCTGGGACATCTGAGGGGTGCGGGGAGGGGCAATGCAGGGTGCCCACAGGCGAGGTGTGTGAGAGCAGTTTAGGGGAGCCGGGAAGCTGGATGGAGTGGATGGAGCGAGGGAGACCAGGTCAGGGACTGGTTCAGCACCCCCAAAACAAGACAGAGAGGCTACGGGGCAGATGACGGGGGTCCCCAAACCAGGAGGAGTTGAGTGGGCAGTCACCCAAAAAATGCACCAGCAGCCAACAAGCACACCAGAGGATGCTGCCACCGGGAGTCCACAGGGAAATGCAATTTAAAGCTCTGAGAATATTGGGACCGGAGCTGTGGCGTAGTAGGTTAAGCCTCCGTCTGCAGAGCCTGCATCCCATACGGGCGTGGGTTCAAGTCTGACAGCTCCACTTCTGATCCAGCTCCCTGCTAATGCACGTGGGGAAGCAGTGGAAGATGGCCCGAGTGCATGGCCCCTGCACCCACGTGGGAGACCCAGAAGAGGCGCCTGGCTCCTGGCTTCAGCTATTGTGGCCATTTGGGGGAGTGAACCAGTGGCTGGAAGACCTCTCTCTGTCTCTCCCTCTCTCTCTGTCTGTAACTCTTTCTCTCAAATAAATATTTAAATAAGATTGTCTTTCAGCCCCACTGATATGGCTGAAGTGGACCAGATGAGCAGGGCTACGTGCTGGCGAGGCAGGGCAGGGGAGGGAGCCGCTGGCCTCTCCCCCACCGCTGATGAGGGGGAGAAGTGGTTCAACCCCTGGGCAAACAGCCGGGCAGCTTCTCATGGGGTTAGCGTATGACCCAACCATGCGGCTCCCAAATATTTACCCAAGAGGAACAAAAACAGAGTCTTATACCTGAGTGACCACAGCAGCCGGACCCACGGTGGCCGGAGTGGAAACAGCCTACGTGTGCATGCACAGCCAGACCACCACACGGCCACAGAATGTCGGCCATGGACCGGGCGGCCACGGCAGCCAGCCGACTCAGACGTGTGTGCGCGAAGCCCGCCCTGCTGGATTCCGCACAGGTGATAGAAATCAAAGCGGCAGTGGCCTGGGGCGCAGAGGTGGGGACGGTAAATGCAGAGGGGGCGAGACGCTTCCTGGGGAGAGGGAAATGGTGGCTGTGCGTATTTATCAAGTCATTGTCCTGCGCACTCCAAATGGGTTGCCCCTTATTATATTTAATTGCATCCCAATAAAGTCGATTACAGCAAAAACAAAACAGCAGGAGGATTTCTTGTGAAAGACTGAGGGAGGCCTTCGGATGAGCTGTCTCAACGCCCACGTCCCATCTGGGAGTGCCTGGCTTGTGTCCCGGCGGCGGCTCCTCTGCGTTCCAGCTTCCTGCCGAGGTGCATCCTGGGAGGTGCAGGTGAGGGCTCAAGTGCCTGGGTCCCTGCCAGCCCTGTGGGAGCCCGGATGGCTGGCGTTCCCGCCTCCTGACTTCAGCCGGGCCCAGCCCTGACTGTTGCAGGCATTTGCGGGAGTGAACCAGCAGATGGAAGATCTCTTTCTACCTGCCCGTCCCCCTGCCTTTCAAATAAATAAATAAATAAAATGTGGTGGAAACAGCGTTGTTGAAGATGAAGATCTGCAACCCCCAGATGGGCAGAGAAACACGAAAGATTCCCAGCAGCAGGGACAACTCAGATGTCCATCAGCAGTAAAATAAGCGAAGCCTGCTATTTGCACACCACAAACACGTGCAGCCCGGGAGCCGGTGTTGTGCCCAGCGGGTTGAGCCGCCACTTGCGCCAGCGCCGGCGCCCACACCAGAACACCGGTTTTTTTATTTGTTGTTTGTTTGTTTGTTTTTGGACAGGCAGAGTGGACAGTGAGAGAGAGAGACAGAGAAAAAGGTCTTCCTTTTGCCGTTGGTTCACCCTCCAATGGCCGCCGCGGCCGGCGCACCGCACTGATCTGATGGCAGGAGCCAGGTGCTTTTCCTGGTCTCCCATGGGGTGCAGGGCCCAAGCACTTGGGCCATCCTCCACTGCACTCCCTGGCCACAGCAGAGGGCTGGCCTGGAAGAGGGGCAACCGGGACAGAATCCGGCGCCCCGACCGGGACTAGAACCCGGTGTGCCGGCGCCGCTAGGCGGAGGATTAGCCTAGTGAGCCGCGGCGCCGGCCTAAAACAATTTTATTTTAAAAACTGAGCATAGCCCCTGTGGAGGTATAATGCATAAGCCACGGATCCAGCACAAGGACTCGAGGGCGTCCCTTGGCCGTGGACGAGGGGCGGCTGTGCGTGTGTGGCGCAGGGGCTGACACCCCTGCCCACTGCCCCCGGAGTCAGAGCAACACCCGGACTCTTCCCCCGCCTCTCCGCACCCGCCTCACCTCCCAGCCGCTGAACCATCCCCTCCAGCTCCGGGTCCTGCCAGAAGGTGGCGACACCTTGACCAAGCCTGGAGAGGGAGGAGAGGCCCTGGGCGGTTGGCCCCAGGCCTGCCCCATCTAAGTTGCCTGCTTGACCCCTCCTGGGGGGCGGTGCAGGGAGCAGGCACGGGCAGGCTCCATAACTACTGCCCGTAGCAAGTCACTGGCAGGTTGCCATGGCAGCCTCCCCTTACCCAGCCACCCCCCACCTGGACTTGCCTCTGCTCCCACCCAACCCCCAGCTGCCTGCACAGGACCCAGCATGTGTGAACAGCACCACTGGGCTCTGGAGTCCAGCACCCTTAGTCGCTGTGTGACCTCCGGTGAGTTACTCAGCCTCTCTGAGCCTCAGTAGTTTCCTGTACACTAAAACACAGCCGTGTAAGGAGTGAGACGACCAATCCCCTATAAACTGCTGTGCACGCCTGCTCTGGAGACCGCCCCGAAGGCAGCGAGGTCTTTGGGACCTGGGACCAGCAAGGTTTCGGACTTGCGCTGGAGGGGTCTACAACCTCGGGCTGCATCGCTCTCCTGGGCCAGCGAGTCCAGTGCCCGCTGCGTCTCCATCTCCAGGTGCTCCCCTGCCTGGGCCCGGGGGACCGCTCGCTGACCTCTGACCCCCCGTCTCACCCGAGGGCTGTGTTCCTGGGCAGTGGCTTCTCCACGTGCACCCCCGCAGCCCCGCTCATCCCTGAGCGTCCGTCACTCCACGGTATTCCCAGGCCGCGTTCACCTGCTGCCTGCAGACCCCGTGGCTCTGGGCTCCCTCTCCTCCCCCCCCCCCCCCCCGTCTGCCAGCCGGCATCACGCTTCAAGGGTCGCACATGGCCAGCAGCGAGTGCTCTCGGGCACTGGGACCTGGCTGTACATGTAAGGTGTCCCCGTGTCTGGGGTGCCCACCCGTGTCAGTCAGGATAAGGAGCACCGGCTCCCAGCTGCTGTAACGGACCAGCCCAACGTCTCAGCGGCTCAGTGCAACCCGGGTTATTTCTTGTTCCCATCACAGCCCAGTCTGGGTGCCAGGGCCCCCTCCAAGTTCAAGGCAGCCAGGCCTCTTCCGTCTTTGGTGCCTCCGTCCCCACCCCTGGGCCTCAGTGGCTGACCCGGGAGCGGAAGGGAGAATGTGTGTGAAGGTAGTTTCAGCTCCAGGTCCGGAAGGGGTGCGGGGCACTTCCATCCACACCCCTGCCCACAACCCACGCATTCGGCCCCAACCCTCCCACAGGTACACGAAGGAGGCCAAGGACCCTGCAAGCCCCCCTTTGCGTTTCTCTAAGCCTCCTCCGTGACTCCCCACTCCCCCCACGGTGCCCAGCACACTGCCTCAGTGCCGTCCGTGCCCAAGTTCACCAGGTGACGGGCAGAGCAGTGCGAGAACGGGCTGCCTGCAAGAGACATGCTGGGGTTTGCTGGAGAGACAGGTCCCGCCTGCTCGCCGGACAACGCGGCTTCCCCCCGTGCTCGGCACACAGTAGGTGCTCAGTAAACACTTACGGGCTAAATGAAGAGGCCGCTGCACAGCGGGTTAGGAAAGCAGGCTCGAGCCGGCGCCGTGGCTCAATAGGCTAATCCTCCACCTTGCGGCGCCGGCACACCGGGTTCTAGTCCCGGTCGGGGCGCCGGATTCTGTCCCGGTTGCCCCTCTTCCAGGCCAGCTCTCTGCTATGGCCAGGGAGTGCAGTGGAGGATGGCCCAGGTGCTTGGGCCCTGCACCCCATGGGAGACCAGGAAAAGCACCTGGCTCCTGGCTCCTGCCATCGGATCAGCGCGGTGCGCCAGCTGCAGCGGCGGCCATTGGAGGGTGAACCAACGGCAAAGGAAGACCTTTCTCTCTGTCTCTCTCTCTCACTGTCCACTCTGCCTGTCAAAAAAAAAAAAAGGAAAGCAGGCTCGAGAGACTGAAGCTTTAAAAGCACAGTTGCAGGTGGGGAAGACATGAACCCAAACTGGAGACCGGCAAGGTCCCCCCCTCCCCGTCGTCACCTGGGCCAGGGGGAGGAGCTTCCGGAACCACTCAGACACGAGGGCCGATGGCCAGGCGGGGTGAGCTCGGGTCCCCGCTGGCCCTCCAGAGCTCCCCATCACGGGACAGAGATGACTCCGCCCTCCTGTGATTGGGATCTTCATTTGCTGGGGTTAATTACTGTTGTGGTTGGGGTGTGGTGAGAGGGAGTCCCGCCCTGGCCAAGGGGACCCCCAGCTGTGGGTGCGGAGACCCGGGGGCTGCTTCTGGGCTGGGAGGTGGCCCAGGGTGGGATCGGGTGGGCCTCTGGCCTGCAGGTTAATCACTCTGTGCGCTGGGATGGGGGCTGGGTCTTTAACCCTTCCTTGCCCCAGCCATCTGCGCCACCGCCCCCCAAAATCATCAGAGCCCCAAGAGGCCTGGCTCCCTGAGCAGCTGGCATTATTCACAGGGTGGGGCCAGGCGAGCTGGGGGCAAGCGGCCTGGCCCTGCCTCAGATCCAGTCCAGGGCAGAACGGGAACCGGAGCTCTCCCGGCTCTGGCCCAGCACCCACCTCACCCGAGGACCCTGCCCCTGCCTGCTGCGGCCACCCTCAGCCTCCAGCCGGGCTCCCCAGCCACCAGCTCTTCTGCAAGGACAAAGCCAGGTGCGTGAGGGCCCAGAGAGGCAGTCAGGGAGGGAGAGGAGCGAGGGGAGGCAGGCCTGGAGCTGGCAGGACCCTGCTGAAGGGCCAGGGGCTGAGGGCCTCTCTCCGCCTCCCATGTGAAAGGAAACCGAGACCCAGACACTGCCCCGAGTTATACAACAGGTTAGGTGCTTGAGAGCCCAGGCCAGGGCTGCGGGCAGTGCAGGTGCCTGGCTGTGGGCAGTGCAGGTGCCGGCTGTGGGCAGTGCAGGTCCCCGGCTGTGGGCAGTGCAGGTCTCGGCTGTGGGCAGTGCAGGTGCCTGGCTGTGGGCAGTGCAGGTCCCCGGCTGTGGGCAGTGCAGGTCTCGGCTGTGGGCAGTGCAGGTGCCCGGCTGTGGGCAGTGCAGGTGCCGGCTGTGGGAAGTGCAGGTCCCCGGCTGTGGGCAGTGCAGGTGCCGGCTGTGGGCAGTGCAGGTCCCCGGCTGTGGGCAGTGCAGGTGCCGGCTGTGGGCAGTGCAGGTGCCGGCTGTGGGCAGTGCAGGTCTCGGCTGTGGGCAGTGCAGGTCTCAGCTGTGGGCAGTGCAGGTGCCCGGCTGTGGGCAGTGCAGGTCCCCGGCTGTGGGCAGTGCAGGTGCCGGCTGTGGGCAGTGCAGGTCCCCGGCTGTGGGCAGTGCAGGTGCCGGCTGTGGGCAGTGCAGGTCTCGGCTGTGGGCAGTGCAGGTCTCAGCTGTGGGCAGTGCAGGTGCCCGGCTGTGGGCAGTGCAGGTCCCCGGCTGTGGGCAGTGCAGGTCCCCGGCTGTGGGCAGTGCAGGTGCCGGCTGTGGGAAGTGCAGGTCCCCGGCTGTGGGCAGTGCAGGTGCCGGCTGTGGGCAGTGCAGGTCCCCGGCTGTGGGCAGTGCAGGTGCCGGCTGTGGGCAGTGCAGGTGCCGGCTGTGGGCAGTGCAGGTCTCGGCTGTGGGCAGTGCAGGTCTCAGCTGTGGGCAGTGCAGGTGCCCGGCTGTGGGCAGTGCAGGTCCCCGGCTGTGGGCAGTGCAGGTGCCGGCTGTGGGCAGTGCAGGTCCCCGGCTGTGGGCAGTGCAGGTGCCGGCTGTGGGCAGTGCAGGTCTCGGCTGTGGGCAGTGCAGGTCTCAGCTGTGGGCAGTGCAGGTGCCCGGCTGTGGGCAGTGCAGGTCCCCGGCTGTGGGCAGTGCAGGTGCCGGCTGTGGGCAGTGCAGGTCCCCGGCTGTGGGCAGTGCAGGTGCCGGCTGTGGGCAGTGCAGGTCCCCGGCTGTGGGCAGTGCAGGTGCCGGCTGTGGGCAGTGCAGGTCCCCGGCTGTGGGCAGTGCAGGTGCCCGGCTGTGGGCAGTGCAGGTCCCCGGCTGTGGGCAGTGCAGGTGCCGGCTGTGGGCAGTGCAGGTGCCGGCTGTGGGCAGTGCAGGTCCCCGGCTGTGGGCAGTGCAGGTCTCGGCTGTGGGCAGTGCAGGTCTCGGCCGTGGGCAGTGCAGGTGCCGGCTGTGGGCAGTGCAGGTCTCGGCCGTGGGCAGTGCAGGTGCCAGCTGTGGGCAGTGCAGGTCTCGGCTGTGGGCAGTGCAGGTCTCGGCCGTGGGCAGTGCAGGTGCCAGCTGTGGGCAGTGCAGGTCTCAGCTGTGGGCAGTGCAGGTCCCCGGCTGTGGGCAGTGCAGGTCTCAGCTGTGGGCAGTGCAGGTCTCGGCTGTGGGCAGTGCAGGTCCCCAGCTGTGGGCAGTGCAGGTCCCCGGCTGTGGGCAGTGCAGGTCTCAGCTGTGGGCAGTGCAGGTCTCGGCTGTGGGCAGTGCAGGTCCCCACTGGCGGGCAGTGCAGGAGCCCTGCTAGTGCAGCTTCCAGGGGTCCCAGGCCCCTTCCCCTCACCAGGGCAGCACTGAGTCCCTGTGAGAGTGGCTGTGGGCTGCAGACTGGCCTAGTGGGTCCCGTGCTGGAGCTGAGAGGGGAGTGAGGGGGCGATGCCTGTGTAGCGTGCAGGCAACCATGAACTGCGGCTGGAACCAGGCCCTGGACCCAACACGCTCCACTTCCGGTCTGTGCTGGGTGGCCTCAGCTAAGTCATTTAACCCCTCGGAGGCTGGGTGTCTGAGACTGGAGCAGGGCGATGCTCCCACGGCCGGTCAGCGGGGGAGCAGTGAGGGTTCTGTGCACTGGGGGGGGGCCAGGGGACACCACGCGGCAGCCCCCACCCTCCCTGCTGCCTAACTACAACCATGATCGGTACAAGCTGAACCTGACCTACAGCCTTCCTTCAAGAGGCTCAGGGAAAGTGAGACTAAAAGATACGTTTGTTCGGGTACAAAGACAATGTTAAATGCACGCGTCCTTTTTTCATAATATTCATTTTCCATGAACTGTTAGGAGAGGGCTCACGTGTAGTGTTGACGATGAAAGTAACAAATGGCTTCCATCTCCAGCAAGGAAAGCCCTTGGACATCTGCTCCCTGCTGCACTGCCCGCCTCGCCCACGCTGTGTGTGTGTGTGTGTGTGTGTGTGTGTGTGTGTGTGTGTGTGATGACGGAGCCTGGGGGCTCACCGGAGCGAGGCCCCCTCCCAACGCTGCCCTGTAATACTAAGCAGGCTGGGGGGGGGGGACCAGGAGGGACAGGCCCGGCTCATTGGGCCTCTGCCACCTGCTCAGGAATGCCCATGGCCCCTGCCCCTCCCAGATCCTGCCCCCAGCTCCCTGGACGCTGGGGCTGAGCTAAGCATTTTACGCTCGTCCTCACTACTGGACTCTAACGGCGGGTCGAGGGCATCGGTCTTCCCCACTTACAGATGGACGCCGGAGGCTCGGGAAAGCGAATCAGCCTTCCCAGTAACTGGCAGAGCTGCGGGGCGGGATTTGGCACAACAGCCAAGACACCGCTGGGACAGCCGCCTCGCACGTCAGCGTGCCTG
This sequence comes from Oryctolagus cuniculus, assembly GCF_051225735.1. Taxonomy (NCBI): domain Eukaryota; kingdom Metazoa; phylum Chordata; class Mammalia; order Lagomorpha; family Leporidae; genus Oryctolagus; species Oryctolagus cuniculus. The sequence continues at coordinate 5,537,388 of NC_142883.1, read as the reverse complement.
GGTTCAAGTCTTGGCTCTGCTCCCAATTCCAGCTTCCTGCTAGCGCTCACCCTGGGAGGCCACGGGCTGTGTCTCAAATAGTCGATTCCCTGATACCCCTGGGAGAGACCGGACTGAGTTCCCGGCTACTGGCTCTTGCAGGCATTTGGAAAATGAACCAGTGAGTGAGATCTCTCTCTCTCTCTCCCTCTCTTTCTCTCTCTCTCTCTCTCTCTGTGTCTCTCCTCTCTCTGTGTAACTCTGACTTTCAAATAAATAAATCTTTTAAAAAATGTATGAATTTATTTGAAAAGCAGAGTGACAGAGAGAGAGAGAGAGAGAGAGAGAAAGAGAGGGAGAGAGAGAGGTCTTCCATCTGCTGGTTCACTCCCCACTTGGCCGCAACGGCCGCAGCTGCACGGATCTGAAGCCAGGAGCCAGGAGCCAGGAGCGTCTTCCAGGTCTCCCACGCGGGTGCAGAGGCCCAAGGACTTGGGCCATCTTCCACTGCTTTCCTAGGCCATAGCAGAGATCTGGATCAGAAGAGGAGCAGCCGGGTCTCATACCAGCACCCATATGGGATGGCGGCACTTCAGGCCAGGGCTTTAACCCACTGCGCCACAGCGCCGGCCCCTAATTTTTAAAAATATTTATTTATGTCTTTGAAAGGTAGAGTAACAGAGACAGAGAGAGGTGAGGAGAGATAAATCTTCCATCCACTGGTTCACTCCCCAAATGGCTGCATAAGCCAGGGCTGGACTAGGCTGAAGCCGGGAGCCAGGAGCTTTTTCCAGGTTCCCTACGTGGGTGCAGGGGCCCAAGCACTTGGGCCATCCTCTGCTGCTTTCCCAGGTGCACTAGCAGGGAGCAGGATCGGAAGTGGAGCGGCTGGGTCTCGAACCAGCACCCGTATGGGATGCCGATGCTGCAGGCCATGACTGTAACCTACCGAACCACAGTGCTGGCCTCCACACGGGTTGTGAGAAGGCAGCTGGTCGAGCGTGGCAACAGTGGACCAGACTAGACAGGCAGCTGGTGCACACAGGGGAAGGCTTTGGTTCTGGGCGGGGGGGAGAGCCCCGTGGGGCTGGGGCTGCAGAGAGTGGGAGAGGGAGGGAGCCCACACACCCCTCCCTTGCCCACCAGCTCGGCAGCGGAGCAACTGCCCCTGGAGTTTCCAGCGCCCAGCAGCCCCTGCAATGCTCGCCGGGAGCACGCACGCCGGCGTGGGTGGGGGTGGCAGCAGGGCCCGTGAGAGTCACAGCCCGGTGGGGTTTTCCAGCCTCGCCACGCTGGCACACTCCTCGGCCCTTCCTCTAAAGACCGGCGTCAGCAGCCCTGAATGGAGCCTTGGCCTCCAAACCCCATCAGACTGCATCGTCATCGAGCAATAAAATCCCAGGGAGGGCAGCCTGCCCTCGACCTTCGCAAGGAAACAGGCTGAGAGAGGCAGCTGGGGCCAGGCTGCAGCTCTGGAGTCAGGCTCTGAGCGCCTAAGGCCGCCCAACCCTGGCCGTGACCTAGCGTCCCCAGGCCTCAGTTTTCTCCTCCATCCAATGGGTATGGTGACCCGCTGTCATTCTCAAATGCAGCCGTCACAAGGATGAACTACAGTCACAGAGGTCAAGTGCTGGCATACAGTCGGTGCTCAACAGATGCTCACTACCGTGACAGACCCAGCTGGGACCCAGCCTGTCCAGGATCGAGGTCTGGTTCCACCGCCTCCTGGCCGTGTGAGCTCATTGTAGACACCTTTGTGCTGACTTCTCATATGAAAAACAAGGGCGCCTCCTGGGGACAGGCGCTGATACCACGGAAGCTTCCGGGCCGTAGGACAGTCGCTCTTCCTGGCCTTGGAGGCCGGGCTTGGCAGGGAGACCTGTGCTGTGCCCCAGGCAAGCCGCGGGTGATACCACTTAAGCCTCAATTCCCCTAGCGGGAAGAGAGCTGGGCGCCCGTTCTGCAGAAGTCAGGTTTACGTGGATCAACCAAGGTCGTGGCTACGCAGTGGCAGCCCTGGGGTCCTCGCTGCCATCCCCAGGGCTGCCGAGGCTGGAGGTGCAGGGTGAGGAGAGCAGGAAGCCCTTGAAGGAGAGCCTGGGCCGCAGGGTTCAAGTTCAACCTGAAGCAGAGACAGGGACGGAGATGGGGAGGAGATCGGGGGACGGAGGTGGAGAGAAAGCCGCCACAAGAGACTGGGGGCCTAGAGAGTGGAGGGGCAGAGGTTAAACAGGGGCCCTGTGTTGCGGGAAGAAGCGGGGGCGGCACCCTCTCTGCCGGTGTCCTCTCCCACGCCGGCGGCTTCTGCCCTCCCTGGCAGTGCCTCACCCGCGGCCCCCATGGCAGGTCCTGCCTCTCGGCCCAGCCCCTGGGGCAGCGCGGTGTGGGGGGCCGGGTGCTCCCTCCCCACCTCGGGCCGGGAGGCCTGCCCAGGACGCGAGATCAAAGATGTCCCCATCAGAGGCTCAGGGGCCCGGGGTCAGCACAGCGTCTCGTGGCCCGGGCGTGCTGCGGGGAAACCGGTTTAAGGCCTGGTAGCTCCGGAACCTCCCAGGGCAGTGAGTGACCTCACCGCTCACAGCCTGTCTTCCCACCTGCGGAATGGGCACAGCGGTGACAGCGTAGGGTTTGCTCTGCAGGCCTGTGGTTTGGGAGTGAAGGTTAAAGGTGCATCTAAGCTCTTAACAAATGATGATAAAAACCAAAAAGCTTTGCCCTGAGTTCAGAGGTGACCAGCCTGGGTCCCTCTCTACCCGTCTCTGTGAGGCCGGCATCACCTGCCTGCCTCGCGGGGGCAGCGGGAAAGCCTCCACAATCGCCGGACTTCAGAGAGTGGTGTAGTGGGGGCAACCCCCTCTGGGAAAGACACCCAGCTCTCTGGGCACCCCAGAACAGCTTCCCCACCCCCAACACCTCCCTCTGCTTGGCTGATCATGCCTCAGGCCCTGGCAGGGCGAGCAGCGCCCCCTGCTGGTCAGGTGAGGATGTGCCCAGTGCTGCTCCGCGGGGCTGCCTAGATCCCACCTGCTGGGCGGTTGGGCCATGGCAGACACAAGGTAGCACGGTCATTATTAACTGACTAAGTGCTTTATATGCCTTGTCTTTTCACCCTGATAATAACCTAAAGGGCTAACACTGTTATAATACCTGTTCTGCATATGAGGAAACAGAGAGGCTGAGTAGCTTACCCAAGGCCACACAGAAAGGGGCAAAGCCTGTCCTGCTGCTTCGATCTGGCCATCCCGAGTCCTGCCACCTCCCGGGCAAGAGGGATGTTTCTCAGAGAACGGGATGCAGCGTGAGCAGGGGGCGGGGGAGCCACGCCAGCTGGGACTGGTCCTAACTCCAGGTTGGGAGGCCGCATCCGGAGCGCGAGAGGGCTGGGCTGCACACCATGCAGCCACCGCGGCCACCTCCATCGATCCAGGCCTCTCATCGCCCACGGACTCGCCTCTCACAGGCTGACCACAGCTCCGCACCCAGGGTCCTCGGGCCCGCTGGGGCTCAGTGGTCCATAGCTGCCCGGGTTAATGAGCCAAGTTGCTCGCGATTGTGTGTGTGTGTGTGTGTGTGTGCCCACCTGTACTTTCTAGGGAAAATATCCCCGCTGTTCCCAGAGCCTAATCTCCAAAGACTGAAACCCGTGGACTATTCTTCACGTGTAGAACTCCCCGAACCCCCACCTAAATGCTTAGGGGAGCGAGGACAGCTGAGTCGTCTTGTGTGAAATGCTTCCCTCTGCTTGTGTTTGAGGTACCCTCCGCCTGCCTGGAGCTGCACCTGCTTCCACTGCCCAGGAACCCGACTCCACACCCCCCACTGCTGCCAATCAACTCTGCCCAGCCTCAGCACTTCCATGTCCTCCTCCAACCCGTGCTGGCCAGGGCCGAAGGCTCTTCTGTGAGGTAGGTGCAGTGACCAGTGTGGCCAGCAGGGGTCGCACTCCCTGGGGCATGGACCAGTAGAAGGAGTCTGCGCATGGCGGTGATCAGTGTGTGTTCTGGGTCTGGCCTTTCCCCTCTGCGGGCCTCAGTTTCCCCCCTCTGTAAAATGGCCTGGGCTGGTTACTGGCCACTTTCCCACACGGACATCCCGTGGATGCTGGGAGGAGGAAGCTGTCTTCGACTCCCATGGTCCAGCATCCTCCGAGAATGGGACACGATGACCCTGGGGCCCTTCCCCCAATGCAGCTGAGAAAGGAGGGCCACTGCCCCCTTGTTTAAGGAGGAGCTGAAGCCACGGAGAAAGGGGGGCTCCAAGTCGGGTGCCCCAAGAGCTGCCTGGGGGCTGGGGGAAGGGGGGCCCCCACTGGAGGCTTCCCTGGATGGGAGGGCCCAGAGCCTGGGAACTGGAGGGCCCAGTGACAGGCCAAGGCCTGGGGATGGGGCAGGGGAGCCTTGCAGAGACCTGGGGGAGGGTTCCAAGGAGCTCCCCCCCCCGAACAGCACCCAGTCCTCCAGCCCCACCCTCTCTCCGCTCCCCGCCCCTCCCACCCCAGTGACTGAAGAAGGAGACACAGCCATGACGATGATGTAGAACTTTCTCTACAAAAGTTATAATGAGCCTGAGGGAGGGGCGCGCGTGGTGGGGGGCGGCCCTGCCCCAGCACGGGCAGAACTGGCAGCACCTGGGGCCCTGAGAGAGAGGAGTCGGCACTTGGGGGTGGCCCCAGGCTCGGCCCTGGGGGAGGTGGCCGGGGTGAGGCTCTACCTCCTCCCTCAGGGGCACCGGAGGCTCTGGGCTGTGCTCCCAGCTGGGGCCGCTTCCCAGGCTGTGGCCAAGGCCGGGGGTGGGCCGCGGACAGGAGGGAGGGCACGTGTGTGCACACACATGTGCGGGCTCCTGGGGGCACGCGGCTGGGGACATGCGCTCTGAGGACCCTCTGGGCTGGCCTCTCCCTGGTCCCATCACCATCACCACGCTGGGACCCATGGTGAGCTCTGGCTCACGACCCAGGCAGAATCAGGCCACAGCCTGGGCCCTGGAAGACCGTGAGGGAAACCCCCAATGAGCGCCTCCCCCCAGGGCACACTCACACTCACTGTCACACTCACACTCACACAGCCCCGGGGGCCTGGGGACAAGTAGGTGAGCCCCACTCTTCCCTGTCCACACAGCAGGACCTGCCCGCAGGGTCCCGCGCCCGTCACGCCCAGCCTCTGCCTGTGGGGGGCCTGGGAGACCCTGGAGCAGTTGGCAGGTGCCCGCCAGGCCTGGGGCCTTAATACTGCAGCCTGGTGTTCTGGACCTGTGTCCAGCACCCTGGCCCTCGGGTGCCCAAGGGAGGACAGGACGGAGAGGGCGGGACCACCCTGACTCTGCCCCAGGTCACCCGCACCCCACCCCAGCTCCCCAGCTCCTGGCCCTGGCCTTGTGCGGGGTGGGGTGGGGACCGAGAGTCGAGTCGTTTGGCTGAAGAGTGCACTGGGACCCTCCCCTCCGGGCAAATGGGGAAGGGGAGGCGGCCCAGACTCTTCCTTTTACAAAATGCAGGAAGCAAGCGAGGGGCTAGGGAAAGGTGGGAGAGACAATGGTGCCTGGGACTCCCAGCCAGCTCTGACGTCATCCAGTCCTGCCCGCCCTCTGGGGCTGGCCTTCCGCTCACGTGGTGGTGGTGGGGCAGCTCAGGGGTCTGGGACAGCTGGGAGTGGACAGGCCTCTCCTATGTGGTCCTTGCTCCAAGGGAAGGGGGCGCGGGGCTGGCGGCTGTGGGGGCCTCGTGGCCCCACTGTGGCTTGTGGCAACTTGCAATTCATTTTGGTGCGGGGAGCGGGGAGGGGTCCCAGGATCACCTGTGGAGGAAGAGACAGAAACACAATCTTAGGGAGGCCTTCAGGGACCACGTGTTCAACCAGGACCCACCGTGCTGACACAGCCCCCCTCTCCGGGCACGTGATGATGCTGGCCTGAGGGTGACCCCCAGCCCCCAAACTCCAGACCAGACCATCTGCCCACACCCATCATTGTCCCAGCCACTCGGGGCGAAAGCCATGGGCACCCAAACGGGAGCAGTGGGTGTGTGGGGTGCCTGGGGGCAGGGGCCAGCCAACATCTCCCCGGGAATGGCAGCAGCCTTGGCTGATTGCGACGGCTTCTCAGTCTTTTTTCAAGAGGCAGAAGGAAAGAGCAAGAGAGGCAGACAGACAAGGCGCTCATTCCCCAAACGCCTGCAACGAGCCAGGGCCAGGGCCAGGGCTGGCACCAGGAGCCGGAAACCCCATCCAGGTCTCCCACATGAATGACAAGAACTCAGCTACTTGGGCCTCCCAGGGTCTGCATTAGCAGGAAGCCGGAGACAGGGAGCACTCGGGAATCGGACCCGGGAGTTCCCGCGTGGGATGCAGGCATCTGGAACCCGGCAACTGTGCCTCCAAGGCTGCTGTTGGCCTCACTGGGGGTATGTCCTGGTGTTCCCAGTTGCAGAGTTTAAGGGCAACAAGAAAAGCAGGTGCCCCAAGAGGAGGCCTGCTGGCTGCCACACCCACGTCCCACAGGAGTCACCCTGTCCCCAGGTGCTCGAGCCACACAGAGCAGGAATCAAGCCCAGCTCTGCGCTGAGCAGCGGTGGCACTGGCGCGAGCTCTCCTAACCCTCCGAGCCCCACATGCTCATCCGTGGTGAAATGGGGGTGACGGAGGGCACCCCACGCATAGGTACAGGAAGATCACACCAGAGAGGACGGGGTCAAGGGCACAGCCCAGGCCCCGGCAGGTGGGAGGCCACACAAACACCCTCGCTGGCATCTGCAGAAGTGATATGCATTTCACCCTGGCTGTGATGACAGCCCTGAGTCACCATCCAGTGCAACTGAGTTGCTGGGGCCTCTTGGCATCGTGAGTGGCCTGGATTTTATAAAGAGTGTGGGGTTACGCCCGTTCCCACTCCTGAGAGCGCAGATCCCCCCTCCCCACACCCCACGCCCAGGCTGAGCACTCACAGCTCCGTGTCCTCCAGGGCGGGCGGGCGCTCCAGCGCCTGCCTCCGCCTCCGCACGGCCCCCAGGATCTTCTTGCGGGGCCCCAGGGGCACGCTGATGCTGCGGAGGTCCAGGTCGGAGCACAGCATCAGCGCCTCCAAGTCGATCTTCTCCTGCCGCAAGAGGGCAGCAAAGTCCTGCAGGTGCAGCGCGGCCAGGAAGGTGTCCAGTGGGCTCGTCTCGGGCTCCAGGTCCTCGTCCAGCCCCAAGTCCAGCTCGTCCCAGGGCAGCTCCTCCCCGCAGCTGCGGTCCTGCAGGCTGTTGGCACTGCCCAGGCTGTCCTCGTCCAGGCTCGGGGAGCTCTGCAGCCGGCCCCGCAGCGTGCCGGCCCCGTCCAGCCCCGAGTCCTCGCGGCCCAGCCCGTGCAGCCCGCTGCTCAGGTAGTCCCTGCGGAAGACCATGGTGCCCAGGCCGGGGCGGGTGAAGAGGGAGTCGTGGCCGGAGTCAGTGCTGACCTCCGAGTGGGCAGGCTCGGGCGCCAGCGTGGCACGGGAGACGCTGTCCTCGTCGGAGAGGAACATGTCCCGGAGCGGGGCGCGGCCCCACTCCTTGGGGTTGGCATAGGTGCCCGGGCGCACGAACATCACGTCGCTGCCCAGCTGCAGGCCGGACAGCGAGCGCACGCTCTTGCGGCCGTCCTCGGAGACCTTGAACGTGCCCTCGCCGCCCTGCTTGCGCCGCTCCAGCTTCTTCTGGATCTTGGTCTTGCCCCTGGCCGTGCCGTGCAGCGTGGCCTGCGAGTAGGGCAGGGGGCTGCCCAGCGCCAGGTGCTGCAGCCGGCGGCTCAGGGTGCTGGACGTGAGGCTGGAGAAGCTGAGTGCGTCCGAGCGCTCCGCCAGCTCGCGCCGGTAGCGCCGCTCCATGCGCTCGTGGTGTTTGCGCTGCATCTTGGCGCACTCGCGGATGCGTCGCTCGGCCTCGCGGAAGGCCTTGTCCTTCAGCTTGCCCACCAGCTTGGGGCTGAGGCTGCTCTGCTTGGCCGCGATGGAGTCCAGGTAGCGCACGCACTCCATGTGGCCCTTCATGGCGGCCATGTCCAGCGGCGTGTGGTAGTCGTTGTCCAGGCACCAGATGTTGGCCCCGAAAGACACCAGGAAGGACAGGCAGTGCAGGTGCCCGTTGGAAGCTGCCAGGTGCAGGGGCGTGTTGCCCCAGATGTCACACTTGTCTGGGTCCCCCCTGCAGGGAGAACAGGCCTTGGGGAGTCGGGGTGGGGGTGGGGGCAGGACAGGGAGGGCGTGGGGGGCAGGGCAGGGGGGCTCCCCGCCCGCACAGCTACCCCGTGGGCACACCAAGCCTGGAAGGGCCCCACGGGCCTGCGAGCTCCACTTAGCACCAGGAACTCTGCAGGCCCAAATGCACCAGGAGGGAGAGCCCCGGAGCACGCCGGGGGCGGGGCAACAGGGAGGGCGGGGCTAGGGCGGGGCCTTCCCCAAGATAACTGAGGGCTGGGAATCTCAGGGGATAAATATTTGATGCTCAGAGAGAAAGGAGTGAATTATTCATGGGGCCGGGCGGGGAGCTGGCCCAGAGGGGCGGTGGGCCAGGGCGAGTCTGGGTCCCTAGGCAGGTGTGGTGGTGAGTGTAACTACGGTGGCGGGGTGACCGTGAGAGAGGGTGGCAGTGCGTGCTGGACCAGAGCCCTGGGGGAGTGTGTGTTTGAGGGCAGGAGCTTGTGTGTCTCCGGCTTGGCCATGGCTGAAGGGAGCGGGGCCAGGCCTGGCAAGGCTGAGTGTGAGAGCAGGTGTCGGGGCTTGGCCTGGGCCAGGAGGGGACTGTGGGGGCAGCCAGGACAGGAGCGGGGGAAGAGGGCGGCGGCTGGAGGCCTGGCTGCCCTCCCTTTCCCAGGCTGCAGGACACTGGCTGACCAGGGGCCCCAACAGCCCCCTCCCCACCAGACCGTGCCCTCCCCCCATGCCCAGGGCAGTTCCCACCGGCTCCTCCAGAGCTCTGGCCTCCCTCAGGGCTGGCACAGCACCACTGCTCCATGCTAATGAGGCCATGAGGCCACCCCAGGCTGGGGGAAGAATCACTCCCTTGTCTCCTGGTCTCCGCGGCTCCACACACACCCCCTGCTCAGCTTCCCCCGGTGGTCATCAGGCTGGGCAGGGGCTCTCCGCACCCAGCCCCCACCTCATCGAGCACATCCTTGGCCCCTGTAGGAGCTGAAGGCTTGGCTGCACCCAGGGGCACCCTCTTCCCCTCCTGCCATGAGTCTCAGCAGGAGGGGGTAGGGAGACAGCACACCCTGTGCCCTCCCAGGTGGGGAGGGGCCGGCCACCGTTGGCCTGGAGGACCAAGCTCAGCTGCCTCATCTTAGCAGTTGCTTCCCCAAGGAGCAGCCCAGAGAGAGGCCAAGGTGGCGGCGGGGGTGGGGGGTCTCCCCCACTTGCCACCTGTTGAGGCCCCAGGCCGACGCCTGGCGCCAGGACCTGCCAAGTCCTCTGATTGCCTGGGCAGCCCTCCCAGCCACACTCCTGTCAAGGCACCCTGGTGTCCAGGCCAAGCCTCTATGGGGCTGGAGGCCCGGGGTGGGGGGTGGGGAGCTGCAGACTGCCAGGAGCCCACTCAAGCGGCCCTGGGATCTGCATTGCCCAGCTGTTACCTCCAATCTCTCCCTGACCCCTGGACTCCATCCGTGCCCACCCCTTCCCCCAGGACAGCTCCAAAGAGTGGGGAAGAAGTCCCTCCAGGCTGAGCCCAGCCAGCCGCCCCACTGCAGGGGGCAGGGTGCCGAGGGAGTTCATGGGATGGCTGAACCAGTGACATTTGGCCCTGCGGCCAGTGCCCATAAATCCCAGGAATGAGTAGGGAGAGGGGACAGCTGTGTGAGACCCAGCCTGCAGGGGGGTGTGGGAGCTGCTGGGACAGCTCTGTGGGTCTGTGGGCAGCCAAGACCCCTGCCCTCCTGGCCCCCATCTGTGGGGTCTCTGAGAGGTCTCAGCCTTCTCTTCGGCTCTCCCTACACCCCTGACTCTCACTTCTAGGTGGCCCCCACCCAGGAGATGACTCTCCCTGCCCCTCACCCTGCGGCACCCCCCAACATGGGACCCCAAGTCCCAGACCCGCCCCCCGGCGCCACACCTGTTCACAAGCCTCAGGTGCCGCACCTGTGTCTCCCTCCACATGCCCCCCCCCCCATGCCAGGCTCTAAGGTCCGACCCCAGGGTCTGCTCCTGGGGAAGGGGGCAGCTCAGAGGGGGAGGGGCCGGTGTCCGGGCTTCGGACTCACCCACGGCTCACGATGAGACGCAGCGACTCCAGGTTGCCGTGGTAGGCAGCCCAGAGGGTGGGGGTCATGCCGTCCTCGTCGGGGGCATTCAGCTCCTTCCGGGTGGCCTCCTTGAGGAGTTCCAGGTAGCCGTCCCGGGCCGCCCGGTGGTACTGGTCGTTCATGGCGCCCGACGTGGACAGGGCGGGCAGGGGGCCCGAGGCACGGGGAAATGCCCTCCGCAGGGGAGGGCAGCGGGGTTAGGGCTGAGGCATGGGGTTGGGGGAGGGGGCCGGGCCGGGGCCGGGGCGCCAGCCCCCGCTGCCGCAGGTGGAGGGTGCGGAGCGCCAGCGCCTGAGCTACGGGGACATCTGAGCCGCTCACCCCGCGGGGGGAGGGGGCATCTCCCGCTGCCCAGGGAGCCGCCCCGGGCTTCCCCTGGGTCCTAAACACCCTGCTTCCCCGCACACAGTCGTATCCCACGCGAGGCCCTGGCCGCTCCCCAAAGTGCCCACCCCGGGGGACATCCCTCGAAAAGACCCAACTTGGAGACAGTTCGGGTCCGCCCTCACGACAGCCCCCACGCTGCGGCTCTCGGTTTCTCCGGCAAAGGAACGGGCCCGGGGCTGGGGAGGGCTCTGAGGGCGGAGCGGAGGGGCAGTCTCCCGGGGGACGCCCGCAGGTGCGGGGAGACCGACGGCAAGACGGGCCGCGCGGCCGGCCAGCAGGGGGCGCAGGCGGGCCGGCGGCGGGCTCCGCGCGCCGCGTGGGAACTTGGTGCCCAGCTGGACTTCGCGGCACCGGGTGGAGCCGGGCGTGGGGTGCGGGAGGGGCAGAGCGAGCCCGAACTTCGGGGGCCGCGAGCGCGGCCGAGGAAAGCTGGGGTTCCGACCACCGGGCTGCACCCGAGGAGCGCAGAGGAGCAGGCGCGCGGGGCTGGAGGGCAGCGGGGCGTCTCCAGCGCCGCTCGCGGGGCTCTGGGCGCGGTGGGCGCCGGGGACAGGGTGTCTTCTGGGTGCCGCAGTGCAGGGCCGCGCCCAGGTGGCGGGGCGGGGTTGGGGGGGGGTTAGCTCTTAGCGCCTTATCTGGCTCCCGCGCGCTCTTCCCTAAATTCAGCTCGGAGGAAAGATGGATCATGTGAGTGGAGCTGAGAGGTTTATGGAGCCGAGCTCCCGGGGCTGTAAATCACCCTACCCTCCCGGGTATAAAGCGCCCGTCCAGCCCGGCGTGGGACAGAGCCCTGACCCCCAGCTCAGCGCCGGCTCTCGGCGCAGCCAGGTGGGTGCCAGGGCAGGAGGCGGGGGTCGTCGGACTCGGGCAGCGGGCGGCGAAGGCTCCTCCTTGCTCTCCTGCCCCGCGAGTGCTCCAGCACCCGCGGTCCCCTCATCTGGGGATACGCTGCGGGAGGGAGAGCCGTCGAGGCTGACCTGGGGCCCCGGTCTCTCCTCGCCTCGCCCGCAGTGAGCCCTCCGAGCCTCCTCGGGTCGCCCCGCCATGTCGGAGGAGCTGGCCTCGGGCCCCAAGGAGCGCCCGCCGGCGCTGCGCGCGGGCCCCCGCGAGGTGTGGAAGAAGGGCGGCCGCCTGCTCTCGGTGCTGCTGGCCGTGAACGTGCTGCTGCTGGCCTGCACGCTGGTCAGCGGCGGCGCCTTCAACAAGGTGGCCGTGTACGACACCGACGTCTTCGCCCTGCTCACCACCATGATGCTGCTGGCCTCGCTCTGGATCCTCTTCTACGTCCTGCGCACCGCGCGCTGTCCCGGCGCCGTCCCCTACCTAGACGCGCACGCCGGCCCCATCTGGCTCCGAGGTGCCCGCGGCGGTGCGGCAGACGCGGGGGCTGGGGCCCTGGGCGGGAGGGCAGAGGTGGTGGGTTCCCCAGTTCCCGTGGGGGGATGGATGGAGAAGAGCGAGGTGAAGGGGCCTGGAGGAGCGGTGGACCGAGCGGATTGGTGGTGGTGACGGGGGGGGGGGGGGGGGGGCCTCTGTGCCCTGTCCAGACACTGGAGAAGGGGTCAGCGCGGAGAGCTGGAGGGAGATCAGGGAACCGATGAGAATGGCGCCGAAGTGCCCGTCCAGGGCCCTCCCCCTTCTCTATGGCTCCCCAAAGAGAGGGGGCTTGGTGGGACCCAGTCCTACGCTCAGCCTCCCAGCCACCCAGCCAATCGCATTCAGCCTTCCATCCCCCTATCCATCGCTCAATCCCTCCATCTGCCCATCCCCCACCCAGTCCTCCCCTCGTCTGCCATCCACCTGCCCATCCTCCACTCCATCCATCCCTCAGCCGGCCGGCCAGCCACCGTGCGATCCACCTGCGTCCCCACCCGTCCTCAGCTCTACCCGCCCTCTCTCCTGTCTCTCTGACCCCCTGATCCGCAGGTGGGCTGGTGCTGTTTGGGACCTGCACGCTCGTCATGGACGTCTTCAAGACCGGCTACTACTCCAGTTTCTTCGAGTGCCAGTCGGCCATCAAGATCCTGCACCCACTCATCCAGGCTGTGTTTGTCATTCTCCAGGTGGGTGGGAGGGCGTCCCTGCGTGCAGGGTGACCGAGCCAGCACTGGCGAAGTGCCAGGAGACCTGAGCCCCACTCCCCCTTCCACCCTGAGCCCCACTCTCCCTTCCACCCTGAGCAGTTAACTAAGCCGGGGAGTGGGACTGTGGTGGGGACCACCCAAGTCTGTAGAAGTGGAAGCAATATCCAAGTGTGGGCTTCTCCTCTGGGCCCCGCAACTTCCCTTCAACCTAAGCCCCGCCAGTAGCTACCACCTGGGAGGTGTGAGTCGCAACAGCCGGCCTCGTCTCCTGGAACCTGGCCTGCCCTCCTCGGATGCCCCCTGAGGACATCTGTCTCAGCCCAGCGTCCCGCTGCGGGCGTGCTGCCTTGGCTTCAGCCATGGCTCCCATGTTCTGCATGGCTTGTTTTTCTTCTTATTATTTTTAAAATATTATTGTTTATAAATGTGAAAGGGAGGCAGAGATCTTCCATCCACTGGTTCAGTCCCCAAATGCCTGCAACAGCCAGGGCTCAGCCAAGCCAAAGCCAGGAGCCCAGAACGCCATCTGGGTCTCCCACGCAGGTGGTAAGGGGCCAACCACTAGAGCCATGACCTGCTCCCTCCCAGAGTGTGCAGGAATCAGAAGGAGAAGCAGGATGCGACCCCAGGCGCTCCTGTAGAGGATGCAGGCGTCTCTCGCCTCTCGTGTTCTGTATCTTGACCGGAAGGAAGGAGTGAGTGCTGGCACTGTGCTCTTTCACGTGGGTTCAGGCCGGTTTTCCTTGGCTGCCTCAATGGCACTTTGCAAGCTCTTCTGACTGAGCTGAGGCAGGACTGGTCTTGCCTGGGACCAGAACGGACCCCAGCCCTGGATCACGACCAGAGTGACCGCATGATGGGCACCCCCCGCCCCACCCCGCTGCCTGGGGCTTCCATGGCTGCACACAGGTGTGGCCTCGGGCGTGTAGGTAGTTTCAGACTTTCACATTTTACGGGTTTGAAGCTACGAGCATGCAAACACCTCACAGCAGGGATTCTGGGCAGCCCAACGGGGGCCACGCCTGGCCGGGCAGCAAGGCAGCAGGGCCCGGGATGCCGACTCTTTCTGCTCCGAACAAGCCCCGGCCTGAAGCTGGCCTTGCTCCCAGGAACAAATAAGCAGGCAGTCAAGAATCTTCTGGGCTTCGTTCCGCTCACCCTCAAATCCCCCAAGACCGGGGAGATTCACAGGTGCAATTTTGCAAACCTTCAAAGAACAGAGAATCACTACTTTGTGCAACTATGCTGGAGACTGGATGGAGAGGACACCTCTGGTCTCCTTTTGCAAAACTAGAATAAACTTGGCGAGTGAGGGCACGCGCTCCTGGGGCGGAGAGAACTTGACCGGGGCATGGGCGCGGACGGGGACATCGCAGCTCAGCCGACATGGAGTAATGACCCTCACTCTCTCTCCCGATGCAGACGTACTTCCTCTGGGTCTCCGCCAAGGACTGTGTCCACGTCCACCTGGACCTGACCCGGTGAGAGCCACCGCTCAGTGTCTGCCCAGTGTGCCCCTGTCCACCCTGCTCGCTCTCCGGCCTGGGTGGGGTCCCAGCCACGGCCCCCTCACTTTGCCACACATGAGCGGGGCAGCCTGAGCCCTGGACACACTGTGGCCCTCTCCGGGGGGGCATCCAAACTCAGCTTCCCTGTTCACACAGGGAGGGGCCCGGCTGCTTTCTCCTTTCTCATCACCATCTCTCAGGAGAGAGCCGGGGGTCCCCACACAAGCCCAAGACTCACCGGCTCCGTGGGGCTCCCACCACAGGTTCGGACTCATGTTCACGCTCACCACCAACCTGGCCATCTGGATGGCAGCCGTGGTAGATGAATCCGTGCACCAAGCCCACTCCTATGGCAGCTCTCACGGCAACACCAGCTACACCCGCCTCGCCCCTGACTGTGAGTTCTCCCCCACCGGGCCCTGGGCTGGGTGCTGTGTGGCTCCATAGAGTCAGCCTCCCACACCAACCCAAGGACACGGGGGCGAAGGTGGCGCCTCCTCCAGCTGTGCCTCTGAAGTCTGGGTGTAGGTGACAAGGGACAGGGAGGGGTCCCAGCCATGGCCCCACTGTCCGGGTCTCCATCTTGCCATGCAGCGCCCTGCCTCCAGGGATGACCCAGCTGGAGAAAGGGCAGGGAGGCAGAGTGGGTCTCAGGTGGAAGCGTGGGGTCAGGCAGGAGGGTCTGGGAGGGACAGCACAGTGACAGTCGCAACTCCCTGAGCTCTGTGTCGCTGCTAGACCCCACAGCGCCCCCTGGGAAACGGGGACTGTTAGTGCATGCATTTTACACGCACAGAGAGCAGCTTGTCCCAGGTCACAGAGCCTGAGAGACCCAAGTGTGTTGTTCAGTTTTGTCTTTGCTTTTAACCAACACGCTACTGTAGAGAAGAATGGAGTCTGTGGCTTCCAGGTCCTACCTCTCTGGACTTTTCTGGAGCCTTCCACTAGCCAGGGCCAGACCAGATGACTGGGACACACACCCACACACCCTAACCCCCAGCGTGGCAGCAGCCAGGGACAGAAAGCATGGGACAGCTCGACCCCAAACGACTGCTCCGGGGCCACCTTGCAAATAGAGGATGCCTGGGCCAGGGGTAGCGGGGAGAGTATCAACTCCCAAGGGGAGCCCACCGGGGAGACACCCGCCTTGGGGTGGGGAGTCAGGTGGTTTGCTCCAGTTCTGCCATCGCAAGTCACTTCTCCCATTGCACCCCCATTTCTACGTCTGAAAAGCCAGCTAGGACAGGCCTGGGGGTCCAGAGAGATACTGGTCCAGCCCAAAAGGCCTCCAAAGCACACTGGAGAGTCCAGTCAAGATCCCTTTCAATGGGGGCGCAAACCCAAGCGACAGAGGTCTCGGGGCAGCCTGGCCACAGCAGCTGGCTGTCCGGGCCAGGTCAGAAGTGGGGAGAGCTCTGAGGAAGTGCACACTGTAGGAGCTCCCAAGAGACCCCCTCCCTGCTCGGAGAACCAGGTCTCATCTGTCCCAGGGAGCGGGGTCGCTGTGGGCGGAGTGAGGGGGCATCTCGAGCTCAGAGGCTGTTTTAGTTGAGCGGTGGTGTGTCCTGTGGTCTCTGGCACATAGTAGGTGCTCACTGAACATTTGTGGGAGGAACGCCTGTGCCAGGCCCCGTGCAGGCATTTGGGATACAGTGCCGAGTGTGGCAGAGAGAGACTGTGCCCTCACAAAGGTCACGGCCAGGGGCGAGGCCGCTCCTGCAGGGTGGCGGGCAGCCGGCCCCGTGTCCCTCTCTCTCTCCACAGTGGAGCGGGTGGGAGACACCGCCTGTTCCTGCAGCACGCCCGTCTGCCAGATCTTCCAGCAGGGGTATTTTTACCTATACCCCTTCAACATCGAGTACAGCCTCTTCGCGTCCACCATGCTCTACGTCATGTGGAAGAACGTCGGCAGGCTGTTGGCCGCCCCTCAAGGCCACGGCCACGGCCACGGCCCCTCCCGGGTCAGTCTCTTCCGGGAAACCTTCTTCGCCGGCCCGATCCTGGGCCTGCTGCTCTTTGTGGTGGGGCTGGCCGTCTTCATCATCTACGAGGTCCAGGTGAGCGGGGAGGGGGGCCGTACCCAGCAGGCCCTGGTCACCTACTACAGCTTCAACATCGTCTGCCTGGGGCTCATGACCCTGGTCAGCCTGAGCGGCTCGGTCATCTACCGTTTCGACCGGCGCGCCATGGACCACCACAAGAACCCCACCCGCACGCTGGACGTAGCCCTGCTGATGGGGGCTGCCCTGGGCCAGTATGCCATCTCCTACTACTCGATCGTGGCCGTGGTGGCGGGCACCCCCCGGGACCTGCTGGCGGGGCTCAACCTGGCCCACGCCCTGCTCATGGTCGCCCAGCACACCTTCCAGAACGTGTTCATCATCGAGAGCCTGCACCGGGGGCCGCCCGGGGCTGAGCCCCCACACACACCCCCCAAGGAGCCCTGCCAAGGCCTCACCTTCGCCAACCTGGACGCCCTGCACGCTCTGCCTGGCTGCCCACCCACCCCCAGCCTGGCCAACCCCAGCCCAGCAGGCCCTCCAGAGGTAGTGGCCATGATCTTGGCCCCCAGGGGCCACTGGAGACGCCGGTGCCTCAGAGACATTTCTCTGTTTCTCCTGCTCTGCAATGTCATTGTGAGTAGCCCGTGGGGGGATGGGTGTGGGCTTGCTTGGCCATCTCTGTCTTACCCACTGGGCTCTCCAAGGAGCAGGTTCAGAGAGGGCCAGCGGGCTCGCAGCATCCCAGGGCACACAGAGGGAATGAAATCCCAGTCTCCCAGCTTCTGTGCAGCCGGTGGAGCTGGAGGGGTCCCAGGGCATGCTGGCATGGGGGCTGGGAGGAGGTGAGAGGGAGCTGGGTGCTGCTGGGGGGGCCCTCACCCCGAGGTGGGAGGTGTGACTGCTCCTGGGAACTTGTGACCTGCCTCCTCAGAATAATTGGAGCAGCGTCAGGAAGTAGCAGGGAGCGGCCTAAGTGTGAGGATCTGTTGGCAGAGAGCAGTGGCCCGCTGGGGCGGGGGGTGGGGGGATGGCGGGGGAGAGGCTACAACAGCAGCCCCCTCCCCAGTGACTCCGCAAAGCCCACTGCTAGGAGCGAGGCAATTCACCCAATCGGAATCGCACTCCGTAGGGAACACCCCCAAGGCAGAAAGCCCCCCAGCGGCGAAACATTCCTAGCGTGGCTGCAACCCAACGTGGAGGTGCCCCAGTGTAGAAGTGACCCCCAGCAGGGAAACACGTGCCCAGGTGGGGAGGCAGGTCCGCAGCCCAGGGTTCAGTCAACCTGGGAAGGAAAAGATCCGGACAGAAATCTGTGCGTCTCTACTGCACACAGACAGGCTCCGTAGCTTAGCATTACTCCCCAAACAGTCGGCACGGCTGTTGACATCGCGTGTCTGGCGTAGGCGGTGTCTGGCGGTGATTTGTCGTCTCCTACGCCATTGTGTAGAGGGACTCCAGCACCTGTGGATTCGGGTGCGTGCAGATGCCAAGGGGAGGCCGGGCACCCCGAGGAGAAAAACACTGAGAACAGCTCTTTCAGACATCACCTCCAGAGAAGACAGGCTGAGGGTCCCCCGACACAGAGAACAGCCCCAGGGTGCCCCCTCCCATAGACCTCCCTTCTCAATACACCAGTGGCCCCTGTGACCGACCGACAGGTCACCCCATACGAGTGCCGTGACCCCGGGCAGGAGCCTCCCAGCAAAGTCCATTTCTTTAATTAAAAAAACAAAAGGTGTGGCCACCAAGCTCTGGCTTTACCAGAAGCATTGAGGCTCAAAACCCCATCGCGGCTTGGGCCAGCTTTGGCGCCAGGCCCCACGCAGGCCAGCTGGCCGGAGGCTGCTCCTGCTCCAGGCACCTGAGCCCCACTCACCTCCAACAGGGCAGAAACAGGCTCCAGCCGGGGCTGTGTGTGCCCAGGGACACAGTGGCCTGGGGCCGGGGAAGGGGAGAGGCCAGCCTAGAAGCCTTGACTCACTGCCTCCTAACCCCACAGCTGAATCTTGTAAGCCCACGGTTGGAGATAAAGCAAGATTTCAGCTTCACCCTCCTGCCAGACGTGGGCAGGGGGCCTGCTGGTCCCACCGCCAGCACCCCTGGGCGCACAGCTCTTCAGCTGCCAATTGGCCGTTCACACCTCGTTTTTCCACCATCTATAGAAACTTCCATCCCACAAGTGGGTCAGTTGGGAGGGCCGGTGGGAGAGGCGACCACAGGGGGGCATCCCTGGCGAGCAGTGGTCAAGTTCAGATGAGGACACAGTGCAGGAACCTGTTCAAGACGCCGGAGGTCCCCACGTGGTGACTCCCAGCCCTGGCTGCCCACAGAACCACGAGGCTGGGATTCCCACCTGCAAGGCCTGCGGAAGGACCCCCGGGGCCATCCCCGGCCGGGTCTGACACCGTCCCCCTCCTTCTCTGCACAGCTGTGGATCATGCCGGCCTTCGGGGCGCGCCCTCACTTCAGCAACACGGTGGAAGTGGACTTCTACGGTTACTCGCTCTGGGCAGCCATCGTCAACATCTGCCTGCCTTTCGGCATCTTCTACCGCATGCACGCCGTCTCCAGCCTGCTGGAGGTTTACGTGCTGTCCTGAAGCCCTTCCGGAGCCTCACCGGCTCCCGGGCCCACTCGGAGCCGCTCCAGGAGAGAACCCCAGGCTGGCAGTCCCGGAACCACAGCGCCACCCAGCCCCTACTGGCCTCGCAGTGGAATTTGCACCAAAGTTATTTTTTTTTCCAGGATGAGTTTTTAAATCACAATCAAGACTTGTCCAGACGCCCCAGCGTGGTGAGGTGACTCCTGCAGGAGAGGCGAGGGCTGGGGGTGCCGGCTGGGGCTCTATCCCTCATCTGCCCTGTGACCTGGGCAGTGCACTGTGCCTGGAGCTGGGCACCAATAAACCTGCGATTCGCCCCCTGACCCCCACGTCTCGTCTTCTGAGATGCCCACAGAAGAGGATCTTGGGGGTCAGAGCCGGAAGTACCCCCTGGAGATTTTCAGTGGTTGAGCCAAGTTCAAATTGTAGGCCAGAAAAAAAAGTGGGTAACTCGGAGGCTGGACGAGGCTGGGAGCTTCCAGGCCGCCACCTTCCCTTCCCCTTTATCTCCAGGTGACACACACGTGTACTCGTAATTTATTCCATGACATGAGAGAGGTGGGCGGGGCCAGCCTAGTTCATTGTCCACATTTCACAAAGAAGGAGGCAGAAGCCGGGGAGAGGCAGTGGCCTGGGAGAGGTCACACAGCTACAGAGAGCCGGAGCCTTGCTTCCCGGGCGGCTGATGCCTTCCCCCTTCAAGTTACGGGTTGCAGGAACCCACGCCCAGGGCACAGACACGCAGGGGGCAGCTCGAGCTGGACAGGACGTGGGAGACTCAGACCTCCAGCGCCTGGACCTCCCCCAGGGCCCACAGGTGCAGGGAAGTGCTCATGAGGGCCGGCCCGAGAAGGTTGCAGGGCGGGAAAGCAGGCAATCGGGACGAGGAGGAGCCGGTGGCAGCCAGAGTCCTGGCAGGGGAGGTGCTTGGCCCCTGGGGTGGGAGCAGATGGCACTCAGGACAGCTGGTAGCAGTCGCACGGTGAGCAAAGGAAATCCTGCCTGGACCTTGTCCTCAGATGGGCTGGGCGGGTCTCCAGGCCCCGGGGGGCTGCCTCCTGCCTTATCAGAGTGGGCGCTGGCCCCGTCTCTTCCTCCCCAAAGTCCACCTTTGCTCTAAGAGACAGCAAGGGGTCCCTTGAGGCTGCGGGCTGCTAGGCAGGGGACAGGAAGAGGCGGCCCAGACCAGGCGCTCAGGGCGTCCATCCCCAGCCTCGCCTCCAGGGGACAGTGTGACCTGGACCTAGCAGGCTCTGTACTGAGGGCCGACGACATCGCACCCCGAGGGCCAGGGTGAAGCTGGGCCGGCGGAGCGCAGGGCCCGGCTGCCCGCCCGTGTCCCGCGTATGCCCCGCCTCCGGCCCCGCCCACCCGCCCGGCGACCTCGCCATTGGCCGTCCCGGGCCCGAGCCCCTGGCACAGTAATTAACGAGGGATTAATAAGATTCCCAAAGTCAACAGAAAAATCGATGGGCAGGGGAGCCCGAGCGGAGGCTGTGCAGTCGCACTGGGCCGTCGGTCGGTCCGGGCGCCCGAGCCTCCCCTGGACGCACGGTAGGCGCTGCGCCCGCAGCCTGGGGCAAGCCGGTGGCGATGACTGCCCAGGCCTCAGGTAAGGTCCCTGGCGCCGAGCTGGGGCGCCCGCGGACTGCTGGCTCTGCCCTTCTGGGGAGCCCACCCCCGCTACTTAGACTCGGCCCCCAGCTCGGGTCGGGAGCCAGAGTGACCCGGGCAGAGGGCCGGCTCCTTTCGACGCTGGGCACGGGCCCTGTGCGCCCCTCACCCCAACCGGGCTCCTCACCCGCATCTCCCTTCCGCCCGCAGAGGTCAGCAGGGCGCGCCCCGTCCCGGCCGGCTCCACAAAGCCGAGAGGGAGCGCTGGGGCCAGGAAGGAGCCAAAGCCCCGACAGCTGCCTGAAGGCGCGTGGGGCTGGTGCCCCGCCCAGGCCCCCAGCCCCGCAGCTCCTCGGGTGCCTCGGCAGGAGATCCCGACCCGAGTCTGGGCTCAGCAGCCCACTGCGCCCTGACGGCTCCGCGGCAGCGCCTGCCTCTAGCCGGCAAACCAGTTTGGTGTCCCGGCCCTCCCTTGGCCCTGGCGTCTCGCCGAGGGGCGTGCCGGGGGCCAGCGGACTCCTCTGTCAGTTCGGGGGGGCCCTCACCCTCATTCTCTTCCCGTGACCCCTACATGCCCCCACCCTGCCGCATGGGAACCGAATTTGACAGCTCTGCTGGGGGCTGCCGCAAGGTTGGAGCCCAGGGTGGGGACGGGAATATTAAGGGTGAGAGGACTCTGGAAAGAGAGGACCAAGAACCGTGTACCTCTAGGCTGAACTCCCCAGGCCAGCAGGTGGAGCCAAAGGGGCCCCTGAAATCCCCCAGAAACCCTGACTCCACCAGTGTCTCCAGGCCCTCCAGAGAACTGGAAGAAAACGCGCGATTAGCTAACAGAGCTTCCCGTGTGCCGGGTGGCACTCTAAGCGTCTAGCGTGTATTAAATCATTTAGTCTGACAAACAGGTACTATGCATTCATTCCATCTTCTATTCATTCAAGAAATTAATAGTAGTGCCCTGTTACAGAACAGGGGCTCCTGTTCTACAGCTGCAGATCCATTTTACAGATGCAAACACTGAGGCACCTGCAGTCTAAGTAGCTTGTCCTGACCACAGAGGTAGAAAGCGGTGGGATCTGGGCTCTCAGCCACTCACTAGGGCAGGGGTGGGTTCTGGGAAAGGCAAGGTGGAGCCGCCAGGATTGGCAGAAGAGGAACCAGGAGGCGTCCCTGGGAGCCTTGGCCTTGCACAACCTGGGCGGGGGAGCCTGGGAGGAAAACAGGCGCTCCACCTGCCCAAGGGATGGAAAGGGTTAAACAGGAAGGGTCTCTGTCCACCGCCCTGGTGCTGAAACTGCCCCGGCACTGGCCAGAGTGGCGGGCAGACCCTGGGTAAGTGTCACGTCCGTGGTAGCTTTGGTGGCCGTCAGAGTTAAGCAGGACCGGGTCCCTGCCCTGAAGGTGGTGCCGGCCTTGGCAAGCCAGCCACACCCACCACAAGCCAGACAGTGCACGCCTACTCTGGGCGGAGGGGAGAGGCCCAGGAAAGTGGCCACCAGCAGGCTGGGGCAGAGGGGGTGGAAAGGGTGGTGAAGGCTCTGGTGGAAGCTGGGGGTGAGGCAGACGGAACAGCCGGTTCCAGGAGGGCTGGCAGGACCCGGGAGCCCACAGGAGGAATGAGGAGCCTGGGGTTAGGCCTGGGGGATGGGAGTGGGAGACGTGTGCCCGGAGCTGAACAGGAAGGGAGTAGAACTTGGGCAAGGATGCCAGGGCGGGCTGGGGGAGGGGAGGACACATTCAGTCTTGGGAAGAGACGTGCGTTGTGTTACTCCACCTGTCCCAGAGAACGTGCAAGGTAGAACCACTGTGCAGGCGCACATGGGCAAGCGGGGGGCCTGCAGAGGCGGGATCTCAGGGTCCAGCGTGGCAGGGTCTTCCGGTGGCCACAGAGAGGGACAGTCTGAAGTCCCTGGAGCTGGAGGTCTAAATGGAGAGACAGCGAAGCACGCTGGCAACTGGCTGGGGTGCAGGGAGAGGACCCCTGGCTTGCTGCGGGGGCCTGGGGGAGAACATTTAGAGGACGTGTTCATCCTGAAAACAACTGGAGTCGGCCAAGAGACAGAGGGGTGGAGGGCGGGGCGTGGGCCGGGCTGGGCTGAGCTGAATCGGGATGGACACCCTATAGGGTGAGTGTGGCCTGAGCCTCGCGGGGGAGGGACATTGTCAATCAACCCCAGAACTTTCCCCTAAATGTCATTGTGCTTAAAAATTAAATATAATTACATAAGCAATATGTTAATTATTTTTTAAAAAACTACATCATTGAAGCTAACAGAAAGGGTACCGCTCCCAATCTCAGCACCTGCGGGGGCGGGGGGGGGGAATCCCTCCTGGGAACCTGCTGGGGACCAGCTGGGCACTTTAGAAGCAGCTTTGCGCCACACGGATACACTGTAACAGATACACTGTCACAGAGTTGCTTCGGCTCTCAGCATCCTCACCCCGGAGCTGGACTCAGCTTCCGGCTCCTTCCCCACACCTGTGTCCTCGCTGAGTCAGCAGGGCTCGAGCCGCCCGGGGTGACAATTGCCTGCTGCTAGGCACTCTGCCCATGTGCCTGGCTCCCTTGAGACTGATGTCCCGGCATAGGATCAGGCACTGCGTCAGGAACTGGGGTGACCCCACTGAAGGGGGGCCTCTAGCCAGAGGACATAATCTGTTGTTTACGTGGAGAACAAAGGGTTTCAGTATCTCCCGTTCTCTGTGGCGCAGCTGCTGTGATTTCTAATGTCCCAACCAGAGAGGTTGGGACACTTGCCCTGGGCCACACAGCAGTTAGGAGCAGGAGTGGAATCGAACCCAGGTTAGCCTGGCAGCCAACCCAGCACCCTGTCTCCATCTCCAGTCCCTGCTGCGGAAGCTCTGCCCATGCCCCTTCCTGAAGCTCGGGAGCCTGGAGTGGACACGCGGGTTGAGCAGCCGGAGGCCCCAGACTCCACTCGGCAGAAGTCCTGGCTGGCGCTGTATCTGTCACTGCTACTGCGGCGGGACCGGCTGGCCCAGAAAGCCGGACAGCTCTTCTCGGGGCTCCTGGCCCTCAACGTGCTGTTCCTGGGCGGGGCCTTCATCTGCAGCATGATCTTCAACAGTGTGGCCGTCACGCTGGGTGACGTGTGGATCCTGCTGGCAGCCCTCAAGGCCCTCTCCCTGCTCTGGCTACTCTATTACACGGTGGGCACCACCCGCCGGCCTCACGCCGTGCTCTACCGGGACCCTCACGCTGGCCCCATCTGGGTACGGGGTGAGTGTTGGGGGCCGGGGGGATGGAGAAGGGCTGGGGAGGAGGAGACGGGGCCGGGGAGGCGCCAATGCCCGCCTGGCCCCGCCAGGCTCCCTGGTGCTGTTCGGCAGCTGTACCGTCTGCCTCAACGTCTTCCAAGTGGGCTACTACGTGAGCCACAGCCACTGCAAATCACAGCTGGAGGTCATCTTCCCCGTGATCGAGATCGTCTTCATGGGCATGCAGGTGACGGCCTCCCCGTGCCCCTGCCACCCACGCCGCGAGCACGCCCCACCCCAGCCCCCGGAGACCGCAGCGGGAGGGAATCCACACTGCCCAGGGTATAGACGTGCCCCGGTGCCTATGCAAATGTCCCGTTCCTCGTGCCCACACCCACATGGCCCCCCAGTGCTGGCAGCCACGCTCCCGTGTGTCTCTGCGTAAGACGTAAGAATAGCTACCATTACCACGAGAGCCTTCAAAACGGTCACAAACAGTGTCATGAACAGTGCATATCACGAGGATACGATGCGTGGATTCTAAACGTCTCTGGCATCAACAAAGCAGCGGGCACTCGGATCCTGCCCAGAGCCCAGATGCCTCGCTGCAGGCTGCTCACGGCACAGCCGGGAGGTGTGAGGGCCGAGGCTCCCACGCTGCCTCCTGCGCTGGCCTCCCATCGTAAATGCTCGCGGGCAGCCGGGCACGCATCCACTCCCACCCGAGCCCCAGCCCCAGGGCTTAAGGCGCCCTCTCTTTCAGACCTGGGTGCTCTGGAAACATTGCAAGGACTGTGTTCAGGTGCAGACCAACTTCACCAGGTAAGACGGCCCCCCTCTGAGCCCCTCTGGGCCCTCCCAGGGCTCTCTGTCTCCCGTCCCTGGACACGGAGGTTTGGGATGGGTCCCCCAGAGACCCCAGGGCTGCCTCTCCTGGATCAGCCTCGGCCCTGGGAGTGAGTGGCCGCCCCCACAGCCGTCCACGGCGCCGACCGAGCAGCCGCAGAGCTGCGCCAGGTGTGTGAGCGGGTGTGGCCCTTCCCGCAGGTGTGGCCTGATGCTGACCCTGGCCACCAACCTGCTGCTGTGGATTCTGGCTGTGACCAACGACTCCATGCACCGCGAGATTGAGGCCGAGCTCAACGCCCTCATGGAAGAACACACAGGTACAGACGGGAGAGCAGACTTCCTCCCGAACACACCCTCACATACACACACACACACACACACACACACAGGTATACAGTCACCCACATAGACACACATTCACACACTCATACACACACACACAAGTATACACAGTCACCCACATAGACACACACTCACACTCATACACACACACACACAAGTATACACAGTCACCCACATAGACACACACATACACACACACATAGACACACACATACATACACACACAGGTATACACAGTCACCCACATAGACACACACTCACACACATACATACACACACACATAGACACACACACAAGTATACACAGTCACACATAGACACACACTCACACACTCACACTCATACACACACACAAGTATACACAGTCACCCACATAGACACACACTCACACACACACTCATACACATACATACACACACATACATAGACACACACATACATACACACACAAGTATACACAGTCACCCACATAGACACACACTCACACACATACATACACACACATAGACACACACATACATAGACATACACATACGTATACACAGTCACCCACATATGTACACACCCTCATACGCATACATAGACACACACATATACACAGGCACATACATACACACACTCATACACATATATGCACACATACATAGAGACACGCACGTCCATACATACATATGCACAATCACACACATGTATACATACATACATATACACATTCACATACACACATATACACACTCACACACATACATAGACACACACATACATACACACTCTCACACACACACACACCCACACACATACATATGCACATTCACATACACACATATACACACACACATAGACACACACATATACACAGGCACATACATACACACACTCATACACATATATGCACACATACATAGAGACACGCACGTCCATACATACATATGCACAATCACACACATGTATACATACATACATATACACATTCACATACACACATATACACACTCACACACATACATAGACACACACATACATACACACTCTCACACACACACACACCCACACACATACATATGCACATTCACATACACACATATACACACACACATAGACACACACATACATACATACGCACTCTCATACACATTCACATACACACATACATACATACACACATATACACACCCACACACACACATATGCACACTCACATACACACACATACACACTCACACACACAACGACACTCCCTCAGACACATGAGGCTCGGGGAGTCACAGAGTTGAGAGCAAACTCTGAGCCGGATTCTGGTTAAGAACTTGCAGTCAGTGGAGGCCCCCGTCCCGGGCCACCAGGCGCAGGCGCGCTGCACTAGTCCTGGCCCAGCCAGCCCCGATGAGCCGGGCAGGGACGCCCCTCGCCCGCGCTGTTTGCATTTTCCTTGCAAGAAGCTGAGAAACCTTCGGGGCTCACAGGAGTTTTCCCAGTGGGAGTTTCAGTGCCTAGACTGAGGGGTCCAGGCTTCTGGTGAGAACGGGCTCCCCATATTGCCTATTCCCAGCCCCCACACACACACAGCCCACCCCTTGGAGGCCACAGCCCATAGGTGCAATGGGAATCCCGCTGCCCACACCCCTGCCCTGCCCTGCCCCCGGGGGTGGCGCCGACCTGACCTGCGTGCAGCCAGAGCCTCCCGGCACAGTCACGCACTCTCACACCCACGGCATAAATCACAGCCAGCGGCCGCTCTAGCGTTCTTCGTGCTCCGCCGACATTTCTCAGAAAAGCTGTGCGCTCTGTCCAGCGTGCTGTAAAACAGCCATTCAGTCCGTTCAAACACGCTATGCATTCGGTGGATCTCGTGCGTCTCTCCCTAACGACACTGCGACGTGTCGGTTGTCTCTCGGCAGTGGTTTCTGTCCCCCACGCCCCCCCGTCCCCAGGAATTGGAAGTGTTGGGTCCAGGTTAGATTTGTGGCACTGGCACTTCCCAGGTGACACTGTGTGCTCTGAAGGCACCTGGTCGGAGGCGCTGCCATCCGATTGCTCCTACAGCTGCAGGTGCAGCAGCCACGTGCCCCTCCGTCGTAACCCAGCTCTGCCCTGGTGCCAGCGGGCAGTTTGTGGAGGTGACATTTGGCACAAGGACGTCATGTATAAGGGCCTTATGTAAGCTGGGCACCCCAATTTTTTTGAAGACTTATTTATTTGAAAGGCAGAGTTGAGGGAGAGATTGATCTCCCATCCATTGGTTCACTCCCCAAATGGCCACAACAGCTAGGACTGGGCCAGGCCAAAGCCAGGAGCCAGGAGCTCCATCCGGGTCTCCCACGTGGGTGCAGGGGCCCAGGCACTTCGGCCGTCCTCCACTGCTCTCCCAGGCCATTAGCAGGGAGCTGGACAGGAAGTGGAGCAGCCGGGATTGAATGGGCGCTCAGCGTTGCAGGCAGCAGCTTCACCCACTGAGCCACAACACCGGGCCCCCACGGCTGAATGTTTGAGTCTCCGTACAGGGATGATTTGTGTGATTCCCAGTCTCTATGGTTGGGCCTCGGTTTCCACAGCTGTAAAACGAGCAGCTGGCTGGGTCCTGCAGAGCAGGGCCCACGTGAGTGTCCGTCCCCTCCCCCCACCCCGCCCTGCCCCTCCCAGGCAACCAGACGAGCGTCTGTCTCTGTGTGAACGCCACGGTGTGCCAGGTCTTCCGGAAGGGCTACCTGATGCTGTACCCCTTCGGCACCGAGTGCTGCCTCATCTGCTGCGCCGTGCTCTACGTCATGTGGAAGAACGTAGGCCGCCGCCTGGCGCCCCACCCCGGCGCCCACCCCGGCTCCCCGTCCTTCCGCCTGCACGGGGCCATCTTCGGGCCGCTGCTGGGCCTGCTGGCCCTGGTGGCAGGAGTAAGCATCTTCGTGGTCTTCCAGATCGAGGCCAGCGGCCCCGCCATGGCCCGCCAATACTTCACCCTCTATTACGCCTACTACGCGGCCGTGCTGCCCGCCATGAGCCTGGCGTGCCTGGTGGGCACGGCCATCCACGGGCTGGAGCAGCGGGAGCTGGACACGCTCAAGAACCCCACGCGCAGCCTGGACGTGGTGCTGCTGATGGGCGCCGCGCTGGGCCAGATGGGCATCTCCTACTTCTCCATCGTGGCCATCGTGGCCACGGACCCCCACCAGCTGCTCAACCGGCTCATCCTGGCCTACTCGCTGCTGCTCATCCTGCAGCACATCGCCCAGAACCTCTTCATCATCGAGGGCCTGCACCGACGCCCCATCTGGGAGGCGGCTCCCACGGGCCTGGCTGCGAAGCAGGGGGCAGAGCCCCCCCGGAGGGGCTCCCTGCTGTCGCTGAGCCAGGACCTGCACCGGGCCTCGCTGGCCTACATCCACTCCTACAGCCACCTCAACTGGAAGCGGCGGGCGCTCAAAGAGATCTCCCTCTTTCTCATCCTGTGCAATATCACGGTGAGTGACTGGGGGACGCGTGTGCACTGGTGCTGGCCGGGGGCCTCCAGACCGCCTCGCGCAGGAAGGGCTGGATCAAGGTCACGTGCGGCTTTCTAGAGAGCGGGATGCTGCCTGAGAACAGGGAGTGTCCCCCGCACCCCCACCCAGCTCCCTGCAGGCTGCCTGGCGCGACTGTGCCAAGCACAAAGCCGAGGGGCCCCTTCCAGGCAAACCTAAACCAGGGAACCGGTTAGAGAAGGACCACTGAGTTTATCCTCAATGGAATTCAGCTAAAGGAAGAGACAGCAGGAATCCCTCGTGGAAGATGCTGGCAATGACGGAGGCTGCTAGGACCCGGGACCACCTCTCCAGGTGGCATTGCCACCCCTGGAGCCATCAGAGGGACCCGGGGCAGTGGGCACTGTCGCTGTCACTATTTGATAGCTGAGGACCCTGGGCTGAGGCTTGGGCTGCGTGACCTGCACAACGTCCCCTAGCCTGTGAGTGGCATTGCCGGGACAACTGAGGGCTTGTCGGACCCCAAATCCCCAGCCCGCTGCAAACGCGGCTGACGGATGTAAGTGCCCCGGTCTAGCCAGAAAACAAGTCGCATTAGGAGCTCGGGGGAGGAAGTGTGGGCCCGAGGGGCCGAGGAAGGCTTCAGGGGCTTTGGTCTGGACCTTGAGGAAGGGTTAGACTTTGGACAGGGGCTAGGAGCTGGGGCGAGGAGGTTGCAATGCGCAGAGAGGGGCAGCCCAGTTTGCCAGCCCACTGTGCACACGGGGACTTCCTGCAGGCACTGTGTGGGGCAGCAGCCTGGGGTCTCAGGAGCCCATGCAGGTCAAGCTGGCTCCAGGCAAAGCCAGGAAGAGCCCTAGGTCTTCTGTGCTATGGGGCCAGGTGGGGGCGGCGCCAGAGGAAGCACAGGTCCTGGCCACCTAAGCTGAGGCCCTGGCTCGGTGGGGGGTGGGGGTGGGCTCCTCCCCCACTCACTCTCCGCCCCTCCCCACAGCTGTGGGTGATGCCGGCATTTGGTGTCCACCCCGAGTTCGAGAATGGGCTGGAAAAAGATTTCTATGGCTACCGGACCTGGTTCACCATCGTCAACTTGGGCCTGCCCCTGGGGGTCTTCTACCGGATGCACTCTGTGGGGGGGCTGGTGGAGGTCTACCTGGGAGCCTGAGGCAGCAGAACCCCGAGGTGTCAAGGCCGGTGTCAAGGCCGGCAGGGGCTCGGTGCTGGGGGAAGGCAGCACAGGCGTTCCATTCCAACAGCTGCCGAGACCAGCCCGGGGCTCCAGCACCTCCTCCCACTCCCCCGAGGGGCGGGCACTGCCTACAGCCCAGTCTGGGGACTGGACGCAGGATCTGATGCCCACGTGCAGGCCTGGCCCCTGCCTTATCCACCAGGGGAACACCCCAGGAGGCTAGCAGCATCCCCGCCCCAGCTCCCCTCTTAGGGCACCAGGAGCAAATGCCTGAGACTGGGGAGTTTGGAGAGGGGCGCTTCTCCCTGCCAGCTGGACTCAGGGGTCAGCCTCTGGCAGGCAGCTCCTCCCAGCTCAGTTCAGCAGGCAGCCCTGCCCCCCCCCCACACCTGTCTCCTAACGACCTCATTAATTAGCTGCCAGGCAGGGTTCAACAGCTCTCCCCTGCTGCCATAAACCCTGTTTGTTTGATCAATTACATTCAGGCTTCCTGTTTGTTCCCAGGGACAGAACTGCCACTCCAAGCCTGGTGGGAAGGAGAAGTCCCCCTGGGCAGGGCTGTGGGGCTGGGACAGCCGTGGTCCTCGGCCAGGAGGGGTCTACCCCAGCCCTGTCCTTGCCCAGTGCATGGGAGGAAGTGGGAGAGATGGGGCTTGGCTGTCCCCCACCCGACCCACGCTGGCCCCCTCTCCCTAGGACAGAGCCCCATGAACATCTGCAGCTGGCTCCCTATGGGGCCTGGGGCCTCTGGCTGACCGGTCCCCAGCTGGCCTGATCCTTGGAGCTGGGGGGGGGGGGGGCAGGAAGGGGAGCGGGAGGCGACACAGTGACAGCCCATCCTTTTCCCTGAGCCCAGTGCAAACAGCCAGCTCTGGCCACCCTGGCCCTACAGGTGAGGGCCTGCCCGCCCCCGGGCCCTCGCCCAGGAAGCGAGGCACTGGCAGGCACAGGGACACTCCCCAGGGTCCCCCACACTGCTCGGTGGCTGCCCCAGACAGCAGAGACCCCGGGGGCCATGCAGGGGGCTGAGGCCTCTCAGTCTCTCCTGAGTGGGCCTTTCTCTAAGTGCCCACAGCCCAGAGGCCCAAACCCTAGGTGAGGAGCCCCACTGCTCTCCCACCCTAGAAAATGACCAGTGCCGGCCTGACCTTGCACTGGGTGCCCTGGGGGGCCTGGCTGTGGGGTGTTCTCCCCATGCAGCATGGAGACAGTGTGGAGAGGGAGGTTTTATTGTTAAAGGGACCGATTGTACGGAGCAAAGATTGCACTGACACGGGGTGGAGGGGGCCCTTGAGGCCGGAGCCAGGGAGCGTGGAGGGTGCCCGGCCCCCCAGCGAGGCAGGGAGCAGCCATGGCCGACTGGACAGCTGTTCCTGGACCCAGTTCCCTGGATAAGGAGCCAGGCTACACCCACGGACCCAGGAGAAAACAGAGAGACCCTCCATGCCACCCTCCAAGCCCCTCCATCACACGGAGTCCCCCCGGGTCCCCAGTGAGCAGCCCAGCCACACTCGGTTCTCCACCTGCTGGGTGCGGGCAGACAGCAGGCCTGGCACGGGCAGCTTCAGACTGGGAAGTGCCCCTCACCTGCCTGGGTCCCGTCATGCGAGCCCCACTAGGGCACAGTGGCTTCTGGAGTGGGCAGCACAGGGGCACAGACATAGGTCTTGAGAGGGGACCCCTGGGTGGGTCCTATAGCCCTGGAGACGGGAGTCCTGGGAGTCGATGTGGGGAAGGGGCCGAAGCCAGTCACCACAGTCCCCAGCCCCCAGGGTGCCTCAAGGCCGATTCAGCCCCTCTGCCCGCAGCCGTCCTGATGGTGGCCATCCAAACCCCAGAACGGCACTCTTGGGGAGCACTGGGGACCAGGGCACCCACCCCGGACACCCCCGGCCCAGCCCCTGCAGACTCTGTCCTCACACCCGCTGGATCTCAAACAGCTTCACGTCGGTGTCATACCAGACTGGGGGGTCCACGTTCCTGCGGAGGGCGTGGGTGTCACCAGGTGCCGGGGCAGGGGGAGGAGCCAGCCGACCGCAAAGCCCCCCCTCGCCGGCCCAGACCTCGCTGATCATCTCAACAGGAATCCCAGGGCCCCAGCCAGCGGGACGGGGCAAGCCCTCGGGTAGAGCCCAACCTCCCTCCCCCACCACTGCCACCGGGATGGCAGCCGGCCTGCGCTGCGGGGCCCACCTCAGGTAGATGACACCCCACATGTAGGTGCGGAACCACATGGCGGTGCCCGAGTTGGCCTGGTACTTGCGGATGAGGATGGGGTGGGGCACGGGCAGCAGCCCCACCAGGGTGCCGTGTTGCAGGAACCGCAGGATCTCGGATTCGTCCGTCAGGCCCCTGCAGGCGCGAGGCACACTCCAGCATGCTCACCGGGGGGCCGCGATCCCCTTCCGCGGCCACCCCGCCCGCCGCGGCCCTGCGGCTCACTTGTCTATGCAGATCTTCTCCACCTGGGGCACCAGCACCTGCAGCAGCCTCATGATGGTCTGCAGCGGCAGCTTGGACTTCCAGGACAGCACCTGTGGGGGCCGAGGCTGCTGGGGCCGCGGGAGCCGTCCCCCGGGAACTCGGGACAGGCCACAGGCGCCCCGAGGCCGCACGCGTGTCCAGGCAGGCCCTGGAGCTGGGGGCCGGCGGCCAGCAGGCCCGTGCACAGTGACTGTTTGGAATGGGGAGGGCAGCAGCCCCGCCTAGGCCCTTGTCCCCGTCCAGCCTCCCTCCAGCAGAGTCGGCCCAGGCAGTGCGCTGGGCGTGGGAGCCACTCGGCAGGCTGATGGGTGCAGGAAGCCAGCACCGTGGGCCCCTGGGACTTAGTGCAGCCGGGGATCCCTGGCACACAGTGGGGAGGTTAACGTGTGCGGCCCCAGGCCCTCTGACTTGGACACATTCCCACCCCCCTGACCCAGCCCCGCCTCCATGCCGTCTGCCCAGTTCCCGACCCCCGGCTCCTCCAGGGTGGGGTCCTCACCCACTCTGGCGTCGGGCTCCACTGATCACTGGCTGACACGCTAGACGGTCGCCGCTGCTCCCTCCAGGTCTGGCCGGGCTCCTGGAACCCAGAGAGGGAGAGGAGGAGAAGGGGGTCAGGGTGGGGGCGGGTGGCACGGGCTCTCCACTGACCTCCACTGCAGGGGTGAGGGGGCAAGGGCCCAGCCCAGCACACTTTGCCCCAGGCTCCGGGTCCAGCCCAGCCCAGCCCAGCTGGGTGACAGGTTTAGGGCCAGGGGCTGACAGGGCAGCCGGGTAAAGGCCGGCGCCAGATAAGGCTAATGATGGATGGAGAGGCTGAAGGCCAAGGTCTTGCCACGCTGATAAACAAGGGAGGCGCCCGTGAGGGCCCCTCTGGGACAGCGGTCAGTGCGGCTGGGTGCCCTGGCCCAGCCCACGCCGCAGGGGCCAAGGAGGAAGGGGCTGCCCCGGGTGTCCCCGTCACCCACCCCCTCGCCGGGGCTGCCATCCACGGCGCTGGGCTGGGGCTCAGGCTCCAGGGACCGCAGTGTGCCATCCTCTGACACCTGCGACTTCTCCGTCAGCTTGTCGATGCCTGGGGTGGGGGGAGGGGCACAGGCTGAGTGAGGACCCCCACCGCCTGCCCCCTCTGACCTGGCTCCTTCCGCCATCTCCCAGAAGCGTCCCCACCTCTCCCAAGCCCTTCCCAGTCAGTCCCTCCTTCCCTCCCCTCCCCTCTTCCCAGCCAGTCTGCGCCCTTTGCCAGGGATGGGGGCTGCGCGGGCCCATGCCCGGCCCCCAGCCGTGCCACAGCCTACAGCTCCCTTCCCGCCCGCCAGAGCCCGACCTGGGGTGGCCACCAGGCTGGCCTTGAGAGTGCCTGGCTCCGCGGGGGCCGCGGGCCGGGAGCCCTCCATGGAGGCGCCCTCCTGCGAGCCGGCGCGGGACAAGGGCTCGGGCGGGCGCCGGCGCCGCTGCAGGGCCTTGTGGATGGCGGGCAGGTCGGTGGGCAGGTTGGCCAGCTGGTGGAAGACGCTGCGCTTGCGGATGATGGCGTAGACCAGGTTGGAGTTGCCTGCGGGGGAGCACGCCTGGCCTCAGAGGGCCTGCACCCTCACACGTGTGCACACACCTGCACACACGTGTGCACTCACACACAATCTGGGCAGGCTTCCTGGAGGTCAGGAGTAGGAGCTGGGACAGGGAACCCAAGAGCGTGGGCCAGGGCAGGCTGGCGGCGCTGTGTGTGCCAGCTGTGGCTATGGGACACCCTCCGGCTGGAGTTCCCCACACACCCCTCCCAGTTGCTAGGAGACCCTCACAACCCAGCTCCCCAGAGAGAACACCTGGCAAAGTGGGGCTGACCCGACCTCACTGTCCACACACAGCCAAGGAGGAGGCCAGCTTGTGTCTGTCCCCTGTTCCCCCCACCGGGCTCCACAGCTCCAGAGGAAGACACAAAGCACTTCTGGGGCCTCCCATGCCCCCAGCACCTCTCTGGTCCTGCCTCAGACCACACTGTTCTGCTCTCAGCTCAACACCCCACCCCAGGGCCTTTGCACATGCTGTCCCTCCCCTCTATAATGCTACCCCATCCCTCGGATCAGGGCAAATTTTTATTTTTACTTCGGAACTTGCTAAGCATTAAGATACCAGGTACTGTGCTAAATGTTCCCTGGATATCTGGGTTCGGCCTCTTAACTCCCTCTGAGGTTGAGACTTTCAGTTGCACGGTCATGGCCGCCCTAGAGATGAGGAAGGAAGCTGGCTGCAGAGAGGTTAAGCGATGCGCCCACGGCACAGAGGAAATGAGCAGCAAGACCCGGCTCTGCCCCCAGCACTGGGGCGTCTGTGACACCGCGCACCACCGCTGCTGTGACTCCCAGCAGGCTCTGTCCGCCCCGCAGTCCCTGCTCATCGGGGTCAGGGTGACCGGCTTGAACGCCTCCCCCTCCCTGAGGTCCAGGTGCAGGAACCATTTGTTCCTGCTGTATTCCCTGCATCCAGGTATACTACAGGTGCTCAATAAATGCACACTGAATGAACGAACTAGGAGGCAGATGGCTCAGAGGCCAGGTCCGGTCGGCGCCCCACTCAGGTGGGAGCCCCCTGGTCCACACCCGAGGCAGGGCAGGGTGCGCCGCGCTCAGGTGGGAGCCCCCTGGTCCACACCCGAGGCCAGGTCTGGTCGGCGCCCCACTCAGGTGGGAGCCCCCTGGTCCACACCCGAGGCCAGGTCCGGTGGGTATCCTGCTCAGGTGGGAGCCCCCGGTCCACACCCGAGGCAGGGCAGGGTGCGCCCTGCTCAGGTGGGAGCCCCCGGTCCACACCCGAGGCAGGGCAGGGTGCACACCCGAGGCAGGGCAGGGTGCACACCCGAGGCAGGGCAGGGTGCACACCCGAGGCAGGGCAGGGTCTACACCCGAGGCAGGGCAGGGTCTACACCCGAGGCAGGCCCGGTGGGCATCCCGCTCACCATCAAACTGGTACTGGATGATGTTGTTGAAGACCTCCAGCAGGAAGAAGACCAGGTGGTGGTTCTGGGCGGCGGAGAAGAGGAACCAGGTGGTGGAGAAGGCCTCCAGCAGGTGCAGCAGCTTGTTGGCAGTCACCATGGACAGGCTCTTGAGGTAGGGCGACACTGCAGGGGAGGGGCCGGCTCACGCCTGGGCCACCCCCGCCCCCCCAGCCAGCGCCTGCCTGCGGAGCCCCTGCGGAGCCTGGAAGGCCAAGTGCACACGGAGGGAGCCCTCGGAGGCAGCTGCGTTGTGGACCAAGCCACGGGCCTCTCCTCCCTCTCCCGGTCCCCCCAGCCCAGGAGGGAAAAAGGACGATTTCCACTCCACAGATGGGGAGCCGAGGCTCGGGAAAGAGTCTAAACCTGGCCAAAGCTCCCCGGGCACAAAGCGATGGGGGCGACACAAACTCAGGCCCTACAGGTTCTTCTAGAAGGTTCCCTGTCATTGGATGCGTTTATGTCTTCAGGGCGTGTCTGTATGTGTGTGTGTGTCTGTGCACACACGTGGCTTTCTGCACAGCTTTGTGGGGTGCGGAGAGATGAAATGGCACACAGCTGTGCGCCTTCCTCCCACGTTCTCAGAGCCGGGAACACCGAGCAGGTGCCCAGTTGAGATTGAAGAGAGGAAGCCAGTGAGTGAACAGGGCAGACGGGCAGCGTCCCACCCAGACCACAGACAAGCCGGCAGCGTGGAAGCCAGGAGCCGTCTCCCTGGTCGGGTTTATATCGACCACCGGTTCAGACGACAGGATAGGAGGGTAAACTGGACCGTGTTTGTCACCTTCCCATCATGATCATTTTTAACCCGGCCACTGGTGGCGTGCGCCAAGGGGACCTCGAAAACGTGGAAAAATGTGATCAAGACAACATTTTGGTGGTGGTGCAGGAATTTGAAACCTGTGCGTAGCTTTTTCGTAATATGCGTTTCCCATGGACTTTTGGTTTTTTTGACAGGCAGAGTGGACAGTGAGAGAGAGAGAAAGAGAGAAAGGTCTTCCTTTGCCGTTGGTTCACCCCCCAATAGCCACTGTGGCTGGCGCGCCGCGCAGATCTGAAGCCAGGAGCCAGGTGCTTCTCCTGGTCTCCCATGGGGTGCAGGGCCCAAGCACTTGGGCCATCCTCCACTGCCCTCTCAGGCCACAGCAGAGAGCTGGACTGGAAGAGGAGCAACCGGGACAGAATCCGGTGCCCCGACCGGGACTAGAACCCGGGGTACCAGGACTAGAACCCGGGGTGCCGGCGCCACAGGCGGAGGATTAGCCCAGTGAGCCGCGGCGCCGGCCTCCCATGGACTTTTTATGTGGGGAGCAATCCGGACTAGACTAAGTTACTCGAATTAGGACTTATTCTATGCATCTGCTCTCCCACAATATGGCGCTGGGAGAGAAGTAAACAGCTTCCGCACAGCTGCCTCCAGTTCAACCAATAAACTGTAGGACTTGCTCCTGATTGGAGAGCAGCGTACTCGGCGTGTGGGCAGCCGAGTTAGGATTGGCGGAGGAGGACTATAAAGGAGGAGAGAGACGGCATGCACCGGGAACATCTATGGGGAACATCTAGCTGAAGGAACACCCGTGCAGCCCCCGAGAGACCCGGCCGGCGGTGTGCCGCTCCCCTGCGGAAGTGGGGAATGCGGCCAGGGGGAACTGCCCTTCCACGGAGGTGGAAGGGATAGTAGCCAACCCGGGAAGAACCAGCAGCAAACCCGGGGAGGCCGAGCAGACAAAAGAACAGCGCAGGGTCCTGTGTCGTTCCTCCACGAAGAGGGGGAGCGACATTTTTAGATGGATTTTCCATTTTGTCTTGCACCATAATCTGCTTATCTTTCAATTTCATTTGTTGAAGTCCCCGCCCCTCCTGTTTCCAGGACCTGGGCTTGAACCAGAGCCCGGGGCCGGGCTGCCTGTAGCCTGGCGCCCTCTGGTGGTGGGCACGGGGAAAGCCGGCGCCTTGGGGCCCCTACCGTTGACCACGATGGTGAGCAGGCAGTCGAAGAGGGGCTGCAGCCGCTGGTGGCCGCTGGTGATGATCTTGTGGAACACCTGTGCGGGGAGGGAGAGGGGCAGCCGTGGGGCCCCTGTGGCCCTCAGACACCCCCACCGCCCGGGGCTGGCCCAGCGACTCCTCACCACGATGAGCAGGTCGGCGTGCGTGCCCGTGAAGACGGGGATGTCCATGGGCACGCGCCCCGAGTAGGGCTTGTTCAGCCGCACCCCGAAGTTCCGCTCCCCGCTCAGCAGCAGCAGGATGAAGACCCCGATGTGCATGAGGCCCACGCGAGCTGCGGCACAGGCGGGGTCACCGGGGGAGGACACGGGGGGGGGGCCCCCGCCGGTCAGAGCACCCCCACCCCACGCCCCGCCTTACACTGGTCCGCCCGGGCGTCGTTGAGGAAGTAGAGGACGGGGACCAGCACGTCCAGGACGTCGCTGCTCTTCAGTACGAAGAAGAGGAATTTCTGGGGGGTGGGGGGCGGAGTCAGGGAGGGCAGCTGCCCCGCCTCCACCCACCCCACCCTGTCTGCATCACGGCTACCTGGGGCGGTCCCTGCCACGGCCCCGCCCCCAGCCCGGACCACCCGGGAGCCCCCCAAGCGCCCCCCCTGTCCTCGCCCCCCCCAGCCTGGACCACCGGGATCCCCCCAAGCGCCCCCCCCCACCATCGCCCCCCCCCCCGAGTCTGGACCACCTGGGCAGCCCCTGCCATCCCCCCCCCGCTCCTCCCCCCACCATCGCCCCCCCAGCCTGGACCACCCGGGAGCCCCCCAAGCGCCCCCCCACCATCGCCCCCCCCCAGTCTGGACCACCTGGGTAGCCCCTGCCATCCCCCCTCCCCCGCCATCGTCCCCCCAGCCTGGACCACCTGGGCGGCCCCTGCCATACCACCCCGCCCTCCACCACCATCGCCCCCCCAAGCCTGGACCACCCGGGAGCCCCCCAAGCGCCCCCCCCGTCCTCGCCCCCCCCAGCCTGGACCACCGGGATCCCCCCAAGCGCCCCCCCCACCATCGCCCCCCCCCCGAGTCTGGACCACCTGGGCAGCCCCTGCCATCCCCCCCCCGCTCCTCCCCCCACCATCGCCCCCCCAGCCTGGACCACCCGGGAGCCCCCCAAGCACCCCCCCACCATCGCCCCCCCCAGCCTGGACCACCCGGGCGGCCCCTGCCACCCCCCCCCGCCCCCCCCCCGCCATCGCCCCCCCACCTTGTTGAAGTCACAGAGCTTCCAGAAGAGGACCAGCAGCTCCTGGTGGAACTGGATCTTCTTGGTGGAGTTGGGCAGGTAGGTCTGCAGCAGGGGGTTGGACAGCAGCCGGGCTATGCCCCTGAGGATGAACTGCAAGTCCTGAGAGGGGGAGAGCAGGGCACCTGTCCAGGCCGGCCCCTCGCAGGTCTCCCCCTCCCCCGCTGG
Source organism: Oryctolagus cuniculus (assembly GCF_051225735.1). Lineage (NCBI taxonomy): Eukaryota > Metazoa > Chordata > Mammalia > Lagomorpha > Leporidae > Oryctolagus > Oryctolagus cuniculus. Next base: position 5,499,018 of record NC_142883.1, on the reverse strand, counting down.
CGCCTGAGCCACATCGGCAGTGGCTGTGCACCGGGATGCCAAGTCCAGGGCGGGTCTGGAGAGCCCCCCCCCAGCCCCAGGGCCTCCAGCCTCAGACCACAGACTCCCCTGGGGCTGCCCCACCCTGAACCCCGCCCTGCCCACCTGGACTCTCTTTGGAGAGCTCCTGCCCTCCGCCTCCCCTACCCCCCATCACCCGTGAGGAGCAGCCTCCTGGGCTCCAAGCCCTGGTGTCCACTGAGCGCCCCCTGGGCTGGGCCCTGCTCTGCCTTAACCCCCACAAGGTGGGGGCAGCTGGGCAGGTTAGAGGTCTGGGGGCTCCGCACCTGTCCCCCGCCCCAAGACACAGGAACTGGGAGCTACCTGCACTGTCACCTCCCCCCACCACCACCTCCAAGACGGATGGAAGAGGAGCTGCCTCCTCCAGGAAGCACTCCAGGCTACCCCTGAAGCTGTCAGCACTTTCTCCGTTTGAACCACATCTCCCAGTCCTGCCACGGCCACAGAGACCACAGCTCCCTCACGCAGGGGCCAGGGGTCCCCCACCCCCACTCCTGTCTCACTGGCATCCCCAGGGCCCTGTGGGGGTGCTGCGCTCACCTCCTCACGGTGGATGCGGGACAGGTAGTTCACAAACAGGTTCTCAGGCCCTGGGGGCTGCCAAGGGTGGAGGCTGCTGGTGAGCAAGTGCCCGCACCCCTCCCCCACCCCACCGTGGCTGCAGCCGCGCCCCTCCCAAGGGTAGAGGAGCCCCATGGGTGTCGCCGGCTGCCCCCTCTGCCCGTCCTTACGTCAGCATCATCCATGGCGGTGCCCGTGGTGGTGCCGTCCACGGTGGGGCTGGCACTCGTGGCGCTGTCGTGGTCCAGGGTGACGATGAGCACCTGGGCGGCCTCCTCCACCAGGGGCTCCCGGTAGTCGGAGAAGAGCAGGTGGTTGTAGGGGATCCCGTAGCCCACAGGGTCATAGGCACACACGGTGTTGAGCAGGGAGGTGAAGAGGGGCAGGGCGTGTCTGCAGGGAGAGGAGCAGCGGGCTGCAGGGAAGGGATGAAGGCCCCGCCCATGCCACAAGGCCCCGCCCACACCACACAGGCCCCACCCATGCCGCCCAGGCCCACGGCCCCAGAGCTGGGGAGCAGAGCCATGAGCCTGTCCCTTCCTGAGTGGGACAGACCCTGGCTCATCCACGCCTGTTTCCAGCTTGGATCTGGGCCAAGGGAAGAACGGATTCATGGACAGACACAGGATGGTCCATTGTGCAGGGCTCTGTAGGAAACCAGGTCCCAGGCCGCTCTCCTGGGGCTGCACAGCACGGGGCTGGAGACCAGGAGAAGGCGGGCTCGCCCCTGGGGGCGGGGCCTGGGCTCAGTCACCACCACTGCCCGCGCCCGCTGCAGGACTCAGCTCAGGTTTGTGGGACATCGGGGTTCAGGCCGCTCATCGTACGGATGAGGAAGGAGGAACGTGAATTCTACATTGATCGCATGCTAAGTGCTGATATTTGGGGTAGATGAAATACATTAGTAACATTAACTTTACCTGTTTCTCAGTTTTTTGAACGTGAAATTTCACATGTAGTCTGCCACATATTTCTACGGTTTAACGCAGCTCTAGAGGGAGGACCCAGGCATGGGGCACCCCGGGGCCCCCAGGTTCTGGCCAGGGGACTCCAAGGAGAGTGACGGCACAGGATTAGGTGTGTCTGGCATGTTACAGGCCGTCACCACCAGGGGGCAGCACCTCCCCTCAGATGAGACTTGCAGGGTGGGCGCCGGTTCTCCGCTGAGTTGGGGGGAACAGAAAGAATGGGAAGAAAAGACGGGGGCCTCTCACCTGTTCTCCGTGGAACAAAAGAACTGAACCCATGGGTTGGTGCTGCCGCTCTCCGGAGCTGGGGGCAGGTACATGGCCTCGGAGAAGCAGGTCAGCAACAGTTTCAACAGCTCCATCCTTAGGGGGGAGGGGGTCTTAGGATCCCAACCCTCCGGGAGGGCCCTGCCCACCAGGCATCCCAGCCAGCCCCACGGGAAGCAATGGTCACTGTTTATCCCGTAATGCTGAGGTTGGATCACAAAGGAGGGGTTTCCTTGGAAGACCCATGGGGGTCTCTGAGCTGTGCAGGGGCCCGGCCTGGGGCCCAGCTCACCGGTTCATGTCGTGGATGTAGTTGGGCTGTGGGGAATGAGCGAAGCCCACGCCAGCCTCCCAGATGTATTCACAGCTGTCCAGAGAGTGGACATCCTCTGCGGAGTCCTGGGGGCGGGGACAGGGAGAGCTGAGTGGCGTGGATAGAGCCCCGCCAGTCCCGGGGGCAGGGACCCCCGCCTTCTAAGCACAGACCCCAAAACACCCCAGGTCCTGGATGCCCAGGGAACCACGAATGTTCTCAGACCTCCCGAAGGTTCCTAGCTCTGTCTGCATCTCGCTCAACCCGGTTTCAGACGAGGAGGGAGGGGCAGCAGGGGACCGGATGGGCGTGGTGGCACAGACCACTCAGGGTCCAGTCCCGGGCACCGCAGGAAGTAGGAGGGCCGGGCCTCTGTCTCAGCCCCGCACCCCCACCCGCCACAGGAGGCGAAAACAATGGGTGTTTGTGCCCAGGCACCAGAGGCCACGGGCAGGGCCGGGCACCAGCTGGCCCCTCTCCAGCAGTGCCAGCCACCCCCCAGCCCGGGGCAGTGTGTGCCAGGCAGGCCAGCCCTCCCCGGCCCCCGCCACACCCTGCCCGAGGGAATGTGGACCCGCTGGGCCCCGGGGAGGGGGGTCTCACCACAGTGCTCCTACGGTGGCTCTGCACCGTGAAGTCCGGGCAGAAAAGCAGGTCGGCGATGGCCAGGAGCAGGGACTCAGCCAGGGGCCTGGCGTTCTCGTCCTCCTCCTCACCCTGCTGGGGACACAGCTGCCGTCTCAGTGGTGGCCGGCCAAGGAGAGGTGGCCCCGAGACTGGGGGAGGGGGAGGCAGTGGATTCCTGGTGGCCCCAACTCCCCAGGGCAGGTGGGGGCATAGCTGGGAGTGGGGCCGGGACCAGCAAGGTCCCCCCAACTGGGTCACACCCCCAGGTCCTTCCTGGGGATAAACCCAGGCAGTGAACCCGGGAGAGAGAACACAGCCCACCTCCCCAACCTGGGCGGAGACCCCCAGGGAGAGGAAGTGCTGAGCCCCACCCGCCGCACCCCTGCACTTCCAAATCCCAGAAGATGCTGGGGCAGGCGGCAGGCCCCACCCACTCCGCCTCCCGCCAGATTCCTCCCCACCCCCGGCCAGGCTACCGACCCCTCCGCGCCCCGCCCCGGGCACTGTGGACCAGAAGAAGCCCCTCCAGTCGGGGTCCTCGAAGACGTAGGGCAGCACGCGGGTGAGCAGCCGGCTGCAGTTAAGCACAACCTGTCTCTCCTTCTCTGAGTGGCAGCCGCTCTCGGCCCCCTGCACCAGCTTCTCCACGGCCTGTCGGGACGGCAGGGGCAAAGGGGCACGCTGGACCGGGGGGCCGGGCGGGCACGCAGGCTGCAGGCAGAGGTCACACCCAGCAGAGAACCAAGACCAGGGCAAGCCAGCGCCCAGCTCGGACCCTGCACTTGACGGCACCTGTGTGGGCCTCTGTCTTCCCATTTGAAAAATGGTGCTGACCTCAACGAGTTGATCCACGGCCTGACCGGGAGGAGGTTTCAGAAATGGCACTGGCTGGGATCATTCCCTCCCCACCCCACCCCCCACCCCAGGAGAGAACGACTGGGGGTGGGGTGCTGGGTGGAGCCTGGGGACCACTGTGGGGGGGGTTCCTGATGTTGGTCCTCTCCCACGGGGCCGTCGTCAGCACTGTGGGGAGGTTGGGGCGGCAGCAAGGGCGCGGACGGCCCTTACCTTGTAGCACAGAGTGGCCAGGTTGGAGGGCGACTCCTCCCGCACGGCCCGGATCTCAGCCGCCGGCACCAACGCAAAGACATCCTGCACGGAGGTGGCCGTGTCTGCCCAGAACTGGTCCCAGAAGGCGTCGTCGGTGGCTTCCACAGGCTGCGGGGGGACCCAGATCCAGAGTCATGTGATCCTTTGCCAGTGGCCCCGCAGTTCACCCAACATGTGGTCCGCAGAGACCCCAAGAGGGAAGCCATGGGCCCCTCCTCCACGCCAGCTCTGTGCAAGATGCCGCTGCCACGGGGTGGGGTGTCCTCAGCCACCAGCAGCCTTGGCCAGCACTCAGGCAGGGGACATTCTGTGTGCGTGGTCGGGGCCGGTCCCAGAGGGCCTGCGTGGCTCTGGCAAAGTCCCCGGCCTCTGGCACCGCTAGCTGTGGACTCGTCCCAGGACACGTCTCCAGGCCACACTGCGAGGTCAAGTGTCCAGGAACCCAGCCCAAGGCGGCACCCTGGCCCCGGTGGAAGACACCACAGGGACGTGTGCTGCATTTCCAGCCTCGGTCGGCCCGCCAGCCGCCCAGTCTGGTGGATTCTCCCGCGCCCACGCGCTCCTGTCCCCACGGCCCCGCGCTGCAGTTCAAGGCTCCTGCCGCTGTGCGGCGCCAACCCGGCACCCGAGCACAGCAGCAAAGGCACTGCCCTTCACGCAAAGGCCTGTAGGGGGCTCCCTACCTCCTGCTGGGTCAAGTCCAAACCTCAGGCCAACAGACTTGAATCCAGCACACCTTGCACACACACACCTGCGCTTTCTAGCTCCAAGGCGAGACCTGCTACCTCTTCTCTTTGCCCCTCCCCCCAGCCCGGCCCCCTTCCAATGACACATTTCAAGATCCCACAGGTGCTCAGAGGAAGCGTGTCTGAAATCACGCGTGCAGAGGGCCACGCGGTCCACCAAGGCACCGCGTGTGCACTGTAGAAGGACTTCCAGAACTCTCTCCCGAGGCGCGTGCATGAGGCTCATTGCTGATCAAAACAGAAATCTGAAATCAGAGTTTCCAACAACCGGCGAAAGCGTATGCAATGGAATATTATGCAGCCGTCAAAACCACGTTTCAAAGAATACTAACAAATGGAAAAGGCTCGTGGTGCAACCTTCTATGAAAAAAGAATAAGACAAAGCAGAAAACCACCTATGGGATGAGCAGTTTTTGTTACAATTATAACTTTTTTTTTTGTTTGGACAGGCAGAGTGGACAGTGAGAGAGAGAGACAGAGAGAAAGGTCTTCCTTTGCCGTTGGTTCACCCTCCAATGGCTGCCACAGCCGGTGCACTGTGGCCAGCGCACCTCGCTGATCCGATGGCAGGAGCCAGGTGCTTCTCCTGGTCTCCCATGGGGTGCAGGGCCCAAGGACTTGGGCCATCCTCCACTGCACTCCCGGGCCACAGCAGAGAGCTGGCCTGGAAGAGGGGCAACCGGGACAGAATCCGGCGCCCCGACCGGGACTAGAACCCGGTGTGCCGGCGCCCCAAGGCGGAGGATTAGCCTAGTGAGCCGCGGCGCCGGCTACAATTATAACTTAAAGTCCAGATGAAATGAACCAAATGTTAACAGCAACAATCTCTCTGGGTGATGTTTGTATTTTTCTGTGGGCACATATTGCTACTTTTTTCCTTGTGAGTGTTCATCTATTGAGGGGCTGAGGAATCAGGCACACAGGCCCTCCCGCAGGCCCGTCCCTTTGAGTCTCCTTTGAATGTCACCTCCTACAAGGAGCCCTCCCGGATTGCCCCATTCAACACAGCCTTCTCCCTCCTCCGAACTCCTGGAGCTATGAGGGTCCTGCTCCCCCACATGTACACTTCAAAGGCATCACCCATGTCCTCTGTCTGTCCATACACACGCTCTGTTTAAAGACAATTTTTTAAAAAAGATGCATTCATTTATTTATTTGGGAAGTAGAGTTACAGAGAGGCAGAGAGAGAAAGACCCTTCACCCACTGGTTCACTCCCCAAATGGCTGCAATGACTGGAGCTGGGCCAATCCAAAGCGAGGAGCCAGGAGCTTCCTCTGGGTCCCCCACGCGGGTGCAGGCGCCCAAGCACCTGGACCATCCTCTACTGCTTTCCCAGGCCACAGTGGAGAGCTGGATCAGAAGTGGAGCAGCCGGGACTCGAACTGGTGCTCACATGGGATGCCATCACAGCACCAGCTGCTAAAAACAAGTCTTAAGAAATTCTATTAGAGACAGCACATAGCAGGTTAGGCCACCACCTGCGACACTGGCATCTCCTACCAGAGCACCAGTTTGAGGCCTTGGGTGCTCTGAGGCCCTGCTGCTCCGCTTCCGATCCAGCTCTCTGCTGTGGCCTGGGGAAGCAGCAGAAGACGGGCCAAGTCCTTGGGCCCCTGCACCCACAGGGGAGACCCAGATGGAATATTCCAGGCTCCTGGCCTGGCCCAGCCCTGGCCATTGCAGCCACTTGGGGAATAAACTGGTGGATGAGAAATCTCGTTCTCTCTCCATGTTTCCCTCTGTCGCTCTGCCTTTCAAATAACTTTTATAGTAAAATAAAATTTTAACTTCTGTTATCTGAAGGTTCTTCCAAGTTTCCCAAAGCCCCGGACCGACAGGCCTGCTTCCACCTGGGAGCCTCAAGCCCCACCCTCCCATCCCACAGGTGCAGGTGCACCTGCCCGGAGGCCCCTCCCTCCCCGCCCAGGGAGGTGAGGCGAATGGCAGAGTGTCAGCCAATATTTGTTCTGCTGGAGCTGCCGTCGGTCCTGGAGCCCACTTCAGCCTGATGACTGGGCAGGACTGTGCATGGTGGGGAGTGGGCAGCGGGGACTCTGAAGTCAGGGCCAGGCATACCCCACCCCACCTGCAGGAGCTGCAGGTTAACGTGGCCTCAGGACAGGCCTGGCACAGGGGCTGCTCAATCCGAGAACTGGTAGAGCCAGTTCACTGGGGGAGAGAACAAAGGCCAAAGGAGGGGCCCTGGGCTGGGGGTGCTGGCCCTCGTGCCCTCGTGCCCTCGCCGGACGGCCTGCCATGCACCAGTGCAGGGGTACAGCACCCCAAGCCCAGGTGGCCTGGGGCCAGCACGGGGGCGGGGGGGTGGGGAGGGACATCCCAGGCAACTCTCAGAGCTCCACCCATCTGCTGCGTCCCACCACCCTTTAAAGGGGCAGCAACTCGACTGAGCACCAGGTGGACGTGACCTCTGACCTAGTTAGGCAAGCACCAGCTGAGGCCTGGATTCGAGATGTGGGGAGAGATTTCGATAGGACTTGGGAGGCCCCGGGTGGGCTGGTGGGGAGCAGAGGAAGGGTCCCAGCCTCGGGCCATGAACTTCAGAGCAGAACGTTGGCCCCCTCTCTGGGCCACGCTGGGGCTTGGTGCCCATCCTGACCATGCCAGGCTGGCCTGATGCTGCGGGCATTAGCCAGGGGCCCTGGGGCCCCAAGCACACTCCAAAAACCCAAGCAAGTTTTTTGCAAAGAAGCAGTTTTGCTGGAGGTGGCGAAGGGCACGGGAACGGAGCTACCTGGGGGTGGGGGGGACTAGGTGTTGCTAACCCGGCGTGGCCAGGCCGCTGCTCAGGCTGGGCACCAGCTGTACACGTTGACAACTCTCTTCGGGAGCTGGGGCAACCAGAGAAAGGACAAGCATTGCTCCAGCCTGTTCTGAAAAACTGTGTCAGCACCGTGTGGCCAGGCACACACATGTGCACACATGTGCACATGCACCCTCTGGCCTGCAGCAGGGATCGGGGGGAGGGCCCCACTCGGCCTGGGAGAGGGCCAGGAAACAGACCCTCGCAGGAGGGTCAGGCCCGGCCCAGGGCTGGACGCGATGGGACAGGAAGAAAACAGGATACAGGGCAGGAAGGTGGGGAAGGCCGAGCGGCTGCAGCCAGGGCCTGGCCGCTGTGACCACTGTTGGCTGCCCACAGCATACCCCAAGGGCCTGGAGACAGCGGTCACCCTGGGGACCGAAGGCCTGGGTCCCCCTGGGGACGCCGGGTGCCGAGGCCTGAGTTGGTCACCTGGACTCCGGTCCTCACACTTGAGGTCACTATCCAGGGTCCCAGACTTCCGCTACTAAGGGTCCCTCCCTCCGCCCCCACGCCCCGGGGCGCCTCCCACCTGCAGGATCCCAGTGTTCTCTGGAATGAGGCCCAGGCTGGTCTGTGGCTTCTTCACGGTCCCCAGCTGGGGGTGAAGCGCCTCCAGGGAACCTCCCAGGGGACTCGGTACTTTGGGGAGGGGGCCTGATGAGCAAGTAGGAACCCAGGCCACCGCAGATGCTTTGGGATGGGGGTGGGGGTGGAAGGGCTGGCAAAGGGCTTGGGCTGCTGGGTCCACAGCCCATTCTGAAACCACAAGGTGTTTCCTCCCCAGGTAGGTAAACACGGGAGCCTCCCTCCCTCCCTCCTCCCCTCTCTCCCTTCCTCCTCGGCCTGCAGCCCCACATTGAGGGACAGGCCCGGCGCCCCCTTCTCTGCCACCCACAGCCCTAAAGCCCTATCCTAAGAAAGCCCAGCTCCAGCACTGGGCAGGAGCTGTGGGGCACCGGAGAGACACAGGCCCGGTCCCCCCATCTGTCGCTGGAGCTCCGCTCTCCACCGCTGGGCACCTGACCTTCCCAGGGTGGGCACGAGGGCATACGGTGGGGTCTGGCTTCTGGGGCTGTGCCTAACTGGCTGATGAGAGAGCCCTGGAGGAGGGAGGTCCCCTGTGTGAGTAGGGACCCGGGAAGTCAGAGCTGTGCACCTGTGTGGCTGGAGCAGCCTGGCTCACGTTGCCAAGAGAGAAGGGATGGGCCGGGAAGTGGCCTTGCTGGGACCAGGTCATGTGTTGGGGACTAGGAGGTGGCCACGGTGGCACTTGGGGACTGTACGCAAGCATGGACCGGGTAGAAGGTGCCCCAGTCCCTCGTCAGCAGACCACAGACAACCCTGAGGGTCCCCATCTCCCAACCCGAGAACAGAAGGTACCAGCAACCCTCGCCATGCCCACACCAGGCCTCAGGGGGAAAGCCCCCCACCCCAGGGGCCGCCAGCCTGGAAGCTGGGCCCCCCAGGCCTGGGGACAAGTCCCGTCGCCAGGCTGCCTCTCTGCGTTCCAGGCAAACCTGGGCCTTCCATGGCCCCGGGCATCCGCGAGGCCCAGCGAGGCCCTGCCGCCGCGCACCAGCTGTTTTCCCGGCCGGGCTTTGTTTGCATTGAGTCAGCCGGGGCTGTGCGTCGGGGACCGTGGGCACCCAGGGGCTGGAAGGGGAGCCTGGCGGCGGACAGGGGGATGCGGGCGGGGGAAGGCTGAGATGCGAGCCGGGGGGCGGGGCAGGGGGCGCACCGCGGCGTTGCCGCCTGGAGGGGTAGGCACACGTCAGCCCAGAGTGGCAGCAGCGCCTGGGGGGAGAGGGGTGTTCCTGGGAGAGGAGGCTGGGGGATGGGGGGGCCAGGGCCAGGGATGGAGCCCCGAGGCGCAAGCCGAGGGATCCAGCTCCGGCGCTGGTCTCCACGTCACCCTCCCGGCCCGTGCTGGTCTCATCTCGGGGCGAGCCAAGTTCGCGAGGCCCCCCGCCCTACCCAGCCCCCAGCCCCCAGCCCGGCAGGTGGAATGGGAGGCTGGGGCCCCGGCGCACCTGCGTCTTGGTGGTGAGCTGGATCACTGCCTTCCGGAAGTTCAGCTTGGAGTCGGCAGACCCCATGTCGCCGGAGCCCGCACCGACCCGACCTCCGCCCGGACTCCAGCCCCGGCCCCGGCCCCGGCTCCGGCTCCGGCTCCGGCTCCGGCTCCGGCTCCGCGGCCCCCGCCGCTCTGGCAGGAGCCGAGCCGCGAACTCCGCCCGCCCGCCGGGCGTCGGCCCCGCCCCCTGGAGACCCCGCCCCGCTTTGCCCCGCCCTCGCGTGACTCCGCCCTCTGCACCTGCCGCTCCGGCTTCCAACGGCGCCCGAGGTCGCGAATGGAACCCAGCGCCGCCCCAGGCTGCGCGTCCTTCTCATCTCCCGGGTGTGCGTGCGCCCTTCCGTCTGCGCTGGAACGCTGTCCCCGCCCCACGTCTCCCATTGCCACCCGGTCCCCAGGTCCCCAAGTGCCCCCAGCGTCTCTTCCCAGGCTCTCTCCCTGCTCGGGGCCCACATTTTCCCAGCCGGCCCACTCCATCCGAGTCTCCTCCTTTTCAACCGCCCTCCCCATTCTTTCTTCCCGTGAGAATCCGCTCTCCGGGTTCCCTTTTTTCTGACCTGTCAAACCCACGTGTCCAGGCAGCTCCAGGCTCAGCCCTCGGTTCCGGGGAAAGGAGGCGCTGACTAATGCCCCCGCTCCTGGAAAGCGACTCCCAGGCTGCACAAGAGGAACCGGTGTGAGCGAGGCCAGGCCAGGGATGGGGGCGGGGGCGGGGGGCTGGAACAGGTGGCATAAATCACAGAGCCTGCCCTTGCAGAGCGCATAGCCAGGAAAAAGGAAAGGTGTGGGCTCGGAGCTTGGCTTTCCCAGAGGTAGACCGCTGAGAAGAGGAGGAGGAGGACCCCACGGTCATCTCGGGCGAGAAGCATCCACCGCTGGGGGGGCTTTATTGCCCCCGTGTTACCCTTGGAGAAGCTGAGGCTGCTGCAGTTCACGGACTCGCCCAGAGCCACGCAGCTGCTAAGGAACAAACCCCAAGGAGCAAACCAAGTCAGGCCCCAACACAGGTTGTGTTTCTTCCATGTCAGCTTGCCTGCTGTTTCTGGAAGCTTCTGGAGCCCCAGATGCGTCAAAGAGCAGGGTGGGACGCAGCAGGTGTGGAGTGGGGGGGCATGGGAAAGGGGATGGAGAGGGGAAGGGGGAGGTGTGGGGAGTCCACAGTTTCACCTGAGACGCAGACACGAGTCTCAATCATAGAATAGCCCCCTCCTTTCTCCAGAGGTGAGCTGTTCCCACCATGGGCAAAATCCTTGGCAGGTCCCATGGCTTTTCTAATCTGGCCAAGATAATGAGTGAATAGTGCCTTTATTTGGCTTTTTTTTTTTAATCCAGTCTGTTCTACAAACCACTCAACCCCCATCCATGCCAGAGTGACACTGAAAACATTGAATTGTAATCCTTAGAGACGTGTGAGAATAAACCACAATAACATGATAACATAATAACAATAACGCAATACTACATAGCCTAGAAGAATGACCACAAGCCCAGGAAGACCCTGACGTGCAAAGTGCTGATGAGAATGAGGAGCAGCTGGGGCTCTCCCACACTGCTGGTAGAAATGCATCTTTGGGACCGGCGCCGCGGCTCACTTGGCTAATCCTCCGCCTGCAGCGCCAGCACACCGGGTTCTAGTCCCGGTTGGGGCGCCAGGTTCTAGTCCCAGTTGCTCCTTTTCCAGTCCAGCTCTCTGCTGTGGCCAGGGAGTGCAGTGGAGGATGGCCCAAGTGCTTGGGCCCTGCACCCACATGGGATACTGGGAGAAGCACCGGCTCCTGGCTTCGGATCGGCGCAGCGCAGGCTGTGGCGGCCATTAGGGGAGTGAACCAACAGAAGGAAGACCTTTCTCTCTGTCTCTTTCTCTCTCACTGTCTAACTGCCTGTCAAAAAAAATGCATCTTTGGAAAACAGTCTGACAGCACCTTAAAAAGTTAAATACATGGGAGTCAGCATTGTGGTCTAGCAGGTAAAGCCACTTCCTGTGACACCAGCACCCAAATGGACAGCAGTTCATGTCCCGGCTGCTCCACTTCCAATCCAGCTCCTTACTAATGGTCTGGGAAAAGCAGTAGAGGACAGCCCAAGTTCTTGGGCTCCTGTTATCCATGGAGTTCCTGGCTCCTGGTTTCAGTCTAGCCCAACCCCAGCTGTTGTAACCATTTGGGGAATAAACCAGCAAATAGGAAAACCTCTCTCTCTCTCTCTCTCTCTCTCTCTCTCTCTCTCTGTAACTCTGTCTTTCAACAACAACAAAAAAATTATCACACTATTCTATCTACTTTTTTTTTTTTTTTTTTTTGACAGGCAGAGTGGACAGTGAGAGAGAGAGACAGAGAGAAAGGTCTTCCTTTTTGCCGTTGGTTCACCCTCCAATGGCCGCCGCGGCCGGCGCGCTGCGGCCGGCGCACCGCGCTGATCCGATGGCAGGAGCCAGGAGCCAGGTGCTTTTCCTGGTCTCCCATGGGGTGCAGGGCCCAAGCACCTGAGCCATCCTCCACTGCACTCCCGGGCCACAGCAGAGAGCTGGCCTGGAAGAGGGGCAATCGGGACAGAATCCGGCGCCCCAACCGGGACTAGAACCCGGTGTGCCGGCGCCGCTAGGCGGAGGATTAGCCTAGTGAGCCACGGCGCCGGCCTTCTATCTACTTTTATGCATTGTGAAAATGCTTTTAGCGAGCATTTATAAAAGAAGTTAAAAGACAGAGGTAGGTACAAAGAGAGAAAGACATCGTCCATCTGGTGGTTCACTTCCCAAATGGCCACAACAGCCACCGCTGGGCCAGGCTGAAGGCAGGAGCCAGGACCTCCATCCGGTCTCCCACTTGGGTGGCAGGAACCCAAGCACTTGGGTCTGCTAACGCCAGGGGCGTTGGCAGGAAACTGAACTGGAAGTGCAGAGCCTCCAGGACTCCAATGGGGGATGCAGGTGTCCCACCTCGAACCCCAACCCACAGCGCCACACACCAACCTCAGTAGTAAACATTTTTAAGACACAATCTGTCTACAGAAAAATATTATTAGTAAATAAAACAAAGCTTTTGAAAACTTAACGAAGACCAATCTCTCTCTCTGTCTCTCTCACTCGCTCACTCACTCTCACTCTCGCTGTCTCTCTAATTGACTTTCAAACAAATAAAACAGGCAGCAGAGAGTTCTGGGGTCAGGAGTGGACATCTGTCCAGGGAAAAGACTCAACAGAGCAGAGGAGGCGGGGCTGAGGCTAGGAGAAAGGCTGAGAATAACACTCACCCAAAGCAACTTGTCAAGGGGGGGTTTACCGTGAGGTTATCTGGGGCTAGCGGCAGTCGGGAGTCCTGGCAAAGGGAGGAAAAGTGGCCAGGACCCAGAGAGAGAGAAAGCGCCCAGCTGCAGGAGGGGCTCCGGAGCTGCCGCCTCCCCAGGTCGGGGAGGGAGGGAGCTGGGGAGCAGAGACCCGCCGCCTCCCTTCTCCTGCCTCCACTTCGCGGTGCTGCATACACAGACAGCAGAGAGCCAGGCAGCCTGCCAGGGCGTGGAGCAGAGCAGGGAAGACGCAAAGAGACCAGGAAGGGCAAATGAAAATTTCCAACATCTGCTCCGGTAACTGGGTTCCTGCCACCCACGCGGGTGACCCGGACTGAGTTCCCGGCTCCTGGCCCAGCCCTGGCTGTTGTGGGCATTTGTGAAGTGAACCAGTGGATGGGAAGCCCTCTTTCAGTGTCTGTCTGTCTGTCTGTCTCTCTCTGGCTTGCTGCTTCTCAAATAAATATAATTTTAAAAAGAAAATCCCCAGCATCCAGTTAGCAGAGAGAAGGAAGCCCCAGAAGCACAGAGCACTTGGCTCATCCGGGGAGCAGAAACACCTAGCTGGGATGAAAGGAGATAAAGCCTGTGCCCTGCCCACAAAGGGCTGTGCACATCCTGATAAGAGGCTCTCATCTGATTCTGCGAGCAATAAAGAGCCTTTGAAGCTGTGATGATGTCACCAGCTGCCATTAAGTCATCCTAGCTGCTGCAAGAGAGATAAAGACTTGGGACCCAGGGCAGCCGGCTGGGAGGTGAGGGCTGCTGAGGCTCTATCCCAGGCAGCCACAGGCGGGATGGGGGGAAGGATGCAGGTAGATTCTTTTTAAAAAAGATTTATTTTTATTTGAAAGTCAGAGTTACAGAGAGAGGGGAGAAAGGGAGAGAGAGAGAGAGAAAGAGAGGTCTTCCATCCACTGGTTCACTCCCCTAGATGGCTGCAACTGCCAGTACTGGGCCAGGCTGAAGCCAGGAGGCAGGAGCTTCATCCGGGTCTCCCACGTGGGTGACAGGGACTCACGTACTTGGGGCATCCTCTGCTGCTTTCCTGGGTCATTAGCAGGGAGCTGGATTGGAAGTGCAGCAGCTGGGACACGGACCAGCGCCCATGGGGGATGCCGGTGTTGAAGGGGGTGGCTTTACCTGCTGTGCCACAGCGCCGGCCCCCTGCAGGGTGGATTCTTAAAAGTGGATGCCAATCTGATGTGTTTTCCAGGTACTGTGGCTGTATAACAACCTCCCGCGGGAACTGTTCTATTACATTCAGCCAAGCAAACAGGACCCAGCAGAGAAGACCAGAATGGCTGGGGCCGTGGTGAACTCGGAACAGCCAGGGTCAGGAACCACCTGGAGGCTTCTTCATGCCTGGTGCCTGGGTTGGATGGACCCAGAATCTGGGCTCAGCTGGCGCTGAAGACAGAAACGTGAACATGTGACCTTGCCCTGTGCCCTGGCCTCCTGCAGCTTGGGCCCTGGTCTCTGGGGACCAGACACCAAAGAATGCCCATGGAAAAGGGGTCTTCCAGAAAGCCAGGGGTAAACTGCACGGCTGTGGAAGTACCTAGCCTGGGAAGTAACAGAGAGTCACTCCCACTGTGCTCTGTCCGTTATAATAGGCAGAAGTCCAACAGGTTCAAGGGGGAAGGACCTAGACCTCACCTCCCACACAAGGCGGAACCAAGGACCTGGCGGTATATGAAACGGCCACGTTGTGGGCTGCTCTCCAGGCTCCCCCTCCCCCACACCTGACCCTCTCTCCTGCCCCTGCTTCCCAGGTGTGCCCAGTCCTGGAAAAGGCCGCTCCAGAGAGCTCAAGCCAGAAGCCCACGTCACCCCCACGACAGTCCGACAGCAGGGCCCAGCTCACGCAGGGGACCTTTCTACCTTCCCCCACTGCCATCGCCCCCACCCTTGCCGGGCCCCATCGCCTCCCACCTGCAGCAGCTCCGCGTCTGTGTTCTGCAGAAGCTCCCCCACCGTGAGCTGCTGCAGTCTGAGCCCCGCCCCCCCCCCCTTTGCCGGGGATCTCTGTAAGGGTGGTTCCTTCCGCCCGCCGGGAACACCCTTCCGTGTAGCTGTCCCCTTCTCTTCTGTGGGGCTTCTGAAAGCTCTCCTGAGGAGTCTCCCATTCCCAGCCATCACAATTGCAGGACCGGGGTCTGCCTGGGTCCCAGCACCCTTAGCACCTAGCTCTGGGCCCTGTGCACAGCAGGTGTTTATGGGGGAGTTAAATGAAGCTGACTTCCCGGGTTCTGGCTCAGATGACCAGAGGCGGGGCCACGTGCAGGTCCACCTTCGCCAATAGGAGTGACACATCCTGGCCAAGTTTCTCAGATTCTGCTTTTAGTTCTTTAGGGAGATTTTCAGGAGGGGCAGGCGGACTGGACCCGGGGCAAAGGGATAAAGGGGCTGGGGGCTGGCCATGGGGAACCAGCGACTGGGGTTGGGACATTGGTTCTCAAACATCCATCTGTTTCTCACTGAGAACTTGCCACGTGCCAGCCGGGGTTCCTGTCCTGGGAGGAGTCAGGTGGCGGGGCCAAGGGCTGCAATGGAGGTTTTGGGAGGGGACGGGGGAGCCCAGGCAGCCTGCAGCGCCCAGAGGTCCTGAGGTTTCTCCACCGATCTCCCTTCCTGCAGCCCAGCGGCGGAGCCCTGAGCTGTGACTTGGGGCGTCCCTGCACAGTCCTCCCCAGAGGGCCAGGAATAGAGCCCCGGGGTAGAAAGAGTGGCCTGAAGGCGCGGGCCTAGCCAGGAGCACGTGGCCTGCATGAACTCTGGGAACGGAGGTGGGTGGCCACCGTAGCTCCGCGCCCCAAGGGGACCCTGCTGACCTCAGGCCTTAGGGTTTGCACTGCAAGGACTGTGATAGACACAGGGAGTCTCCTGCTGCCCCCCCACCCGCGCCAGGACTGCAGATCTGGGAGGGGGCTGGACACCAGCTGACCTCCGTGATGGGGAGAAGCCGTGGGTACCATGTGTGCCCAGCTCCTGGTCCACCGCATCTGGGGACAGGGAGGGAGGTGCCCCCTGCAGGCATGTAGGGCCTGATCCTTTGACCCTAACGCGGGATGTGTCCGAGGCCGCCCGGAGGCGGGATAGGGCGGGGAGCGGCGGGGACCCTCACGTCAGCGCCCGCCCCCGTTTGCCGTCATTTCCGGCCGGCTGGCCTGGGCTGGGTGCGGAGGTGGAGGATGGAGCCGGGAGTGGGCAGTGACGACTCCGCTGCCCGCCCCGCGGGGAGGGCGTTTCCACGGCGGCGCGGGGGTCCCCGGAGCCCGGCTCCACCTGCGGGATCTGGCTCGTGTCTGCAGAGAGCTCGGGAGGCTCCTGGCCGCTGACGTCAGACAGACCCGAGGGCGCGGCGAGGCGCCACGTTCTGCTGACACACCCCCGCTCCCTCCGCAAAGAAGCGCCAGAAATGGGCCCCCGGGCTGCGGGGGTTACCACGTCACGTGGTTTATGCTCCCCCCCACCCGCCCTTACTGGGCAATGAATGAAATGGCCCCAGGGCGCTGGGCTCCTGGCTTGGGGAGGGTGAGGAGGTGGAAGGCACAGAGAGTGGCCCCACCCGCCCGAGGCAAATCAGGCAGAGGGCCAGGCACTGGCTCGGGCGCATCCCCGTCCACACTGGCGGGGTCTGTCACCACCTTTAGCCCCACCCCCACCCCCTCGCCAGCCACCAGGGAGCCAGGCAGGTCCTCACACTGAGGATCCAACTTCCTCCCACCACGTTTGGGTCCTTTAGTGATGCCGCTGCATCCCGTGTCCTCACTGGCTGGCCCGGGCAGTGCCTCTGTGGCGGGGGCCCGGGGAGGCTGGCTATGGCAGAGAGTGTTGGGTAGAGTCCAGGCATAGCCAGTGTGGCCCAGGCTGACAGCTGACGACAGCCCAGGCACTGCATGTGTTTTAGGCTTGGGGTCATCTGAGTTGTTGCTGGAAGCAGCCTTAGCTCCAGGGGTGGGAGGGCTGCCTCCAGTTGCTCCGGGAAACTGAGGCCGTGCCCCACCCCAGGCCTGACCCTCAGCCTCTGCTTGCCTCTGGGATTTCCTTAGATCCCAGAAGTTGGGGGTGGAGGGGCAGCCCTGGCTCCCGTGGGTGCAGGGACTGAATCTGCAGCTGCGTGGTGGGCTTGGGGTCCTGACCCCATTTCTCTGTAACTCAGCTGCCTGCCACACCCAACCGCTGCTCCCTTAATCCTCTCCCATCTCAACAAACGGCATGGCGTCCCCCCGCAGCTAGAGCTGGAAGTGTCAGGTGGCGCCTTGGTTTGTCCCTCGGGGCGTCTGTACCTCTTACCAGTTCTGTGTTCAAGGTATCTCTCATCTCTGTCCCCAGTCGCCCATCCCACCGGTGGCTCCTCTTAGACTATCGCAAAAGTCGCCAAACTCATCTTGTTGCTCCAGAATCACAGTTTATGAATAAAAAACAGAAAAGCTTTGATTGGCTCATGTTGTCCAATGTTGGGGGGGGGCGGGCTAGCCATGGCTGGCCCCCTCTCATCCTTTAGAGCAGCTTAGATGCCGCCTTCTGATAGGCCTCTCCTGAACGCCACTCACCAGGACGGACACCCCCTTGGGACACCTGCGTCCCATATCGAAGTGCCTGGGTTCGAATCCCACTCCTGGTTTCCTGTTGATGTGCGTCCTGAGAGGCAGTGGTGATGGTTCAAGTAGCTTGGGTCCCAGGCACCCACATGGGAGACCCAGATGGAGTTCTGGGCTCCTAACTTTGGCTTGACTTAACCCTAACCCTTGGGGGATGATTCAGCAATAGAAGTCTCTCTCTCTCTCTCTCTCTCTCTCTCTCTCTCACTCTCTCTGCTTTTCAATAAACACACCCACAGAAGTCTCTCTGGGCACCCTGTTAACTTTCTTCCCAGCATGCATCCGGCTGTGATCAATCATTGTCTGTGTCCTCATTAGCAGGAAAGCAACACGGGAGTAGGGCCGCCAGTGTCTTTGCCACAATGTGGCTTTCTCCCTCTTCAGGAACTATTTTGCTGTCTGTCTTCAGTGGAGTACCCAGAGCCTGTGTGTCCAGGCAGGCGAACTTTCACAAAGGAACGCGTCTCTGGGACCATCACCGGAGCAGGGATGGAGCAGGCCCACGTAAGGTGCTGTTGTTTAGTGGGTACAGAGTTTCGGGGGAGTAGTTGAATTTTTGAAGGAAGAATTGGGGGTGGGCTTTGAAGCCACAAGAACCCTCAATTGGACAAGTCGCCTCACTTGGCAGACTTCCCACTCGTGAACGTTGTAAAAGGAAGCAAAACAAGCAATGCAGGGGAGGGGGCAGGTGCTGCGGGGCAATGAACAGATGAAGCCACCACTTGGAAACCTGCACCCCACAGCAGGTGTCGGTCCTGGGTACCCCGTGCTTCTGATCCAGCTTCCTGGTAACGCAGGCAGTGATGACGGCTCAAGTGTGTCAGTCCCTGTCACTCACACAGGGGACTCGGATGGCGTCCCTGGCTCTTGGCTCCTGGCTTCAGCATAGCCCAGCCTGGCTGTTGTGGGCATTTAGGAAATGAGCCAGCAGATGGGAGATTTCTCTCTTTCTTTGCCTTTCAAATAAATTGATTTTTTTTTTTTTATTTTTGGCAGGCAGAGTGGACAGAGAGAGAGAGACAGAGAGAAAGGTCTTCCTTTTGCCATTGGTTCACCCTCCAATGGCCGCCGCAGCCAGCGCATTGCAGCCAGCGCATTGCAGCCAGCGCACCGCGCTAATCCGATGGCAGGAGCCAGGTGCTTCTCCTGGTCTCCCATGGGGTGCAGGGCCCAAGCACTTGGGCCATCCTCCACTGCACTCCCTGGCCACAGCAGAGAGCTGGCCTGGAAGAGGGGCAACCGGGACAGAATCCGGCGCCCCGACCGGGACTAGAACCCGGTGTGCCGGTGCCACAGGCAGAGGATTAGCCTAGTGAGCCTTGGCACCAGCCTCAAATAAATTGATTTTAAAAACTGTGGAGTGCTTAATGGATTTGCATGTCCTCCTTGCACCGGGGCCGTGTTCCTCTTCTCTCTACCCTTCCAATGTTAGTTCAAGGGCACTTTGAGAAGTTCATGGACAGTGTGCATTATTAAAAACGATGGGTGGCCGGCGCTGCGGCTCACTAGGCTAATCCTCCACCTTGCGGCGCCGGCACACCGGGTTCTAATCCTGGTCAGGGCACTGGATTCTGTCCCAGTTGCCCCTCTTCCAGGCCAGCTCTCTGCTGTGGCCCAGGACTGCAGTGGAGGATGGCCCAAGTGCTTGGGCCCTGCACCCCATGGGAGACCAGGAGAAGCCCTGGCTCCTGCCATTGGATCAGCGCGGTGCGCCGGCCGCAGCACGCCAGCCGTGGCGGCCATTGGAGGGTGAACCAACGGCAAAGGAAGACCTTTCTCTCTGTCTCTCTCTCTCACTGTCCACTCTGCCTGTCAAAAAATAAAAATAAAAATAAAAAAATATTTAAAAAAAGATGGGTGGATTTCAGATTCTCAGCACTAAAATCAACTTATTCTTCGAGGACTTATTGGAGTCTCTTCATTGATGTGTTGCTGAAGCTACCAGAGAGAACTGCAGTTTCATGGATGAAAAGGCTACGGCGACGGCTGATGGTGATATTGCACATCCCCGCGCACGTCTTTCATGCTAATGAGCTGCACGCTGACAAGTGGCTAAGATGGCAAATTTTATGCTACATGTATTTTACTACAAAAATTAATTTTTCTTTAAAAAATTATAAAACCATACCCAGACCCTTAGAATCCCCCATGTGTCCTCAAAGCCAAACACTATCTTGATTAGTTTTTTTAAAAAGATTTATTGAGTCTGGTTCTGTGATCATAGTGGGTAAGCTCACACCTGTGGTGCTGGTGTCCCTTATAGACGCAGGTTCGAGTCCTGGCTGCTCCACTTCCGATCCAGCTCTCTGCTGTGGCCTGAGAAAGCAGTGGAGGATGGCCCAAGTCCTTGGCCCCTGCACCCACGTGGGAGACCTGGAGGAGGCTCCTGGCTTTGGACCAGCCCAGCTCTGGACGTCGCAGCCATTTGGGGGAGTGGACCAGCAAATGGAGGATCTTGCTCTATCTCTTCCTCTCTCTGAAACTGTGCCTAAAGATAGATTTGTTTGTTTGTTTGTTTGTTTAAAAGGTAAGAGGTGCAGAGAGGGAGAGACATGGAAAGAGAAAGAGATCTTCCATCTGCTGGTTCACTCCCCATGTGGCTGCAGCAGTCTGGGCTGAGTTAGTCCAAAGCCAGGAGTCTGGAACTCCATGCAGGTCCCCCGGAGGGTCACTGGGATCCAAGCACTTCGGCCAAATTTCACTGCTTTCCCAGGTGCGTTAGCAGGGCCCTGGATGGGAAGCAGAGCAGCCGGTACTCTAACCACCACCCATAGGGATGCCCCCGTGTGGCGGCTTAACTCACTGTGCCATGCTCCAGCCCCCTGACTAGTTTCGCTAGCTTTGAACTTTATGTAAACAGAACCATACAGTATTGGGGTCAGCAGAATTGTGACCACCAAAGACGCCCACAGCCTAATCCTCAAAGGTCTCCGAATGTCCTTATGACACAAAGGCCTTTGCAGGCGCGATTAAATGGAAGACCTTGAGAAAGAGACATCACCCTGGCTTCTTCGTGGGCCCAGCTGGATCACAAAGGCCCTTACAGGGAGGCAGAAGGGGTTGAAGCAACGGGATGAGAGGAGGGCTCACACCCCACCCCCCACCCCCCGCTGCGGACTTGGCAGATGGAGGAAGGGACCACAAGCTGGGAATGTGGGCAGCCTTTAGAAGGCAGAGAATATTCCAGAACACTTTCTCCCCAGGTGCCTCCAGAAGGGACGCAGCCCTGCCACCACACAGATCTTAGCCAGCAGAGTACGCATCAGACTTCCGACCTGTGGAACTGTGAGATAAACCTAGGCCGCTTCAAGCCTCTACATGGTGGGTCATTTATGACAGAAGTGACAGCAAACACGTACCAGCAGTCTACACTCTCTGGCATCTTTGGCTCACCATCTTACTTGTACCTGTGTGGGCTGTTTTGAATAATGCCACTGTGAACATTTCTGCACCTGCCTTTTATTGTTGTTGTTTTTTTTTTTTTTTCAAGATTTATTTATTTATTTTTTTGAAAGTTAGAGAAAGAGTGGGGGAGAGAGAGAGAGGTCTTCCAACCACTGGTTCACTCCCCAGATGGCCTCAATGGCCAGCACTGGGCCATGCTGAAGCCAGGACCCAGGAGCTCCATCCAGGTCTCCCACGTGGGTAGCAGGGGACCAGGCACTAGGGCCATATTTCACTGCTTTTCCCAGGCCTTAGCAGGAAGCTGGATCGGAAGTGGAGCAGCCGGGATAGGAACCAGTGCCCATATGGGATGCCGGCATCACAGGCAGCGGCTTTACCTGCCACTCCACAGCCGGCCCCTTGTACCTACGTTTGGTTCACATGTGTACGTACCTCTGCTGCGTGTACATGGGCACAGGACGGCTGGGTTAGAGGACGTGCATAGATAGTGGGTGCTGCGATGCGTGCCTCAGGTGGGTGGACCCCCCCCCACGCTGCTGGGGGCCGCTGGCTGACGGTCCTCAGCTGCTAGGGGCTCTCTGAGAGAGCTCAGCTGAGGTCACAGGTGGTCCCAGAGCAGAATGCACCAGGTGACTGTCGCAGGGAGGGGATAAAAGGTCCCCACGCCCACTGCCCCTTGGAGCAGCTTTGAAGGGTCACCCCAGACTCGGAGCTCTCTCGGGGTCAGGGGAGTGCACACCCAATGCTGCTTTTCCCTCTGCCCAGCCCCCTTCCTTCCCCGCCAGGGCTCCCAATCAACTTGCCCCTGCTAACGTCCATCTGAGGATCCACTACCCAGTGGTGCAGCCTGCAGCAGCCGTGCACGGCTTCTGTGGGTGTTGCAAAGTTTCCCCAGAGTGGCTGCCCCATGTCTACTCCCCCAGCAGTGCTGAAACGCTAGCTGTTTTCTTTCTTAAAGGGCACTCCAGTGGGTGGGTGATAATACCTCATTGTAGTTTAATTTGCATTTCCCTGAGGTCTCCTGCTTTTTGGGTTATTTGGGTAGTCTCTTCTGTGAATTGTCTGATCAAGTCTTTCACCCACTTTTCTACCGGGCTGTGTGCCTTTCTCCTGGGGATTTGCTGGTCTTTATATGTCGGATGCAAGTCCTTAGTTGGATATCTTGCAACACGCATTCAGAGTGGGGTCCACTCAGTGTCTCCACAGTACCAACACAAGATGCATCCCCATAAAAACGAATTACCTTCTGAAAACTCCATCCAGAAAGAATGCTGGGACAGGCGCTCTTAACGGATATAACAAGGCTCCCAAAGAGGAGCAGGAGACCCTTAAAGAGACAACCCCAGAACGCAGGCCTCGCACCCTCACCCTTCTCCACTCCTGCTCGGTGGCTTCCCCCCGCCACAGGCATTTATCTAAACACTTAAAATTAAAATACATTCATTCATTGAATGCCCCTGGAACATATCCATGAGCCCAGCCTGCTCGAGGCTTGAGGACCGGGCTGTGAGCAAGGGAGAGGTCCTTGCTTCCAGGCGATCGCAAAGGAGCGATAACTACAGGGAAACAGAATAATCTCAAAACGAGAGACGAGAGACGTAAGCCGAAGTCGGACGTGGAGGGACGCAGGACCTGCGGGTTGAGCCAGCAACTCCCGGGCCAGGGCTGGGGCGGGGGGGCGGCTCCGGCCCCGCCTCTGTATTTGCATCCGCCTCCCGATTGGCTGCCGGTGGCTGGCCCCACCCCCCGGCGCGAGCAGCTCGGGAAGCGGCCGGCCGGCCCCGCCAAGATGCAGCGGCGGCTCCGGGTGTCGCCGGGCGGGCTGGGGGCATCGCTGGCCCGAGCCGGGCAGGGGGCGCCCACCGCGGCACCCGCGCGCTCCTAGCGCCCCAGACCTGCCGGCGGGCCCGGGCGCTCCCTGCCGCAGCCCTGCCCGCCGTCCCCACCCCTCCACCCTTTGTGCCGCCGCCGCCACCCCGCGCCCGGGCTCCGCTGGACCCCCGGCGGGTCCGGCACAGAGCGGCGCCAGGCCCCGCGAGGGCGCCCGGCCCTCGGCCGATGGCGAGGGAGCGCGGCGCGGCCCGGGGCGCCGCAGCCCGAGTCCGCGCGGCGGGAGGCCCGGGCCGACTCTACCGCATTGTCCCGGGCCCCGCGCCCCGGCCCTGAGCCGCGCCGCCGCAACGCCCGCCCACCCGCCGCCGCGGGGCCATGCGGAGAGCCGCGGGGATGGAGGACTTCTCCGCAGAGGAGGAGCCCTGGTACGACCCGCAGGACCTGGAGCAGGGTGAGCGCGGGGACCCCTGCCGCCGCTCCATTGTTGGGCGGGATCGCCCCGGGAAGGGCTGGGCCGAACCCGGCGCGCCCGGCTCCGAGGAGGGTGCGTCGGGAGCATGGGGCGGTGGAGACCCGCGCCGGACCGGGGCGGGGGTGCACCTGCCCAAGTTGGGGGCTGGCGTCGTGTCTCCCGAGGAGACAGAGTGCCCATCACCCAGCTCGCCCACCTCTCCTTGGGGGCGGCAGCCGGCTGAGTGCCCTGGTCTTGCGTGCCGAGCCCCGCTTGGAGGTCTTGGGCGGCCGGAAGGTGGCTCCTTCCTTGCGTTTCGCTGGGAGGGTGGGGTGTGTGTGGAGGGGAAGTTGTCTCGCTCCACATCCAAGAGCTCTCATGCCTGCCAGGATTTCTGCGCTCTGAGACTCCCGGAAAGTTTCCCCAACTCGCTTCCCGTCTGCGCAGGGAGCCTAGGAGAAGCAGAGAGCAGTCTCCAGGCTGCCCTCCCAGGGAGGGGTCCTCTGGCCCGGCCCCGCCCGGCCCTGCTGCCCGGGAGCCCCCTCCCATGTGGCCCCCGGTGGAGCAGTCAGGTTTGGGAATTGGGAGATTAAAACCTCTGCCCCGCCCCCTCCCCATCGGAGGGCAGAGAGGATGACTGGAAGGGGGTTAGGAGCGACTGATGAGGTGGCCAAAGTGACATCACTGGGAGGAGGGGGTGGGGCTGTGGGACAGGAAGGAGGCTTGAGAGGGTCGGGCCAAGGCCTGCTGGGACTGGAGTCCCATCTCCAGGAGGCCAGAGCTGGAGGGGCCAGGAGACGCATCCTGGGAGAAGGGGCCGCAGCAGGCCTGGGGGTGTGGGCCACAAGGCTGGGGCATGGTGTCGCCGCGCCCTGGCTCCCTCCCGTGGGGCCCAGCTCCGGCTTTGCCTGACCCTGCAGCCTTTGTCTTCTGGCCTGACCCACTTCTGTGCTTGTGTCCTTGTGCTGGGGGCAGTGGGTTAACCAGTCTCCAGGGGCCAGCATGGCACTGGGGGTACTGAGCCCCAGCCTCAGTGCCCGTGTCTGAAGAGAGATGCCCCACCCTGGCTGTGATAACCCCCTCCCCCATCCCAGACACCATCCCAAACTTGTCCCATCCACAAGCACCTCTGGGGCTCCATGGGAGGGCCAGGCGCCGTCCTGGGATCTGGGATTAGTCACAGCTCTGACCCTCTGGGTGAACTTGGGCACGTGGAGGAGGCTAGCACGTAAATACATGTAGGTGGTACGGCATTAGGGGCAGCGGAAGCAGTGTGGAGGGCTTCCTGGAAGAGGTAGGCATAGCAGGAACAATCGGAAGCCGGCCCCATCTCATTTAATTCCCGCACCTCTAAAGAAGGAACCGGGGAGCAGGGTGGGTGTTGTGCAGCCCGATCCCAGCGGGCAGTCAGCCCAGTCAGCCCAGACCAGCAGCCCCAGTGGTAGACAACCCAGGAACGAGGAGGGAAACTGGAAATAAGACAGGTTCAGAAGAAAGCCAAAACTGGAGGGCTGCTTGCCGTGGGGCAGGTGCTCTGCTGAGCCCGGGGCCTGGGCTCACCCTCTGAGCGCTTCACGCCCTGGAGACAGAAAGGGGCTCAGACTAACAGCCGGATCAGAGCGGGAGGGGTTGGCAGCCCCTCCGGGCCGGAAGGTTCATGCCAAGGGCTGGAGGGCAGAGAGCGGGTCCCCAGGCAGAGGTAGGCGGACAGGCAGGCATTCCGGGGGAGGGCTTGGAGCCGCATGGAAAGACAGGGAAGTAGGGGTAGAGGGCAGCTTCTGAGGCGCCAGCCCCCTTCTCTCTGCGGGCCAGGCATAGACAGTGGGATGGACAGGGCGGAGCATGGGCCAAAGGCCAGCCGCAGTGAGGGTCAGGTGTCTGTTTGTCCCAAAATTCTCTTCTACACAGCTGTTCCCTGGCTGCCCCCGAGTGGCCCAGGAAATGACTTTCCCAGCTGGCTTCTGGTCTCCCGTCCCGGGCTGTGTCCCCCTGCACTGAGGGGGGGCACTGACCTCACCTCCCAGAAGCGTGGCCGTGGAGATCCCAGCTGACCTTGATGCTGCCCTGTCCCCGTGGGAGGAGGCGGATGGGACAGACGAGGTCCCAGACTCTCACCGTGTTCCCTCTGCACAAGCACCTGCAAAAATAGAAAAGGCCATTAATTATTAAGCACGGGGCTCTCTTCCTGCCCCTCTCCCTCCCCCACCCAGGGCCAGGCGTGGCAGGCCCTGTGGGCACCTCTTTCCAGGCCGAGAGCTGGCTGCTGAGTCACGGGTTTGCTGTCCTCGGCACCTGCCCTCTGCACCCTTGTCCAGGGTGACCTTGAGTCCCTCCCGCCTTGGGGCAGACATGGAGGGAAAGATGGCCGATGGCCTTCCTCCGCCCTGGGGCCCAGAGGCAACTTGGCCTGGTTCTGTGGACCCGCTTTCTGGCGTACACCAACGGCCTCAGCCTGTGGGCCGTCGCAGGGACCACAGCCCAGATACCCCCTGAAGGAGGACTTGGATGTTGTCGAGGCTTTAGCACCATGGCCTTGAACTCTGGTTAAGTCGAGGGAGCTCTGTGCCAGCCACCCACGTGGAGCGTGTGCCCTGACACCCCCCACAGGAGGTGGAATCCATCCAAGTTCCCAGGGAGGGGAGCGTCCAGGAGGTGGCCCTGAGTTCTTTGGCCTTGCACCTGAATTCTTGGGTTCTGCCTGGGGGTGAGCAGCACCGTGGCTGTCGCATTCAGGGGTCAGAAGGAAGTCCCTGTGGCACTCTCGTCCTTGTCCTTGTCTTGCCAAGTTCCCGGGTAACTGCCAAGGCACCCAGGCCACAGCTGGTGTGTCACATTTACGCTTTTGCCCAAGCTACGGTTAATAAATTCCTACAGCCGGCATCCTCATTGCCCTGGTAGGTGTATGATAGGTAGGTAGTTTATCTTGGCACCCTCTCAGGCGAGTTAATTGCCCAAGGCTGCAGGTTCTTGCTTGTGATCTCTCTCCCTTAGCTTGGGGTTCATGCGATGGCCACAGTAGGGGTTGGGAAAGCAACTTCTGTCTTCCCAGCCTGGGTGGAAGCAGCCTTGCTCTGGGACAGCAGCTCTGCCCCTCGGTCCACACCCCACCCCCCCTCCAGGTGACACCTGGGCACAGCGCCCTCCTCCTGGCTCTGGCTACTTCAACACCTCTGGGCGTGGGAGCAGAGCCAGGTTTGTTCCCTGGCAGGCAGCGTGGCCGTTTGCCCAGGCCTGGTGGCTGGTCTGACGCTCTCAGCTTTCACCAGGTCCGTCCTGCCCCCAGCGGGGCTGAGAGCGAGCCCAAGGTTCTGTTCCCGGCTGCCCACCGAGAGGCCCTCTCTGCAGAGCTGACCTGGAGGAAAGCGCCCAGCTCAGGGCGGCAGTGGGCTCGGCTGACACAGGTGTATCCAGGACACGGACCAGGAGGGCGTGGAGAGCCCACCCTTGCTCTAGGGGTGTTGGAGTATCCCTGGGTTTCTAAGGGGAATGCCTGAGAGAGCTTAAGGTCTGCGCTACACACATCATGCTGGCGCCCGCGGGGTTGCCTGTGTGCACGCTGGTTGGGATCTACACCATCAGCTGCTCAGGGGGGTCTGCATTTAGGAGGTCTCCCAGGGAAACAAGCCGTGACTCCCACAAGGGTTTTCTACAGCCTCATTTCATTTTAAAGATTTATTTATTTCTGGGGCTGGCGCTGTGGCGTAGCGGGTTAACGCCCTGGCCTGAAGCATTGGCATCCCATATGGGCACCGGTTCGAGACCTGACCACTCCACTTCCAATCCAGCTCTCTGCTATGGCCTGGGCTAGCAGTAGAAAATGGCCCAAGTCCTTAGGCCCCTGCACCCACGTGGGAGACCCTGAAGAAGCTCCTGGCTCCTGGCTTCTGATCGGCACAGCTCCAGCCATTGCGGCCAATTGAGGAGTGAACCAGTACATGGAAGACCTCTCTCCCTTTCTCTGCCTCTCCTCTCTCTGTGCAACTCTGACCTTCAAATAAATAAATAAATCTTTAAAAAAAAAGATTTATTTATTTAAAGAGTTACAGAGAGGGAGAGAGAGAGATCTTCCACCTGCTGGTTCACTCCCCAAATGGCCCCAATGGCCAGGGCTGGGCCAGACCAAAGCCAGGAGCCAGGAGCTCCTCTGGGTCTCCCACGTGGCTGCAGGGGCCCAAGGACTTGGGCCTACGGTTTCATTTAAATAGAGGAAAAGTTGGAGATGCCTTCTAAAGGCCCCCAGTAAGCACTGTTTGGGGCAGGCGCTCAGAGGCCTGGGCTCAGTGGGAAGTCCTGCAGCCAACACAGATGTCCCTCGGGTCCCTGTGACACAGAAAGCCACCTGGGCCGCATTTGTTATGGGCAGATGGTGAGGGCAGAGAACATGAAGCTGTTCACAGAAAATGTGGCCTTTCACTCAGGCACAGAGCTGACCGGGAGGACGGCCACCAGGATGCCGAGAGCACCTTTCTCGGTGGTCTCTCCTCTCTTCTTTCTTCCGCCTGATTCTCCCACACTCACACCCCCCCCCCCCCAGTGTAGTTTCCATAACGCAGTGACAGTTTGCTTTAAAAACCATTTCAGGGGCCGGCGCTGAGGTACAGCGGGTAAGGCCACCGCCTGCAGTGCCAGCATCCCGTATGAGCAGCGGTTCGAGTCCCGGCTGCTCCACTTCTGTCTGACCCAGCTCTCTGCTATGGCCTGGGAAAGCAGTAGAAGGTGGCCCAAGGACCCTGCACCCACATAGGAGACCCATAGGAAGCTCCTGGCTCCTGGCTTCGGATTGGCTCAGCTCCAGCTGTTGTGGCCATCTGGGGAGTGAACCACCAGATGGAAGACCTCTCTCTCTGTCTGTCTCTCTCTCTGAAACCCTGCCTTTCAAATAAATTAAAAAAAAAAAAATAAAGCCATTTCAGGCCACGTTCATCTGTAGAATTCCCAGATAGAGATATAAGATTGCGTAGAGGGCATATTTTCAAGTCATTTCCCCTCTTTTTAAAAGATTATTTATTTATTTGAAAGGCAGAGTCACAGAGAGAGAACTTCTACCTGCTGGGTCTCCTCCCGAATGGCCGAAATGGCCGGGGCTGGACCAGGTTAAAGCCAGGAGCCTGCAACTCCTGGGTCTCCCGCATGGGTGCAGGGGCCCAGGTACTTGGGCCATCTTCTGTTGCTTTCCCAGGCGCATTAGCAGGGAGCTGGCTGGAAGTGGCGCAGCTGGGACTCAGACCAGCACTCATGGGAGGCTGGCGTTGCAGGCGGTGGCTTAACCCACTAAGCCACAACAGCAGACCCTGGGTAGGGTTTTTATCACAATGTTTTTTTGTTTTTAAGATTTAATTATGTATTTGAAAGGCAGAGTGACTGAGAGAGAGAGAGATGTCCCATCTACTGGTTCACTCCCCAAATGGCCACAACAGCTAGCACCGGGTGAGGCTGAAGCCAGGAGTCAGGGTGGCAGGAACTCAAGGACTTGAGCCATCCTCCACTGCTTTCCCAGGTGCATTAGCGGGGAGCTAGCTGAATGGGAAGTGGAGCAGCCGGGACTTGAACCGGCGCCCATCTGGGATGCCGGCCTCACAGCCGGTGGTTGCCTTGTGCCACAACGCCGGCCCTGCGAGACAGCACAGGTTTGCAGGAGGAGAGCGAGCGACCCTGGGAGCCCCTGGGGACAGGGCGTGCAGGGCGGAAGCACAGCCATCCCAGGGCTGAGCTCCTGGCTCCCATTCGCTGCCGGGCCCGGAGCTCCCGGAGCGCAGCCCCTGGGTGTCTGCGTCCCAGACGCCCAGAACAGGACGCGCGCTCCGAACACTCACGGGAACCTCCGGTGTGTCCACCCCTTGCTGCAGACCTGCACCTGGCCGCGGAGCTGGGGAAGACCCTGCTGGAGAGGAACAAGGAGCTGGAGGAGTCGCTGCAGCACATGTACTCCACCAACGAGGAGCAAGTGCAGGAGATCGAGG
This sequence comes from Oryctolagus cuniculus, assembly GCF_051225735.1. Classification (NCBI taxonomy): domain Eukaryota; kingdom Metazoa; phylum Chordata; class Mammalia; order Lagomorpha; family Leporidae; genus Oryctolagus; species Oryctolagus cuniculus. The sequence continues at coordinate 5,469,929 of NC_142883.1, read as the reverse complement.
TGAGGCGCCCTGCCTTGGCCCCAGCAGGCTTCCTGCCACCTAGCGAAAGGCCCCCTCGCAGCCCAACAGCCTGGTGCAGTCCACCACTTGCACAACTGCCCCATCTTTCCCCCTACCCATGGACAGGAATACCTCAAAGCACACCTGTCCTCGGGAGTGGTGGGAGGGACACAGGCCCCTGCCCCACTCCAGAGGGTACTGAGACCCCACCCCACTCCTCTAGTACCTGACCAAGCAGCTGGACACGCTGAGACATGTGAATGAGCAGCACGCCAAAGTGTACGAGCAGCTGGACCTCACCGCCCGAGACCTGGAGCTGACCAACCAGAAGCTGGTGCTGGAGAGCAAGGCTGCCCAGCAGAAGATCCATGGGTGAGGGCCGGGGCCGGGCGGGGTGACTCGTGTGCTGCTCCGGGTGCCCGAGGTGGCAGGACTTTGCCCCTGCTGATTTTACATGGCCCAGTACCCTGCCCACAACCCTCATTCTGGTTGGTTTGCTTGTTCTTAGATTTCTTTATTTACTTGAAAGGCAGAGAGTGATAGAGAGAGAGAGAGATCTTCCATCCACTGGTTCACTTTTCAAATGGCCACAACAGCCAGGGCTGGGCCAGGCTGAAGCCAGGAGCCTAGAACTCCATCCAGGTCTCCCATGTGGGTGGTTGCAACCCAAGCATTCGGGTCACCTTCTGCTGCCACCCCGGCACGTGAGCAGGGAGCTGGATGGGAAGCAGAGCAGCCAGGGACTCAAACTGCATCCATCCGGGAAGCTGGCATCACGGCGGCTTAGCCACTGCGTCACGGCGCCCACAACCCTTGTGTAGGCACCAGCGTACCAGGCTCAGCTGTAGGTGCTGGGGACATAAGGAGGGGACACAGGACACTGTCTGCTCCCGGGAGCCGCAGCCTGGGAGAGTGTGCAGGATGTCAGGTTGACCAGGGAGAGAGAAGTGCCCAAGGGGCCGAGGTGGCACCTGCTCAGCCAGGAAGGTGTGGGGAGAAGGTAGGTCCTCGGGCGTGCAGAGAGCGCCCATGCGACCTCAGCTCCAGGCAGCATGGCCCCGGGTTGCCTGTGTGTGTCCCCTACCTCACATCCTCCCACCCACAGGGAGCCAGAGCTCCAGGGAGGAGGGCTGGCCCCGCCCCCTGAGAACCCCTCCCGCGAGTGTCCCCCACTCCAACCCCAGGCTGACGGAGACCATTGAGCGCCTGCAGGCCCAGGTGGAGGAACTGCAGGCCCAGGTGGAGCAGCTGCGGGACCTGGAGCAGCTGCGCGTGCGCAGGGAGAAGCGGGAGCGCAGACGCACCATCCACACCTTCCCCTGTCTCAAGGAGCTGTGTACCAGTGCCCGGTAGGCGAGGGCTGCAGCCCGGGGAAGGAGGAGAGGGTGGGCGGCGGCCTGCAGGTGGGGCGGAGAGCAGGTGCATCGTCCAGGCTGGGGGAGGGGCCATTGCTAGTGCCGGCCATAGCCCTGGTGTTTGCCAAGCACTGTGTGTGCCCCACTGTGCCCATGTTGTGCAGTGAGGTGCATTTTATTCTGCCCACGCCTCAGGTGCGAATGCGGAGCTGCAAGGCTGTGCCTTATCCAAGGTCACCTGTCTATTTATGTTTTGAAAGATTTATTTATTTGAAAGGCAGAGTGACAGCCAGCGAGCGAGAGAGAGAGCAGATCTTCCATCTAATGTTTCGTTCCCCCAAATACCCACAATAGCCAAATCTGGGCCAAGCCTAAGCCAGGAGCCAGGAACTCCATCTGGGTCTCCCACATGGGTGGTTTGGAACCCAAGCACGTGGGTCGCCTCCTGCTGCCTCCCAGGCCCGTGAGCAGGGAGCTGGATTGGAAATGCAGAGCGGCCAGGACTTGAAGCAGCGCTCCGTAAGGGGTATCCACCTGGCCACAACACCTGCCCAAGCTCACCTGCTTAGTAAGAGGCACAGCCAGGTTTCTGACCCTGCAGAGCCTCCCACTGCTGAGCTGAGGCGCGAGGGCAGAACCCTGGCCAAGGCGGCCTGTGGTCCTCAACAGCCTCCCAGGCCCTGAGCAGTGGGAGGAGCAGAGAGGCCTGGATTAACCGGCCCAGCGGACAAGAGAGGCGGATGTGTAAGTGCGCACGGCTGGGCGGCAGCCTTGGCCGTGACCGCTGCCCTCTGCCCACCTGCCCCGACACCCCCAGGTGCGAGGACGCCTTCCGCCTGCACAGTTCCTCCCTGGAGCTGGGCCCGCGGCCGCTGGAGCAGGAGAACGAGCGGCTGCAGACCCTGGTGGGGGTGCTGCGGTCCCAGGTGAGCCAGGAGCGGCAGCGCAAGGAGCGCGCGGAGCGCGAGTACACGGCCGTGCTGCAGGAGTACTCGGACCTGGAGCGGCGGCTGTGGGACATGGAGGGCTGCCGCCTGCGCGTGCAGGAACTGGAGGCCGAGCTGCTGGAGCTGCAGCAGATGAAGCAGGCCAAGACCTACCTGCTGGCCCGGGAGGACCACCTGGCCGAGGCCTTGCTCGCGCCCCTCACCCACGCCCCCGAGACCGACGACCCTCAGCCGGGCAGAGAGGACGACTCCGGCACCCAGGACGGCGTCTCGTCTCCCGACCACGCCGTGCGCAAGAGCTGCAGCGACACGGCGCTCAACGCCATCGTGGCCAAAGACCCCGCCGGCCGGCACGCGGGCCACCTGACGCTGCACGCCAACAGCGTGCGCAAGCGCGGGATGTCCATCCTGCGGGAGGTGGACGAGCAGTACCACGCGCTGCTCGACAAGTATGAGGAGCTGCTGAGCAAGTGCCGGCAGCACGGTGCCGGCGTGCGGCACGCCGGCGTGCAGACCTCGCGGCCCATCTCCCGGGACAGCTCGTGGAGGGACCTGCGCGGGGGCGAGGAGGGCCCGGGGGAGGCCAAGGCCGCGGAGAAGAGCCTGAGCCAGCACGTGGAAGCCGTGGACAAGCGGCTGGAGCAGAGCCAGCCCGAGTACAAGGAGCTCTTCAAGGAGATCTTCTCCAGGATCCAGAAGACCAAGGCCGACATCAGCGCCACCAAACTCAAGACTCACAGCGGCAAGTGACCCCCTCCGGCCCACAGCCTCCCTGGGGGGTGGGGGGCGGACCACAGGGTCCCTCCCGCCTGCCCCGTGCAGCGTCAGGCTAGTGAGAGAGCCCGGTAGCAGCATATAGCGGAGCAGGTGGCTGCTCCGGGAGGCCATGCGGCATGGGGTCCCCCCGGAAGTGGAGGCGCCAGCCTGTCCTGCCTCCGAATCAAAGCCAAACGTCCCAGCTCCCCCGGGGACTCCCAGGCTTCCCATGCCCTGGCTCACTGACCCTGGGCCTCGCCCTCAGATGGGTGGCCAGGCTTCTAAAGCCATTCTGTATCGGTTGGCGCTTTTTTTTTTTTTTTTTAATTTCAATTTTTCTGAGAGATTTGCAATGCAAGGTCTCCTCGACCCCTTGCTACTGGAAACACTTGAAAGGGGGATCTCGGAGCCTGCTGTGGCAGGTTCCGAGGTCTCCTGGACCACCCACTGCTTCTCACCAGGCACAACTCGCTGTCATTCCCCTAAGCGCTGGCTGCCCACCCCAGGGTCCTGAGCAGCTGGCAGACAGCCCCTGCGCCAACCTTGGTGCAGTCCCTGCGCGCACACAGCTGTAGCCAATCACAGGAGGCCAAGAGGGAGCCTCAGGCCAGCCTCCTCCTCGCAGACCAGCCCCGGAAATGCCTTCTGGGCTCTAAGCCTTTGCAGGGGCCAGGTGTGGGGAGCCTGCCCTCTGCCTCTGCCGCCCCTCTCCGCGCCCGCCCCTGTCTCAGGGACCATGACATCTCATGCACTCCATGCTCCCCACAGGCCCAGCCTGGCGCCGGTCACAGCCCCCAGGACGTCCTCCTGGGCAGGTGCCACCAACCAGAGGGCCCAGTGGCCATGCTCACCCCCCTTCCCTGGGGACTACCTGGGACTCACCCTGCACTGAATGGTACTGAAACGGGATGAGGACGAGAACCATGTTCTCTCCTTCCCTCCCGTCCTTTGTGGGGGAGGGGGCTTGAGGACCCAGGAGGGTCGAGGCTTCACGGACTCAAGCTTCAGCTAAGAGGAGCCCTGCACAGTCCGGGGCTTCTGGTTCCTTCTGCCGCCTCCCCTGAAACCCCAGGAGTCAGAGGAGCGGAGCCGTCCGGTGGCAGGTGGTGGCCCCGGCTTCTGTGCTGGGAGCCCAGTGGGAACCTTGATGCCTTATTTATTTCTAATGGGTAAAGGGGTTTTCTCAACAAGCATGCCCGACCTCCCTGGAGACCACCCTGCCCTCCAGGCGGCACTGTGACGCGAGCTGGCGGCCGGGTCCCTGGGCTTGTGCGTGTCGGACCTTTTGTCATTTGGGGCTGGGCAGCTCCCGGCCCTCGCTGTGTCTCTGTCGGGGAGGGGATGGTGGAGAGCTCCGGCCTGTTTGCTCCCCAGCTCTGTAGCAGCCACTGAGTAGCATCACTTCTGAAGCATACACGAGAGATATATTTACAAATGCTTTATTCTCTTCTTTAATAAAAAATGCGTCAGTATTCTAAAAGCAGAAATGGCCTCCGAGCATCTCACATGCCTGTCTCCCTGCCCACACAACTGTGGGGGGTCCTGAGTCCACCCCTGTGGCCCCCTACCTCCTCTGAGGCTGCTCAGGGCCTGAGTGTTCAGGATCCCTCTCCTCGCCTCCTTGTGAGTGGCACCAGGCGGCTCCAAGTGACAGGTGCAGGGGGGCAGTCGCTATATTGAGTGTGTGCCAGCTGCCGCAGCCACGACACAGCGGTGAGCGCAGCAGACAGGACCTCATCCTCGAGGAGTCAGGTTGAGAAGATCCACGCAAAAGCAACCACGTGGAAAACCAACAACCGAAGCTGGTGCGATGGACAGGGCTGCAGGAGGGCAGGGCACGTGTGCTCGCTGGGCGAGGCAAGCATCCCGAATCACCTTACATAACGTGACGTGGAGAGATGCCCAGTATTGTCAGTCGGGGAAGAAAATGTCTGGATAGCCCCTTCCAAGGTGGGGAGGGAGGGGGTGATGATGGGAAGGTGAACCCCTGGCTGAAGGCAGCTGGGCGGCATCCACAGGGGTAGGGATCCAACTGTGACCCGAAGGGAGCAGCCCCCCACCCTGCCTGGGCCCCCTCAACCTGTGAGAAGCAACTGCAGGGCACATTTTAAAGATTTATTTATGAGAGGCAGAGAGAGGTGTCCAGCCGCTGGGACCCAGATGACCACAATGGCCAGAGCTACGCCGATCCAAAGCCAGGAGCTTCTTTCAGGTCTCCCATGCGGGTGCAGGAGCCCAAGGACTTGGGCCATTTTCCACTGCTTTCCCAGGCCATAGCAGAGAGCTGGATCGGACGTGGAGCAGCCGGGACTTGAACTGGTGCCCATATGGGATGCTGACACTGCAAGCGGTGGCTTTACCCCCTATGCCACAGTGCCAGCCCCTGCAGGACGCATTTTAACAGCGTTGGTTGTGGGGTTAGAAGCCCTCCTGGGTGGCTACTCAGAGGTGGAATGGTAGCAGGAGAAGTCATTGACCCAGCCCAGCTCCCGAGGCCCCCAGGGAATGGGAAAGTCCGGGAGGCAGAGCAGCCCTTGGCAAGCCGTCCACTGGGGCCACAGGACAACCCCAAGAACAAGAGGGCCAGCTCCTGGTGTTGGGGACGCCTCACCTCTCTTCCATATCCTTCAAGACCCTCACAGGGCTGTGACCCAGGTCCCCCACAGTTCATGGAGGGGTGGGGTGGAGCCCCTCCTGGAGGGGCTCACCCAGCCTTGCTCTGGCACCACAGCCAGTCACCACTGGGCTGTTCTCAGCGAAACAAGAGTGTGTGCGCCAAGTCGGCTTCCACACTCCCCCTGCCCGCTCCCAACCCGGCAGTGGCCACTTGGAGCGTGAGAACCCTCCCCAGCTCAGACATCAGAGCCCGAGGCCCGCGGCCACAGGTGTGGGTCAAGGGGCACCTTTGCAAGATCTGCCTTCTCCACGCTATCGACGCCCTCACCCCTCCTTGCAGGGCTCCTGCGTGGGGTCCCCTGCGGTGCTGTATTTGCTGGTCCCTCCCCCAGCTCGGAGCCGACCAACAGCACAGGTGGCATCTGCAGTCCCAGAAGAAAACACTCCAGAGTCTTTGGGGCTCCCTTTCTTGCTGCCTCCTCCACTCTCCTGTTTGCAGACAGGAAATGCAGCGCTGTGGCCCTCCTCCACCTGGATGTGCAAGAAAAGCTTCCCAAGTCCTCCCTCGGAGCCGGGCTCCGGGTCCAGCTCAGAGCCTGCCGGGGAAAAGTGGGCCTCCCACCAACGCCCCTGCCCTGGGTTCCCAAAGAGCCGGGAGCAGCCTCCTTGTGGGGGGGGGGGAGCCCAGCGCTGGGTCCCCAGCTCGCGGCTTGCACCGCACCTGGACAGCGAGGGTCCCGCGCTGCTGTCACCTGTATCCAGAGGGCTGGAGAGCACACGTGGCTCACACGCAGGCACAGCTGAGAAGGAAGCTGTGTCCCCAGCCACCTGCCCACCCCCTGCTGTTTCCAGCTGCCCCTTCCTCCAGCCCCAGCACACTCTGTCCTCCCCCTGCTGGCCTCCCCGGGCTCAGGCCTCCCTGGACTGGCTGCCTCCCCGACTCCACAGTCCCAGAGTCACCGCGGTGAGGAGGATCAGCCAGCAGACCCCACCCACCTTGCAGACCCTGGGCTGAGCTCCCCAGGGCGGCTCTGTCTTCAGGGACTGGGCAGACAAGGGTGGGGAAAGCAGCTAGCATGGCCCCCGGCTCCAAGTCCGCACACAGCAAAACTGAGCCAGGGCCCAGGCTCCTTGCGGAGACCTGACGATGAGCGTTCTGTCTTTTCTCTGCAGCCCCGGGAGGGGACTGGGTGCCGGGCGCCATGCTGGCCGCCGCACCTGAGCTTCACTCCCTCTGCAACTGAGACCACCATGCAACATTTTACCGACGGGGATGGGCGGTATACAGGTTAAGCAAGCAGATCCAGGTCACGGGGAAGATTCTAACTCAGACCTGCCCGACACCAGCATACGTCACTTCGTGTTTCCTGTCCCCCCCCCCCCCCCCAAGCTGTGAGTCTGATGGAGGCCATTGAGAAGACAAAGGGAAGCCCTGGGCGGGTCTACCGGGGAGCTGGGGACCGGCATCCGCAAGCTCCTGGGTGCCAGGACTGCCTTGGCGTGATTATCTCGCCTTCCCCCACCTCCCCTCGCCCCTCACCTCCCCTGCCCTACTGAAGGCTTGGGAGCACCAGGATGGAGAAGGCTGGTTTCAGCGCAAACCCTTCTACATCCGGCAGCAAGCAAGCAGCCCCTCTCAGCTCGTCCCCCACCCCGGGAAGGGCCCCCATTCTGGATGGTTTTCAGCAGCAGCAGGTGACAGGAGCCGCCTCCCAGGAGTCTGTCTCCTCTCCTCAACCCCCCCTCCTCTCCCAAAATCCAGGCCACCAGATGGCCCGAGCAGGCTGTGTTTATCTGGGGCCTTGGAAACCTGCGGCTTCCTTTTCCTGTCCTCTGGGTGAGCGCAGGCCTGGAGCTGCTTCCAACTTTATTTTCTCTAATCCCGCAGCCCTCGGGCTTTGCTGCCCAGAATGGCTTACTGCAGTCCCCATGGAGACGCCGCTGTTCCCGCTGAGGTCTGGGGACTTAAGTCAGACGGGGAGGCACCCAGGAGTCTCCTTCCAGCCCAGAGGACAATGTCAGTCCCACCCCCTCCCCAGTCAGGTCTTACAAAGCCAGCACCTGGGAACCCGCTAATTCCAAGATTTCACCATCTCACTGATGCCGGGATGGTCCAGGCGCGACCTGACGCCCAGCTGTCTCCATCAGCCCACATCCCCAGGACCCTGCTCGTCTGGCTTTTTCCTAAAAATAGAACTGGTCACTAAGGAGGGGCAGCCCCTCGGGTGAGGGAAGAGGTTCCTGCCGCTCTCCCAGCTCGGTTTTCCGCGGCAAAGCAACCGCACCCAGGCTGGGCTGTCTCCGGCGCCTCCGGCTCTGCTCTGGCCTCTTCTCGGCCGGAACGTCCCAGCTCCTGAGCCCACAGGCTCTGCCTGGCCTGCCGCTGTCCGGCCCCTCCTCACCTCTCCAGTCTCCCCCACCCACACAGCTGCTCCATAAAGCTGGGGCGGCGAGGGGGTCCCGCATGGTGGACCCTGGGGTCTGTCCCCCTCCCCTCCCGCCTGGCAGGCGTCATCCCCTCACCACGCGCTAGGGGGATTTGCTTTGGGGGAGCACACGGCCTGAAGCTCCCAAAGCTCAGCTGCACCAGAGCTTCGCTTCTCCCTCCCCCCAAAAAATCACTCCTACAGACGCCAATTTATGCCTATTTTAATGAAACGCCCCAAGCCTGCCATCTTCTAGCGCCTGGGATACAAGCCCGAAGCAGAGGCCTCCCTGGAGCTTCCACTGTGGCAATTGCATCAGAAGAATAAGAAACCAGGAGAAGCGGAGCAGGGTGCAGGGGTGGGCGCCGGGTGGGGGAGACAGGAGCCGGGCCCGTGGGCAGAGGGTCGCTGAGCTGCGTCTGGGCGTTGAGCGGTCCCAGCGGAGGGAACCGACTCCAAAAAGAAGAGATGTTTCTGGAGGGCTCAGGCTTGTTTTCACGTCGGTTCGCTGCCTGGCCAGCGGCCCCCTCAAGCCGACCAGGCCTCCCGCAGGCCGCTGCCTGGGTACCATCGCCGCGAGCCCAGATCGCCGCGTCCCGGCGCGGGGCCCTAGCAACAGGGCGGAACCAAAGTCGCGCGGGCACTGCGAGCTTGCGGACCGCGAGCGAAGAGCGCCTCCCGGAAGTGGCCCCGAGACCCGAACATGGCGGCCGCCCGGTGCCTTCGCTCGGGCCTGAGCCGAGCTGGAGCCTGGATGCTGTTCTCGCCGCCCGGGCGCTGCCCGCGCCGGGCTCTGCACAAGCAGGCGGACGGCACGGAGTTTAAGAGCGTCTACAGCCTCGAGAAGCTCTACCCCGAATCCCAGGGCAGGGACACCGCCTGGAGAATCCCGGTGAGCCGGAAGGACAGGGCGGAAGGGGCGTTTCCGGCCGCTGCTAGGTGACGACCGGAAGCGGGGCCATTGGCTGGGCGAAGGGGCTACGTGGAGGGGGCAGCCGCGCGTGGAACGTGGCGGTCGTCGTGGGAGAGGGCTGGGCGGTGGCGCCTGGCGTGGCTGGAGACGTGCGGGCGCCCGGGGAGGCCTCTGGACGGGCTGGTGGCCTTGGCGCGCTCGCGTCCTGGCCCTCCCAAGGTGGACAGCGCCGGCCAGAGGCTGCCCGGGCGTTGGCTACCTTTCGGAAGGTTGCGTTTTCCCGGCGCCCCTGAGACAACACGGGGATCCTGCAGGATGTGTGCACTGCGCTCTCTTGCGTGCAGGTGCAGTTGCGCCCAAATGGAGTAGGCCTTCCTTCTCCCATCGACTCATCCCATAAACCGACACCGACCGAGAGCGTGCCGGGCGCGCAGCCAGGGGCTGCGGTAGCCAGCAAAGCAAAACTTCTCGTGCAAGGAGTCAGGCCATAAGTCAAATAAATAGGGAACACGGAATGGGTGAGATGGTAGTTCGGAGAGAACAAGTCCCGCTAGACGTAGGGAGTGGGTTTGCAGCGTTAAGTAGGGCGGTCTAGGACAGCCCCTGGCATTGAGTGATGACCTGGAAGAAGCCAACCCAAGGCCTCCGGGAATGGGGAGAGGCCACAGTCTCAGCAGAGGGAACGCCCGTGTAGCAGGCTTGAGGCGGAGGGGGGTGAGTGGGGCAGGCCTGCTTGCAAGGCCGCCTGGCCTTTCCCACTGAAGGATGGGGACCTGTTGGAGGGACTGAGGCACAGAGCAGGATGGTGCGCCTTGGCTGGATAAGGGCCAGCCCTCGCACAGTGCCTTGCGGAGAGCGGGTGACGGGTGGCTGAGCAGTCAGACTGGACGCAGGAGAGAGGATGGGCAGGGTGGAGCAGGCGGAGTCCCAGGAAGTGGTCAGATCCGGGATACGTTCTGAAGGGGAGGCCTACAGGATTTGCTCATGGATTGGATACAAAAGTGAGAATAAGAGGAATTGAAGGCTGGGGCCTTGAGCAGTGGGAAGGAGTTTACCATGAACTGAGATGAGAAAGGGGCGCAACTCATCGTTCATTCAATAAAACCTTACCGCAAACCCACTGTGTCGGGCGTGCGCGCAGCAGGTGCAGCCATGAGCAGCCAGCCAGACTCCTGCTTCCTGGGAGGAGCCTCAGGGCGTGAGTGGAGGACTTGGGGCTCCTTCAGGTCCTCAGGGAGGGAGGAGCCCTGGGTGGGAGGCGCGCCCCGGCATCCCAGAGCAGGCCTGGAGCACCCGCTGCGTCCACAGGGCTGGGGTGGAGGAAGGAGGTTCAGCCAGCGGAGGTGAGAGAAGAGGTTCTTGTCTCTGCACAAGAAGGAGCTCAGACCTGAGACAGTGGTGGTAAGCAGGGTGGCAGAGAACGGCACCTGACAAACCAGGCAGGCGTCTCAAGGAAGGGCGGAGCACGCGGTCTGTATTCAGACCCCGGCTTGTGAAGGAATGGCGTCCAGGTCTTTCCGCCATTTCTCCTTCCCCTTCCCTCTTCTCCTGGACACAGGGCTTGCTGGGTCTGAGATAGGTAAAATACCTTTTTCTTTTTTTAAGATTTATTTATTTATTATTTGAAAGGCAGAGTTATAGAGAGGCAGAGAGAGAGGTATCTTCCATCCACTGGTTCACTTCCCAAATGGGCTCAATGGCTGGAGCTGCGCTGATCTGAAGCCAGGAGCCAGGAGCTTCTTCTGGGTCTCCCATGCGGGTGCAGGGGCCCAAGCACTTGGGCCATCTTCTACTGCTTTCCCAGACCACAGCGGAGAGCTGGATTGGAAGAGGAGCAGCCGGGCTTTTCAAACGTGAACTTTGCTGGCGCCGCGGCTCAATAGGCTAATCCTCCGCCTTGCGGCGCCGGCACACCGGGTTCTAGTCCCGGTCGGGGCGCCAGATTCTGTCCCGGTTGCCCCTCTTCCAGGCCAGCTCTCTGCTGTGGCCCGGGAGTGCAGTGGAGGATGGCCCAGTCCTTGGGCCCTGCACCCGCATGGGAGACCAGGAGAAGCACCTGGCTCCTGCCATCAGATCAGCGTGCCGGCCGCGGCAGCCATTGGAGGGTGAACCAAAGGCAAAAAGGAAGACCTCTCTCTCTCTCTCTCTCTCACTGTCCACTCTGCCTGTCCTAAAAAAAAAAAAAAAAAAAAAAAAAGAGGAGCAGCCTGGACTCAAACCGGCACCCAAATGGGATGCTGGCGCTGCAGGTGGCGGCTGTACCCACTATGCCACAGCGCCGGCCCTGGGTAAAATTCCTCTTAAGGATATTCTAGTGATATCAGATTGGGCAGCCCCTTGGTGCTAGGCAGAGAGGATTCTGGGGTGCTTTGGTTGGGGGAAGGCTGGGGCCACCTATGAAGTGACTGGGCTGCGGGTGCGGGCAGGGCTTTGTAGTAGAAGATACCAGGCCGCTCTGTGCCTTTCCACGGAAGCTGTTTCCCTTGCGCCCCTCTCAGGCGCAGGGGCTGGTGTCCTTCCTACCTAACGGTTCGAGTTTGAGCCGGTGCAGCTGGTGTTATGCCGGTGACGGTATTTTCTTCGGGGGACAGCAGAGGGAGGAGAGGAGGGATTTAGAGCGGCCGGGAGCTAGCAATGGAGAATGAGGAGGAGGCACGGAACAGCTGGGAGCCTGGCCCAGCAGGAAGGGGAGGGGGGCGGGGTGAGGATTCCGCCCCAGTTTCTGAAACACAGAAGGGTCCAGGCAGCCAGAGCCTTGCGGATGTGGAGCCCTTGGCCTGGAGGCCAGGCAAGCCTCCGTGGGGGTGGAGTTTGCTCTGCACACCCAGAGGTTGAAACTGAAGGGCCCTGCTATGGGAGGAGGTGTGGACAGGAGCCCTGTCCCTGTTGGAGGCAGGCCCACCCACCCCTGCCAGCCAAGCCCCCCACGGCCGCAGGGGCAGCAGGCGCCCACTGTGGGCTTCTCGCTCCAGCCCGGTAGACGGCGTTGCTTTCAGAGTCTCCCTGATGAGCGCTCACCGTGGCTTCCCCTCAGCCGCGGGTCAGCCCTCCAGTCCCCTCAGCTGCGGGTCAGCCTCCGGTGGCGCCCGGGGGCCAGGAAGGTTGGAGACATCAGTTCCTTCTTCCCAGAGGAGCGTTGCTGAGGTGGTCCCGGTGGGGGCGCCTCTCCTGCATCCTGATGGGCTGGCCTTGCTGGGTACCTGGAAGCAGCCCGGCGTCGCCTTCGTGTGAACACCTGACAGCGCCTCCTCTGTTGCCCGGGGCCAGCCAGGCTCGCCCAGCAGGTGAGGCTTCTGTGACGCTGTGTACGTTATGTTGCAGGAGGACGCAAAGCAGGCCGGCGGGGACATCCCTCTAGGTAAGCGATTTTGTTTCATTGACAATCAGCCGGGGAGGGTGTTGGGCACAGATGCCGCTCGCGATGCCCACGTCCCCTGTGAGAGTGCCAGGTTCGAGGCTCAGCTCAGCCCCTGCAAATGCAGACCCCGTGAGGCAGCGGGTGATGGCTTGGTCTCCCCTGTGGGACCTGGATTGCGTTCCGGGCTCCTGGCTTCGGCCTCACCCAGCCCCAGCTGTTGTGGGACTTAGGGCAGTGAGTGCGAGACGGCTCGCTCGCTGTTTCTTTCTCTGCCTTCCAAATAGGGAAAATGAAGATTTTTTTTTTTTAATTAAAATAAAAAAGCAGTCATTTCCCCTTCCACATCTCTGGAGCCCAGATAAAGAAACCGTCTCTGGCCGGGCAGAAGTGGAGTCCTAGTGGCATTCTTTGGCCTGGCGAACAAATGAGGGTGCAGCCACTCCTGGGGTGCTCTGCAGGGCGCCACACGCGGAGAGAGCGCTTGACGTGAACAGTCTAGACACAGCTGGGTGGGTGGTGAGGGAAACAAGGCGGGGCGGGGGCAGGTGAGCTCCGTTTGCCTTTCACAGCACAAACCTGGGTGACTCCCTCGTCCGCACGTCTGCGAGGGTGGACAGGAGACGCCATGACTGCCTCGGAGGGTGGAGAGGGGAGGCGGACGTGCTGGCTGGGGCAGGACTGGGGGGCTGCTCGTTAGCCTGACTGTACTTCCAAATGCTCACAACAGCTGGGGCTGGGCCAGGCCGAAACCAGGAGCCAGGATCTCCACCCAGGTCTCCCACATGGGTGCAGGGGCCCAAACACCTGGGCCGTCCTCTGCTGCTTTCCCAGGCACATTTGCGAAGAGCCGGACCGGAGGCAGGACAGCGGGGCTCCGTCTGGGGCGCCGATGTTGCACGCGGACCACAGCTCTGGCCGCCTATCGCATCACTTTAGAAATCAGCGCCTGCCCGGCGCCGGCAAGGCCCAGCAGCCGTGGCTGAGGGAGAAACCCTGAGCTCCTCCTTAGATTCAGAGTTTCTGGGTCCCCTAGAGCATGCCAGGCAGGGCAGTCAGGGGCGCCTGCTCCCTGTAGCTCACGGCTGCGCCCTGAGGGTGCGTGGAGGGGAGGAGGCAGAAACGCCTCGCATCTCAGCAGAACTGGCAGCCAGGAGGTGTCCTGTTCTGCCGGAGGCCTCAGCCGCTGCCGTCAGCCTGGCCCAAGCGGCCCGGCTGGCTCCAGGCACCACGTGGAGTGTTGCCCGTGCAGGGCCGTGTGCACTTGCTACGCCGTCAGAGGATGGGTTTACCTGGCTTTTTCCAGGGGAGGAAGCTGCTGCGCCACAGTGCTAAGAGGGTCCCCACCGCCTGGTGAGGCGGCTCTGCGCCGCCCCGGGGCCCGGCTCGCGGCACCTGAGCCCCCTGGGACTCACCCGCCCTCTGCGAGGTTTTCCACTCCTCCTCCCCGGCTTTCCTCACACACTGCAAGGTTGCTTTGCATCCGTTACAAGAACGGAAGGAAGAAAGCTCGTTTTGCAAGTGAAAAACAAATAAAACTGAGACCCAGAGAAGCTGTGGGGTGTCCCCAAGATCTTGGAGGGGCCGAGGCAGCAGGTTGGGGGGTGAAGTCGGCACCGGCCTTCCCGGCTCAGCGCTGACAGCCGACGCGGAGTCCTCGTGCACCACGTGCCCAGTCTGTGCGAAGGCCGCTTGCCTGAAAACAAACATGACCCGGGGCTCGACTGGGCGTCAGTGGACTGTGCCGGCCCGAGGCAGACGGCCAACTCCTACCCGTACCGTACCTGCTGTGCCATCTGTCCCGGGCAGCCGCTCGCCCGTGACTGCACCCTGGCTCCGACTGCTTCGCCTGCCGCAGCCACCAGCGTGCCCGTGCCGTTGGAAGGGGCGTGAGCGACGGGACAGCCAGGTCCACGGCGAGTGAGCAGTTGCGTGTTTGGCCACAGGACAGGCGGTTCTATGTGCGCGCCTGCTTGTTTTCCAGATCGCCTGACCATCTCGTACTGTCGGAGCAGCGGGCCCGGGGGCCAGCACGTCAACAAAGGTACCGGCGCCCCCGTTCTGTGGTCAAACCCAGCTCCCAGAGGGCTTGCGGAGCCCGAGCTTACGCCCCGGGAATAAAGGGGTTTCTCAGCGGAGGCTGAAATACTCCGGCTCATAATAATCCTCTTTCTTCCCTGGACTCGGGCTCTCAGCTGGGGGCGGGTAGGACCAGGACCGGCTTGTGAGGCAAAACAAAGAGAACCAGTGAGGGGTGGGGGAGGGGCGGCTCCCAGAGCCGGCTGCTTGCCTCTGTGGCCCCCACAAGCGAAGCCCTGGACCCTGAATGGCCAGACGTCCATTGTGGTCCAGAGGTGCCTCCGGGTCTTTGCGGGCTCTGTGCATGTCCGACCGGGACGTGGGCTGGGGTGGACGGGGTCGGGTGCGTGGCCCCCACTGTACCGGGACCCATGCCGCCCCCTTCGCACCCACAGTGAACTCCAAGGCTGAAGTGCGGTTCCATTTGGCCACTGCCGACTGGATCGCGGAGCCCGTGCGGGGGAAGATCGCCGTCACGGTAACCACCGCCCCCTCCCCGCACGCCCTCCACGGCTTTCCCGCCCCCACTCCCCCCCACTCCGTAGGATCCTGCTTTTTCCTCTCCTCTGCAGCATAAGAATAAGATCAACAGGTGCGGAGAGTTGATTGTCACCTCCGAGAGCAGCCGGTATCAGTTCCGGAACCTGGCGGATTGCCTGCGGAAAATCCGAGCGCTGATCGCCGAGGCCAGCCAGACGCCCGAGGAGCCGTCCAAGGAGGACGCTCAGCTCTGGAAAGCCAGGTGCCGGGAACGCCCCCTGCCCCTCTGCCGGCCGCTGATTCTTGGGGGAGGGGACCACCCAGGTCACAGGAGCAGTGCAGAGCAAGGCCTCCCAGCCCGCAGGAGGGGGGTGGGGGCTCCGGCCCGTGGCAGCACCCACGGGGCTTCCAGCCTGTCACCACGTCGCAGAGCACGGCTTGGGCCCTTGAGCCTAATTGTGATCCTGTTGTTTCAGGATAGAGAGCAGGAACCGGGAGAGGCTACGGCAGAAGAGAGCGCATTCTGCCCTCAAGGCCAGCAGGAGGGCAGACGTGGACTGAACCCCGGGCAGCCGGCCCGGGAGAGGAGACGTTTGTCCGCTTCTGCTGACCGTGCGAGCGACAGCGCTGGCGCCATCGCGAGAATGCTCGCTGGGACCGTGGGCACGGGCACGGTGCGGAGTTCAGCGTGGGCTGTCACTGGGTTGTCCAGCTTCGCGTGTCAGCTGCAGTGAAATAAACTTCCAACCAGCAGGCTGCCCCTCCGCCACCCCAGAACACTCCCTGCCCTTCCCTGCGCCGAGAGCCGCCTCACTGGCAGGGGAGGCAGGAGCGCGTCTGCCCTGGGAGGGGAGGGGGTGGTGAGCCTGGAGGGAGAGGCCCGGGGCAGGGGCAGAGAAACCCCGCTGGCTGGAGTGGGGAGGAGTCCAGTGGGGGTGGGGGGGCTGCTGCGCCGGCAGTGGGCGCCGGGCAGGAGGGCCGAGCCAGGACAGGGGAGAGCCCCCCGGCTGCGCAGCGGCAGCAGACTGGCGCACAGGGATTTCTTAGAATGTCCCGCGGCGTTTTGATCTCGTCCCCTCGACAAACACTGCTGCGCGGTGTCCTGCCCCGTGAGCCGTGCTAGGGCAGCGGCGTACGTGAGCGAGCGCCTTGGCCTTCGTGGGAGTCCTTTGTGACTTCTGCGGAGGGCGTGGAGGACAGGCCCCTGCCCTGAGGGCACTCAGCTGGCCGGAGCCGAGGCGCCCGCCCAGCACTGCGACCTCCTTTCGTTTACTCGGTCAGCAAACGTGCCGGGGGCCAAGCACTGGGCCAGAAACCAGCCGGCAGCAGAGCCTTGTCTTCCGGAGAACTGACACTTGCTCAGGCGACAGTAAAAGCCAAGAAGAAAGATGAACCCCGGTTCTAGCAACAAAACAGGCTCAGTGGGTTGTGGGAGGCACAGGAGTGATGGGCCTAGCCAGGGGGTCCCATGGAGGACAGGTGCTGGACCCCTGGAGAGGCTGTCGGGAGTATGGGTCTGCCCAGGACAGGGCAAGGAAAGCCGGCAGGGCAGTGGGCACAGGCCAGCCAGCTGTCCCCTCTGTGTAGTCAGCAACCCATGCTGGACACGGGGCAGCGGCCATCAGGGATGAGGAGAGAAGTGTCAGAGCCCGGGGGCCCTGAGAAATGGAACCCGAGCAGTGCCCCGGGCCGCCACTGAGGGGCGCAGGTGAGCAGGTGAGTGAGGCCAGGCAGAGCCTGGGGAACCCGCGTTGGTGTCCCTGTGGGTGACCCGGGGCACGGCGCTGGGCCCGGAGGCCCCCGAGGACGTTGGGTGCACGTGAAGCCACGCGGAAACGCTTTGAAGAAACACAGAGAGGCGAAGAGAAACCGAAGGGGGCGGGGGCAGAGAGCGGAGCCGGATCTTTAAAGAAAATGCTGAGTGCGGCGCAAGGCACAGGCGACCCCCAAAGAGGGCTGAGCGAAAGCGGCCGCCCCACGAGGCTGCAGTTCCTTCGTGACGCCAAAGCGAAGACAAGTTCGTAGTGGCGGGGGAAGTTTCCGCACCAGGAGCTGGGTCCTGCCGGGGTGGGGGGCGCTGTGTCCTGACCCAAGTGGCCGTGCACCTGCTGGCACCTGAGGCCTGTCGGCACTTCGCCTGCCTGCTCACTCAGCAGACTAACGCACGCACTGGAAGGACTGCGGAAAATGCTTCCTTCCAGCTGACCGTACGCGTTCGGGACAGAGAAGCAATGTCTCCAAGGCCCTGTGGCCGGCATCACTGGGGGGACAGGTGAGGTCTCCATGCCCGCACAGGCTGGAGCACGGACGTGCACTCATTGAAACGATGGGTTTTTAACCTGTTTTACATGGGGGGGGGGGGGGGGGCCTCATGGCACAGCCGGTTAGAACTTCCGCATGCAACACCAGCGCCCCACGCGAGCCTCCACTGGAGTCCCCACTGCTCCGCTTCTGCTACGCTCCCTGCTAACGCACCTGGGAGAGCGGTGGCAGGGGCCGAGTGCTTGGACCCGTCATCCACATGGGAGACCCGGATGGGGAGATCCAGGCTCCTGGCTTCGGCATGGCCCAGAGTGAAAGAGCAGGTGGAAGATTCTCTCCCTCTCTCCCTCTCCTCGTTTCAATTTGTTTGAAAGGCAGAGTTACAAACAGGGAGAGAGGGAGGAGAGGTTTTCCATCCACTGGTTCACTTCCCACGACCAAGGCCGGGCCAGGCCAAAGCCAGGAGCCAGGCGCTCCGGGTCTCCCACGCGGGTGCAGGGGCCTAGGGACCTGGGCCATCTTCCGCTGCTTTCCCAGGCCACAGCAGGGAGCGGGATCGGAAGCGGAGCAGCCGGGACTCGAATCAATTTTTAAAAATCTTAGTTTTCTTCCAGGTCGATTTATTACAATTCATCACCGCAGCGTTTAACATCATAAACGTCTTCCTGTGTTCTGACCACGTCAAAGGCGAGACGCGTTAGGGTGAATTTCCACGCGGCTGCTGCCTTTCCTATGTATGGTTGTAGCATTAGACACGTGACCTTCTGTCCTTTCTGCCTGGACACCGGACGGGGAGGCTTTCCTGTGCAGACGGACCGGGCGCGGAGGGGACGGACCACGGAGTCCGCAGTCGGGCGGGGCTCCGGGTGGGTGGGCGTGGGGGGGCCCCGCGGGTGCGGAGGGGCCGGGAAGCTCTTCTCTAAGGGGAGGTGGGTGGGTGGGGTCTCTCTCGGACTCGGGGACGAGGACCAAGAAGCGGACCGGAGCGCTCGTCGTGGCTCGGTCCGGCTCCACCACCGCTGCTTGTCTGTTCTCGTACATTCTATCCTGAAACCGTGGGTCTCCGATCAGCTCTGGGAAAGCCCTCCGTCTCCGCGGGGTACCGGCAACCCCCGCGTGGGGCGCCCGGGCTCCACGGTGCGTGTCCGTGCAGTGCGCTCGCCTCCCGCGTGGGACCCCACGCGCCCGCCCCCGGCCGCGCGCTCCTCCGGAGCCGGCTTAGCAGGTGCGCGGACGGCCTATTAGGGCAGAGCAGGCACGCAGCCACGTGCCGCGGGCCCCAGTGGCCTAATGGATAAGGCACTGGCCTCCTAAGCCAGGGATTGTGGGTTCGAGTCCCACCTGGGGTAGGGTCTCCGTTTTTTTGAATTCCCCTTATCCAGGGATTCTAGAAATGACTCAGGCTTCCGGTTCGACTCGCTTGCACGGGAGTCACCGGGTCTCTGCCCCCGGCGCCAGCTTTCATTCGAGTAAATTTCCAGTAGGGTTCTCGGATCGAGAATGGGAGGGAGGGATAAGGGGCAGGTGCGGCCAGAACCGCACGACTCCGGGCGCGTGGCGGCTCCGCAGCCAGAGGGGGTGACCACTGAGGCCGCGCCCCCTGGCAAGAAAATTTGGCACCGGGGCGCGCTCGCCACCCCAGGTGGGACTCGAACCCACAATCCCTGGCTTAGGAGGCCAGTGCCTTATCCATTAGGCCACTGGGGCGCGACAAAAAAACTGCCGCGCGCAGGCTGTGATGGCGTGGCCGGAGCCCGTGCCGCCGGGACGGCCGCGCGGCCACCGGGTCCGCGGCAGGAGCGGACTCCGGGGCCGGTCAGCTCGCTCCCCAGAAGCTAAGCCGACGGCGGAGGAGGGCCTCGAACCTGCGGATTCCCACCCGCAGTCGGACGCCTCATCCGTGAGGCCACGCGGTGGCGGCGCGCAGCGGCCCGCAGGGAGTGGCCCGGCGCCGCGGGGCAGCGGGCAAGCCCACGCCTGTGCATGGTCCTTCGTGGAGAGCGCGTGGGTCCCCCGTGGTCGGTCGGTACGTTCCGGTTCTCGTCCGCCAGCCGGCGCCGGAGCCCTGCCTCAGACACAGAGCCCGGACGGCGGGCTCCCCGGAGGCGTCCTGGGTGACGTCATCACGCAGCCCGCGGCGTCACAGCTTAAGAGGCATGTAATCAGGCGCCGGTTGCGTGAAGCCCCAGTGGCCTAATGGATAAGGCACTGGCCTCCTAAGCCAGGGATTGTGGGTTCGAGTCCCATCTGGGGTGGAGAGGTCTCTGAGCCGAGTTTATTTAGCATTTTTGTATTTGTTTATGAAACCAGCGCAGTCTTCCATCTCAAATAGCGTTTAGCTACGTTTCCTCGCATTTTTCAGTCACGGTTAATGTTCTTTTTCTTCTGGACGGAGCCTGGCCCCATTGGGCAGTCTTGTTGGGACTGTGGCCTGCAGACGCGCGCCCCGTGGACGAGCGGACGCCACGCGAGCGCTGTGCGTGGGTGCGTCGCAGCAAGGCTCGGGCGAGTGCGGCGGGGCTCTGTCCACGCAGCCCAGGCGCCCGTGATGGGAGAGACAGCCAGGATCCGCGCGGGCCGGGGGCTCCCTGGAGGCCGGCGGGGGCGCGAGGGCACCAGCACCCCCCGCATCGCCCCTGCGGCCGAGGCTGCCCGCTGCCCACGCGCGGCCGGCCGCCAGGGGCCATGGGGGAGCCCTGGCGTTGCCTTTTAACACTCGCCGTGGACTCAGCCCCGCGAGGATGCGTGGCCGGTTACCGGCTGTCCCTCTCCGGACACGCGCGTTTGTGCACGCGGCCGCGTCCTCGCTCGGTACAACGTTTTATTTCGCGAATGTCCTACTCGGGCCGGGGGTGGTGTTTTAACTCCTGGGCGCTGCAGCCTGAGCGCTCAGAGCAGCGCGCATTTCACCCGATTGTCTTAAACTCCATTTTCCTTGCATTTGAAAGGCAGAGAGAGGCCTTCCATCCACCAGCTCACTCCCAAATCCCCACAGCAGTCAGGGCTGGCCAGGCCAGCGCCAGGAGCCCAGCAGTCCCTCCAGGTCCCCCTCGCAGGTGGCCGGGCCGGATGCAGGCACCCGAGGCGGCACCCTGATCGCTGTGCAAATGTCCACCCAAGTCGTGTTTTCCTAAGGTTTTATTTTCTTTTCACGCTAACTGGGCTATTTGATAAAGAACTCTCCCTTGTGAATTTGGAATATTTATCCTGAAACACAGTAAAGAAAGATAGCGTAGGGGCCAGCCTTGTGGTGACGGGTCAGCTGCCACCTGCCACGCCGGGCATCCCACGCACACTCCAGCTCGAGTCTGGCAGCTCCCTACTAGTGCCCTGGGAAGGCAGCAGCAAGTGGCCCAAGGACTCAGGCCCCTGCCCCTATGTGGGAGGACTGCATGGAGTCCCTGGTCCTGGCCCAGCCCCAGCCCCAGCCCCAGCCATTGTGGCCACGTGGGGAAGGAAACAGTGGATGGAAGATTCTCTCCCCCTCTAACTCTGCCTTTCAAATAAACAATAAATCTTTGAAAGAATTTTAAGAAAACGTTTATTTATTTGAAAGGCAATGGGTGGAGGTGGGCTGACGCGGAGCCAGGAGCCAGGAGCCTCTTCTCGGTCTCCCACGTAGGTGCAGGGCCCAAGCACTTGGGACATCCTCTGCTGCTTTGCCAGGCCATAGCAGAGAGCTGGATGGGAAGTGGAGCAGCCGGGTCTTGAACCAGCACCCAGGTGGGATGCTGACACTGCAGAGGCTTCACCTTCTACGCCAGGGTGCCAGCCCGTAGGGTGTTTTGAGTTTTGAGCAACAAGTTGTACCCTTGACACATCCACCTATCTGAGGATGGGCAGCTTGTATTCGGATGCCGGGTTCACCCAGTTTGAAAGTTGTCTCATCTCTGTTTGCTTCTCTATGCTATTTTTGTTTTCAATTATCCTATCCTGTAACTTTTGCCATACGGTAATGATCTTTTTTCTCCCTAATGACTTGCAGAGCAGAATTCTGCAAAGTGACCGCTTTTCTCTTTAGCATAAACTGCACGCGCGGTGCTCAAATGTCCAACCACCCCCAAGGGTGTGGAAGCGTCCCCGGCCGCCAGCGCTGAGGGCGTCTTCTCGACTGGGGTTCACTGGGGCGCCCCACAGGAGCTTCCGGAGGCCCGGCCGCTGCTGGGGGTGCCTCCCTCGAATGGCCTTCTGCAAGCAAACAGGTGGATCTCTCTCCAGTTCTCCCCACCTTCACTCCTGTTGGGAGTCCCGTCAGGCAGCGGGACGGCTGGGTGCCGGCTCAGTGACTCGGCGGCCGGGGGTGGCCGGGAGGAGGGCTCTGACTTCTGCTCTGCTAGTAAAGGCCTCAGGAATACCCGGCGAACACCTCCAGCCGCTCTCACTGCCGCGACCAAAGGGACTCCAGGCGGCAGAGACCCCGAGCCTCTGTTACCTTCCACCGCCAACCCCGCCCTCGCTGCACACCTGGAGTGCCGGTGCCAGGCTCCCCTCGGCTTCCTCTTCAAGAGGTGTCAGCTGTCACCGTGCTGCCCGGGGCCTCTGCAGGGCACCAGGCGTCACCGTGCTGCCCGGGGCCTCTGCAGGGCACCAGCTCTCCAGCTTTTCGCTCGTGCACGCTGCCCTCCTCTGGGTGGGCTTTCCTGAGACCCCAGGCCTTATCAAGTCGGGGGGCTTCTCTTCCATCACTCTCACGTCTGGGAACCAGCCGTGAGTGGTGGCCCACCGCGGTCCCTTCAAGGGCAGCTCTCCCCCACCTCGCCTCCAACACCCGCACTTCCCGACATGGCTCAGGGTTGCCGCTAACGGCAGTGATGGGTTAGTGGGAACTGAAAGATGGACTGACGGTGGTACGCCTTTTCCACACTCCTCCTGCTCCACCCGCAATGTGGACCGGCTGTCTGCGACCACCACTGGGCAGGCGGAAAGCAGCACTGCCCAAGAACCAGTGGGTTTAAGCACAGGGGAGGCCCAAGGAGAGCTGCAGAGGCCCGTCTGCCGCAGCCCAGTGCAGCACTGCGCGAGGTCAGCCCAGAGCAGCCCGGCCCCTGCACGGCCTGATCGCGGACGCAGCTCCAGCCTTACCCCCATTCTCACAAAGTGCCCACTGCTGGCGGCAACACCTTGGGCATGAGGTGTGAGCCCCTCAACCAGAGAGACGAGATGCGCAGAACTGTGTAGGTTTTATTTTAACGTCCAGGGTTTGGAACATGAGGGCCAGGGCTGCCCCGCGCGGTTCTACAGGTTCTCGATGGGCTGGTGAGGCCAGTAGGGATACTTCTTCTTGTCCAGTTTGGTTTCTGGGAAGGCTTCATTCAGGTCCTCAATGGTCATCTGGTCAAAGGGAATTATGTTCCTCATCTTCTCCAGCTGCACAGGGAAAGAGGGCCAGAGACCGCTCACCATCTGCCGCCAGGTCAGACACCAGATGCCACAGGCACAGCCGTGGTCCCTCTTACCTGTTTCTCATATGCCTCAATCCTGGCCTTGGAGAGAGACACGAACTCAGCACAGCTTTTGACCTTCAAGAGGACAGAGAAATTCTGTGAAACAGCCTGACCCCGGCTCCCGAGGCCCAGAGTCCAGCGCCGGCGGCTCTTACCCTCCTGCTGCTCTGACCACAGCTTTCCCTAACACCCACAAGGCATCCCGTGCAGGGACACCTGCTTCCACGGCAGGGCCAGGCTTCTCCAGCGAGGTCCTAGTCCGGGCAACCTATGAAACGCCCGTGTCACGGGTCCCGGTCTCCGGCCGCCCAGCCACACTCTCCCTGGTCCAGCCATCTGGTGCTTCGGAGCTAAGTTAGCACCTGACCACGACTGAATGTTTCTACCCGATTCCAACTCTCTCTTCTAGCAGCTCTGCTGAGGTACGGTGGCCACACCCTAGGAAGCACGTATTCAAGGCGAGCCACTCGACACACTGCAAGTGTTCACCGCACACTCAAAACAGGGAGCACCCACCGCCCCTCCCGAGGCAGCCGTGAGCTTTCTCTGGGGCTTTACAGAGGTGGACTCATGGGCCTGTACTTGATTTTCTTGCCCACTTCTTTCGCTCCGCGTATTCTGACATCCACCTGTCCCTTTTTATGGCTGTGGTGTCGCCATCTTCAATGTCATTACTTCCACCTGACCCCAGCCACGAAGCCGCACAGAGCGATCAGAATCCGGGTCAACCAGGCGGCCGCTACTTACATCTTCTTTTTCCTCAGCATCCACCAGGGCCGTGTACTTGTCCTCGGGCACAGGGACCTTCAGCGCGTTGAACTGCAAACACAGGGAGCGCGCGCTGTCACCACATACGCAGAACGACGAAAGGGCTCAGCGCTGCTGCACCCCCGAGATCAGTCTCCGCCCCACGAGGAAGCCAGGCTGCACCCCGACAGTCGTGGTGGGAGGACGTGAACGGAGCACGCTGGGGCCCTGGGCGACTCGTGATGAGAGGGTCCGGAGCCCATCTGAACTGGACAGGGGCCTGGCGGTCAGGAAGCCTCCTAGCACCCTGCACTTTTTAAAAACTTTTTTTTTTTTTTTTTTGAAAAGCAGAGAGACAGACACAGACAGAGAGGTCTGTGAACACTGATTCGATCCTCCAGTGCTTGCTTCAGCTAAGGCTGGGTCAGGCCAAAGCAGGAACTCAATCTGGTCTCCCACACGGGTGGCGGGGACCCCGGTACTGAAGCGTCAGCTGCCTCCCAGGCTGTGCACCAGCAGGAAGCTGAGACTGGAAGTGGAGTTGGGACTCAAACCCAGGCCTCCAGTGGGGAACACAGGCTTCTCAGCCACTGTGCCAAGTGCCCACCCCAGCAACCTTTTATTCTTTTTTAAAGATTTATTTGAAAGGCAGAGTTGGGGGCCAGCGCCGTGGCTCACTTGGTTAATCCTCTGCCTGCAGCGCCGGCATCCCATATGGGCACCGGGTTCTGTCCCAGTTGCCCCTCTTCCAGGCCAGCTCTCTGCTGTGGCCCGGGAGTGCAGTGGAGGATGGCCCAAGTGCTTGGGCCCTGCACCTGCATGGGAGACCAGGAGAAGCACCTGGCTCCTGGCTTCAGATGGGTGCAGTGTGCTGGCTGTAGCGGCCATTTGGGGGGTGAACCAACGGAAGGAAGATCTTTCTCTCTGTCTCTCTCTCTCACTAATTCTACCTGTCAAATAAAGAAAAAGAAAGAAAGAAAGGAAGGAAGGAAGGAAGGAAGGCAGGCAGGCAGGAAGGCAGAGGGAGAGGGGGAGAGGGGGAGAGGGGGAGAGGGGGAGACGGGGAGAGAGAGGGAGGGAGGGAGGGAGGGAGGGAGGTGTTTTCCATTGGCTGGTTCACCACCCAAATGGCCACAATGGCTGAGGCTGCGCCGATCTGCAGCCAGGAGCCAGGAGCTTCTTCCAGGTCTCCCACGTGGGTGCAGGGGCCCAAGCACTTGGGTCATCTTCTACTGCTTTCCCAGGCCACAGCAGAGAGCTGGATCAGAAGTGGAGCAGCTGGGACTCAAACCCTGCCCAAATGGGATGCTGACCACGCCCTTTTGCATTCTAATGAAAATCTGATTTCTCATTTACATGCAACTTCACAGGACTGACTGCAGAGAGATGGTCGCCTTGGCAGACTGCTCTCTGTACAGCCCCAGCACTTAGGGCCGTGCCTGGCACAGAAAAGGCCCTCCACACACTTCTTCATTGGTACTGGGACTAAAGATGGGTAACAGGGACAGCCGTTGGGGCTGTGCTAGGAATGCGTGTGTTCCACCCTGGAGCGCCAACCCAAGTCCCAGCCCCTCCACTCCTGATCCAGCTTCCTTCTAAGGCACTTGGGAGGCAGCAGATGAGGGCGCACGAACTTGGGTCCCTGCCAACCACTTGGGGGACCTGCACGGACTTCCCGGCTTCTCTGGCTTCGGCCTGGCCAAGCCCAGCTGCTGGCGGGATTTGGGCACCAAACCAGTAGCCTAGAGCTCTTTCTCTGTCTCTCTTTTTTTAAAAAAGTCCAAGTACCTGGGGCCTGTGCTGCGGCGTAGCAGGTAAAGCCATCACCTGCAGTGCCGGCATCCCATATCGGCGCCAGTTCGGGCCCTGGCTGCTCCACTTCCCATCCAGCTCCTTTTGCTATGACTGGGAAAGCAGTGGAAGATGGCTCAAGTGCTCAGGCCCCTGCCCCCATGTGGGAGACCCGGAAGAAGCTCCTGGCTTCAGACTGGTGCAGCTCCAACCGTTGCAGACAACTGGGGAGTGAACCAGCGGATGGAAGACCTCTCTGTCTCTCTGTGTAACTCTTTCAAATAAATAAATAAATCTTAAAAATAAAAAATAAATAAAAAGCCCAAGTACCAAATGATCAATTACGGCTGTAAGGGACAGTGAAAAAACAGAAACAACCCGACGTCGCCCGCGCCAAGGCTGTGCCGGGCCTTCCCACCCACCGCAGGCCCAGTACGTTTCTAAGCACTGAGCCCCACCACCACCCTCCCCGCCTGTCATCTCCCACCTCCTGCTCCCCACCCACAAACCACTTCTCCAGATCAGTGCTCTGGTTGTCTGCAGCTCACCTTCTTCTCAAAGTCATCCACCAAGCCGGCCTTGGCCACGTTGGCCTTGTAGTAGGCCCAGTCGATAGCTGGGGGGTTCTCGGGGAGAGTGGCCAACCTGTTCACAGCGGAAAGCCAAAGTTACGACTGTTCCCCGAGCAGCAGAAAACCCACAGGGCGAGACCCTGTTCCTGACGGCGCCAGCCTCAGCAGGGTCATCGCGCAAATGCAAAAGCGCTGTTTTTATTTGGGAAACGCACGGGTTTCTTCTTTGTCGGGAAGGTATCAGAATTTCAGGGTCATCCCAAAACACCGAGCTGTGGCCAAGTACAGGGCTCCCTCTTAGAAACGTACTGACCTGGAGCTGAGGGTCTCGTTCCAGGACTTCAGGGAGTTGGCAATGGCTTTCTGGTTTCGGGGTATGATCTCCCCAAAAGCTACCCAGTCGATGGCTTTTAGAGCAAGTTTGCGCCCCGCCATCGTGGATCCTGAAAAATAAAATGGTCTGATCACAACAGCCTCTCGGAGAGAACCCTTGCAGGGAGGGCACCCCAGGGACAGGAGAGAATCCGGGGAGGGAGGGCACCGCAGCGACGTGCAAGTCCTCAAAGGAACAGGTCCACATCCCATGAGTGCTGGGCGGGCATTAATCAGAGAGAGATCAGCTCCCCAAAGCCAGGGGGTCCGACTCGGCACACGCATACACGTTCTCTCCCGTGCGCCTGTCCCTTCCCCAGCCCCAACTCCCACTTCTGCCTAAAAGCCCGGCTCTCTACTTCTTGCCTCCAGGCATCTGGAAGTACTGCTACCATAGAAGTTCACACACTGCGTAACAGTTGAAGAGCTGGGGCCAGCACTGCGGCCTGGTAGGCTAAGCCTCTGTTTGCAGCACCGGCATCCCATATGGGCACCGGGTCAAGTCTCGGCTGCTCCACTTCCGATCCAGCTCCCTGCCAATGCACCTGGGAAAGCGGTGGAAGACGGCCCATGCATCCATGTGGGAGAACCGGAAGAAGCTCCAGGCTCCTGGTTTAGGCCTGGCCCAGCCTCAGCCATTGCATCATTGAGGAGTAAACCAAAGGATGGAAGATCTTTCTGTCTCCCCCCTCTCTCTGGAATTCTACTTTTAATTAGATAAATAATTTTTTTTTTTTTTTTTTTGGACAGGCAAAGTTAGACAGTGAGAGAGACAGCGAAAAAGGTCTTCTTTCCATTGGTTAGGATAGGAATTGGATAGGAAGTAGAGCAGCCGGGACTAGAACTGGTGCCCATATGGGATGCCGGAGCCGCAGGCTGGGGCTTTAACCAGCTGCACCACAGCACTGGCCACTAGATAAATAATTTTTTTTAAAAGAGTCTAGGGGCCGGCCCTGTGACACAGTTGGTTGATCCTCCACCTGCAGTGCCAGCATCCCTTAGGGGCACCAGTTCGAGTCCCGGCTGCTCTACTTCCTATCCAGCTCTCTGCTATGTCCTGGGAAAGCAGTAGAAGGTGGCCCAAGTCCACGGGCCCCTGAACCGGTGTGGGAGACGGGAGGAAGCTCCTGGCTCCTGGCTTCGGATCGGTGCAGCTCCAGCCATTGTGCCCATCTGGGGAGTGAACCAACGGACGGAAGACCTTTCTCTCTGTCTCTCCCTCTCACTGTCTGTAACTCTGCCTCTCAAATAGATAAATAAAAAAAAATTTTTAAGCGTTTAATCTACTTCCACTCAGATCGTGTTTAATGATTCTCCAGTGCACAGAACCTGACACGTACGTTTCCACAAGGACTAAACAGCCGACTGTGGGCTGGAACTCCCCGACCTGTGAGCCGGGGACAATCAGCCCTGCTCACTTCAGGCTCTCAGAGGCATCGAGCGAAATCGCGCCGGTCAGCTGGCTCTGCAGTCTTACACAAACCTACGGGGCTCTCCACCCACCCCTCTCCTCCCCCCAGTACACCTGCAGCACCGGCGGTGCTACGCACTCGCAGTATGTATGCGAAAGCGGGAGAAAATGCTAAGTGAGTAACCTTTAAAATAAATAAATACACACACACACACACGGAGTCAAACAAGACCAGGGTCCGATCGAAGACTGAAAGGTCAAAAAGCACTTTACAATCTATAGAGCGGATCACAAAGGGGGGGGGGTCTTCCTGGAGGTCTTAAATAAAAAGCTGTCAAACACCCGCCACCTCCGGCCTTTCCTACTTAACCCACCCGGAGCGGAAAGGAGGGATGACGGCCGCAGGGGGCTGACTTCTGAAGCCGCCAGACAACCAAGTACGCTCAGAGGCGCCCGGCGCGCCGGCGGAAAGCAGGAGCCACCGCTACGAGGCTGCCGTCCTCTCGTTCGACGCTTAGGCCCCAGCGCCTAGGACAGGTGCTCAGGGACACGCCCCATCGCGGAACGCCCCTCCAGGTAACACGGTGCCCGCGGGACAGCTCCCCGACTCCGAAGCCGGACGTCCGCGGCCGCCGCGCTGGACGCCGACAAGGAGACAGTCCGCCTCCGCGACCTCGCGCGAGGGAAAGGTGAAGAGGGAGCGCGCAGCCAAGATCGGCAGCCACACCCGGGGCTCTGCAAGCGGGCTCAGCCGAGGGCACGGCGTTCTCGGCTGGAGGCGCTGCTTGGACGCGACCAAGCAGAGGAACGCGCCCGAACGCCAGCCCTGCGCGCCCGAACCCCACTCACCTTCACCGACCCCGGCGACTCCCAGTCCGCGCAGCAAGAAACGGAAGTGGGACACCGGAAGGCCTCCCCTCAGCCAATAGCGAAGCCACAGGGGCGGGCCTTGATTCGCGTGTCAGCCAGTAGAATTGGAGGTTTTATCCAGGAAGTCCCGCCTCTCGGGGCCGGCGTAGCGCCTGCGCTTCACGGGCTCCCGGGCGCTGGTTGGGGGGCGCTCCCGTCCCCTCTCCCCCTGCCCCACCCCCGCCGATGGGCCGGCCCGGCTCTCCCTGCCGAGAAATGGGCCGGCCCGGCGGCGCGCGGGCAGCAGCGGCGGCGGCGGCAGCGGCCCAAGATGGCGGAGCTGCAGCTGGACCCGGCGATGGCGGGGCTGGGAGGGGGTGGCGGGAGTGGGGTGGGCGATGGAGGTGGACCGGGCCGCGGGCCCCCCAGCCCTCGCCCGGCTGGCCTCACGCCCCGCGGGCACGCCCGCTCGCCCGCCGCCGTCGCGCAGCCGCTGGAACCGGGTCCTGGACCCCCCGAGCGGGCGGGGGGCGGCGGCGCGGCCCGCTGGGTCCGGCTGAATGTAGGCGGCACCTACTTCGTGACCACCAGACAGACCCTAGGCCGGGAGCCCAAGTCGTTCCTCTGCCGCCTCTGCTGCCAGGAGGACCCGGAGCTGGACTCGGACAAGGTGCGCCCCGCCCTCGGGCGCGCCCCCGGGCCTTCGGAGCCCCTCTTCCTCCCAGGCTCGTCGGCCGAGTCTTGGGACACGCTCCCGACAGGCCAGGACCCCATTCCCCCGTGGCTCCCAAGGTAGCCCCCGGAACCTCCGAAGGATCGCCCCTGTGCACCGCGGTCCCCAGGCACACCCCGGCGCTGTCGGACCCCGCCCTTGGCTCTCTACACTGCGTGCACCTGCGCCTACTCCACGCCCCTTCCCCACCTTTTCTGCCCCCCTCACCCCAGCCGGTCCCTCGGCCCCCGTGAGCCCTGGCTCTTCTGCAGCCCCTCGCTGCCGGGGCCAGGTGCACTCTGAACCGGGTCAGGGCGAGCCGAGGAGGAGTCGTTGTGGCTCTCGGACTTCCCGCGGAAGCCCTTTGCCAAGTTGAATGAACGCTTGGGTCTGATGGTGTGGGAAGTGCTTCGTGTGGTACCGCACGGCTTTGCTGTGGTCCTGGTCCCAGAACTGGAAGCCTGTATCAATCGCTATTCTAGGTGCAGCCCCAAAATCCAATGCATTCCTTGGAAAGAGGCTACCGTTTGGCGGTATTGGGGCGAATCTAGGCTGCCGGGTTCAGATGAGGAGTGCTGTTGGCCAGGGTGCGTGACTGTTAACCAGAGGGTTGAGAGGTGGCGAGACACTGCACCCGCCACCGGGTTAACTGTAGTTTGCATTTGTTTTCAGCTTGACCATGGCTCCCACCACCCCGTTGGACCCCTGTGGCACTCGGGGGCTTACTTTGCTGCCTTAGTCTCTTCCTCCCTCTCCCCTAATCTTGGATGGACGGAAGCCCCATCTTTCCCTAACTTGGCAGAAAGGAGATCCCAGAGCCCTTGCTTATGTAGGAATTATTTATATCTGCCGTCATCTCGCGGCGGGAGAAGCCTCTTACTGGAAAGAGGAGTAGGGTTGGAGCCGCGCAGAGCCAAGTCCCGGCTGTACCAAGCCTCCTCTGGGCGCAGAGCCGCCGTGTGTGTGTGTGTGTGTGTGTGTGTGTGTGTGTGTGTGTGTGGCAGCGGCCGGCAGAGCGGGCTCCCGCTGACTGTGGTCCTGAGCTGAAGTGTCTTGCTGGCTAAACAGGTTTTCTTAGGAAGCTGGAATGTCCATCCCGAGCCCAGGTTTAAACCGCACGGCGGTGGCGTGCGCTCCTTCCCTTTCTGAATCACGCTGGTACTGGTCCAAGCAAAGGTTTTGTACCAGCGCACCTGTAACTCGCTGTCTGGAGCGGTGTTGAGCTCCGGGATGCCTGGTCGGTCCGCTCGCTTGCCGACAGTTTGCGCTGAGCAAAGATCCAGGCGGAACCTGCCCTCGTGAAAACGTTGGCTACTGGGGAAACCCTCTCGGTGCAGCGCCGCTCCGGCCGCCCCCAGTGACGCCTTGTGTTCGGTTGGCAGGACGAGACGGGGGCCTACCTGATCGACAGAGACCCCACCTACTTCGGTCCCATCCTCAACTACCTCCGCCACGGGAAGCTCATCATCACCAAGGAGCTGGCAGAAGAAGGTAAGAGCCCGCCTGCGGGAACTGCAGGACCCAGCTGTTCCCCTCGCCCAGAGAGCGGGGTTTCTTTGGGATTTGCGTGGCGCTGCGTGGCGGGGGCAGCTGGTTTACGCACGGGAGCCTGAGTCTTGGCTGAGAGAGCCCGCCAGCCTCCCTGCAGCCTTTTTTCCCGCTCCTGGATGTCCACAGCCTGGAGCAGCGCGTCTCTTGACACCGAGTTATTTATATTTTCAATTTTACTTTGAACTCACAGCTATAAAAAAATAATAAAAGCTTGGCCTCATTTCTTTAAGACTCTGGTCTCATGCCTCCCCGTGTATTTCTGCAGCTGACCTAATTCATTCTCGGGCTCCGTGCAGGCGTATCATTGGCTGCCTCATCCATCTACCCCGTGGGGTGCTTGGACAGGAAGTGGGTCCAGGTGGTGTGGTCCTGCCGAGGGCATTCAGCTGATCCCGGGCACCCTGGTCTGGGAACGTTAGCTCTGAGTTAGAAAACTTGTCGTAGTCGTGCTGGTTAACAAATAGTGACTACAGAACAGCTCGTTCAGCCAGTAAAAGGAAGAATTGCCCTCTGTTTTTATGCCATTTTTGGGGCCAGTGCTGTGGTGTAGTGGGTTAAGTCGTGGCCTGCAGTGCTGGCATCCCGTAAGGATGGGTGCTGGTTTGAGTTCCAGCTGCTCCACTTCGATCCAACTCCCTGCTAATGCCCCTGGAAAAGCAGCAGAAGGTGGCCCAAGTCCTAGGACCCCTGCCCCCCATGTGGGAGACCCAGAAGAAGCTCCTGGCTCCTGGCTTCAGCCTGGCACAGCCCTGGCTGTTGCAACCACTTGGAGGTATATCAGCAGATGGAAGATCTCTCTGTAACTCTGTCTTTCAAATAAATAAATCTTTAAGAATAAGTAAATAAATAATGAAATGTGCTCCTTCCTTTATTTGTTAAATTAACCTGTGTGAGAGGCGGAGACAAAAAACTTGCATCTGCTGGCGCACTCCCCAGACACCCTCAACAGTTAGGTCTGGGCCAGGCTGAAGCCCGGAGCTGGGAGCTCAGTGACAGGAACCCAAGGTCTACACTGGCAGGAGGCTACAGTCAGGAGTCGGAGGCGGACACCGAATCCAGGGACCCCGGCATGGGATGCAGGTGTCTTAGCCTCGTAATTGCTAGGCCAAACACCCACCCCAGATGTCATTTTTTGAAGAAACATTTCGAGCACGTACAGTGCCGCCGGGAGCAGCGCAGCGCCTGACTCACGGCTCCTCCTGGTGCCTTTAATTTGGGAAAAAAAAAAAAAAAAACACTTTTATTTTGAAATAATTTCAAACTTCAGAGAGCAAGAATAATACCAAAAGCTCCCTCTATCCACATGCACTCATTTTTTACTTTTTAAAATTTGTGTTCTCCCCCTCCCCTCCCCTCCCCCTCCCCCTCCCTCCCCCTCCTCTCCCCTCCCTCTCCCCTCTTCTTCTCCCTCCCCCTCCCCTCCCCCTCCCCCTCCTCTCCCTCCCCCTCCCCCTCCCCTCCCTCTCCCCTCCCCCTCCCCCTCCTGTTTATCTCTCCCTCCTTGTGCTGTCTCTCCTCCCTCTGCCCACCACAGTCCCTGCTGTGGAACCGTCTGAGACTGTGGCAGGCCGCGTCTCTCAGGGTTCCGTGTACGTTTCCCAAGAACAAGGGGGGGCTCACACAGCCACAGTACGGTCACCAAACTCAGGAAACTTAATCCCGGTAAATGCTTTTATCTGCGGCTAGTAACGGCCTGCGCGCACCCTTCTCTCCTGCTGCGGGGTCTCCCGGGCCATCGTTGTCCTGTCGGAGTCCGGCTTTGTTTGGCAGGGGAGCCTTGCAGTGTTTGCCTCTGATGGTGTTCAGACCGTGGCATCCTGTGAATCTGACACGGCCGGTTCTCTCTAGGGGCAGCTGGATAAAAAGTGCGAGCTCAAGCCGGCGCAGCCCAGCCGGTTCCAGGCCCCGAGTGTCGTGGGGACGGTGTCCGCCAGCGCACGGGCGGGGCCAGGCAGGAAGCAGGAGGGCCGGGTTTGTGTTTGAAGGTGCAGCCTCCCCTCGCGCGCCCACACACCCCTGACTACAGTCTGGTCCTCGCTGCAGGCGTGCTGGAAGAAGCGGAGTTCTACAACATCGCGTCGCTCGTGCGCCTGGTTAAGGAGAGGATACGGGACAACGAGAACAGAACTTCACAAGTAAGCTGTGCTGGGTGGCTCCGCGGCTCCGGTGCGCATGCGTGTGGCCGGGCCCGACTGGAGAGATGCTTTGCCCTGTAGAGCCCACGTCGGCACGGAGCACGGTCCCTCTGCCGTGCAGATGGCGCCGCCCCAGCCAGGCTTGTTCCGAACAAGGAGACGGGGAGGAAGAAACAGCCGAGGGCGGCAGCCCCGTGTTCCTTCAGGACGAGGAGCAGGGAGTGCCGTCCCCGGCCTGCGCTCTCTGGCAGAACCTCCCCCCTCCGCCCACAGCCCGCAGCAGGCCACTTCTCCGTGCTGGCCCCTCTTCGTAGGGACAGCCTTCACGGCGGTCCCTGCCCTCCTGAACAGTCTCCTGGGTAGACTGGAAATCTGCGTGTGAATCATGCTTCCGGGAAAACGATCCCAAGCCTCTCTCTGTATTGTGGTGTCTAGCTTTTTATGTGAATTCAGAAAAAGACAAATGAAGCAGAATGTGCCCCCTGGTTGGAGCGAAGGAAGGACAACAGGGCTGACTGGCTGCTTCACACTGCGGCATTCACCAGATGTTTGGCCGCAGCAGCTCCTGTCAGGCCCCCGAGGGCCTGTGAGCGATAGGAGGAGGGCCTTGACCTCGAGAAGCCCGAAGTCAGGCAGTAGAACAGACCTCCCCTTCCACCCGTCCAGGCTCTGTTGTGAGGAAGTGCAGCCGCAGAGGTGCAGGGGGCGGGGCAGAGCGTGCTCTGCCGTGGCGGTCTGTCCTCGCCAGTTGTGGGGTTGGGGGGGGTGGGGGGTGGCTGTTTTAAGTATGATCTGTGACAGCAGAGACTTTTCCTGCCATTCAGATCGGCCAAACGTTTCCTTTTAAACATAACACCAGTGCCTTGCTCTCCTGTGTGCAACTTCACAGAGCCAAGCTTTCTCTGGGAAATAGCAGGTGCCTCACTGACGCCTGTGACAAAAATGAACTCTCACCCCCTTGTCTGCAGCGGTTTGCTGAGGGAGAGAAGGCGTGTCCTGGCCTGTGGGCCGTAGGCACCTTCCCTGTGTGCAGGGCTGGTTTGCCGTTGGCTTGCGGGTTGCCGTAGGAAATGAGATGTGGGGGCCCTCACCTATCTGCCATCTCTAATCCGTGGCCTCGTGCACTATTGCAGGTACTTATAGCTAGATAGTTTGGAAATCCAGCTTTATCCCCAGTTCTCCACACCTTGAAATGCCTCGGTCGCTTAGTAAAAGTCTGGATGGTAGCCTGGATTACGTGGTTTCAGCCGTTGGAATCACAGTGCCTGAACACTGTCCCATCCTCTGCCATTAGCCAACTCCCGGAGCGCCCGGAGCGTTGTCTGGCGGTTAATGAGCCCTCTGGATTCCGAAGGCCTGTGGATTCCTACCCAGTTTGAAGTTTTTTGTTCTAGAAATGTCAAGACCTTTCCGGTGCTAATTGATCTTTCAGCGTGTCCTTTTATTCAGTGACACCCTGAGAAGCTCATTTGATGCTGTCCACCAACACCCTCTCTGCCCTTGGGGCACACGGCCCCGCGGGGGTCTGCACACATGCCCCGCCCTTGGGAGGTGGGCTTCCCACCGCCCTCTGATGCCCGTGACCCCTCATCTCTTGTAGTGGCTCCACCGTTCTAACTGCTTTGCTGTCTGATACTGTGATCGGGTGACTGGCCGTGGTGCATTTGGGAGCCCCAGTGGTTTACTTGGGAGAGAAAAAAGAGGCAAACGATGACATCTGCAATGCCTGAGACCTTGACAGCCGTGGCCAATGGTGCGCGGCTTTGTGATGCTGTAGATTTTGTAACAGAAGCCTCTGGTTGTTCCCAGAGTGTGTGGTTAAAAAAACCAGTGGACTCTCCTGGGGTTTGTCCTATATTCTACATGAAAGGAACTGTTTCTAATCTTAGTGCCCTGGCGGATGATGGTTATACCTGTTTTAGGAGGAGGAAGCGTAGAAGAAAATGCAGGGTTGGCAGGCAGCCCTGGACTCAACTCCCAGCTCTACCCGCTGTCCACTTGAGGACTGCGCAGCTCGGGCAGGGTGCCCCCAGCAAGCCCCGGCGTCCCCAGCCGTGGAAGGAGCGGACACCTGCCCCCAGGACTGCTCTGAAGGGGCTCTGGGCTTGTCCACTCGCACGCAGCCGTGAGGACGCCTGTTTGTCCCGCGCTTCCCGGAGCCTGATGCTCCTGATAATTGAAGCTCACTCATCTTTTTGGAAAAGTACTAAGTTTCCTCACTTTAAAGGAAGAATTTCACGTTCTCCTCTTGGCTGGGAGTCCTGGTGGTGAAGCCTCCGTTGCCGTTTGTGCTGTAACGAGTGCCGCCGGCCCTCCGGGCTGGGCCGCAGTTGTGCAGGTTCGGGGCCCCACTGAGTGTCCCAGGCTGCGCCCTCTGTGCCTGTACCGGTTCCAACAGCAGCAGCTTCCGTGCGCGAGCGCGCCTCCAGCAGCGGGCCACGGCACACGTGGCGCAGAGCACAGGGCCCGTCCGTTCCTGCAGCTCAGTCTGTTGGCCTGTGGCTCTAGTTCACCTCCTGGAGCGGAGGTGGGGAACCTTTTTTCTGCCAAGGCTGTTTGGATATTTATAACATCATTCCCGGGCCATGCAAAATTATCAACTTAAAAATTAGCCTGCTGTAGACTCACTGAATCTCCAGTCCCACCCACGGGCGCCCTGGCAGGGCCAGAGCAGGTGACTTCGTGGGCTTCACGTGGCCAGACGTTCCCCACGCCTGTGGCAGAGAGCTGACCTGGCCCATAAATGACTTTTCTCTTCAGTTACTTCAGTCCTGAGCCGGCTGTCCTCAGCGTCTGCGGGTTCAGTGCCACAGACTGCTCCCATTGTGACGCTGCCAGCCACGAGTCCTGGGTCCTCGGGCCACCTGCACTTCTGTCTGGTTTGGCTGCAAATCCAGGGGTTCCCACAGCCCCCTAACTTCAGATTCAGTCACTTGTTAGAGCAGCTCACAGAACCAGGAATGTGCCGTGTTTACTGGCACGGTTCATCCTGCAGGGCACAGATGAACAACCAGGTGAAGGCACACACCAGGCAAAATCCCACAGGGTCCCAAGTGCAGGCACCTGTGTCCCCACCCCCACCCCCACCCCGGGGCTCACAGCTCTCTGAGCCCCGTTGTTCCATAGATTGAATTGACTGTATCACTGGGCCTTGGTGATTGAACTCTTACCTCTTCCCTTAAGGTCAGGTTGGGGCTGGAGGTTCTAACTCCCCAGCCACCAGCTTGGTCCCTCTGGCAAGCACCCGCCATCCTGAGCCCTCCTAGGGCTCCGCTTCTCATTAGCATACAGAAGACTGTCCCCTGGATGCAGACAGGAACAAGTCTGGCTTTGCTCTCCCACACTTCCTAGCAGGAAGGCCACTGTTCCACACAGAGACCCGGGCAGGGAGCATCAGCAGAGTGTAACGTAGCTGGAGCACCTGCAACAGTGTAACGTGGTGTTCCTGTCTGCATTTATATCGCTGAATAAGCCCAAGCGGCGTGTGCATGAGATGTAAATGACTAAAGGGGACAACGCGGCGTTGTTTTGCGAAGTAATCTGACTGTCTTTCCTGCGTGGGGCGACGGGTGAGATCCGGGTTTGTCAGCGTGGTTGCTCGCCTAATTCCCCTCTCCAGAGAATTCTTTTGCCCACTGATTCGTGTCCGTGGACGCTTCTTTCTTTCTGTCCTTGGATCAGTTTATTGAAAAACCCCAGTGCCGTTTGTCAGAGCGGGTGGTGGGTGGCTGCCGGGGAGGAGTTCCCAGGCTTGCTGTCTCGCAGTGTTTGTCGCTTTGAAGAGGCTCCCCCACCCCGCCCCAGCACTCCCCCCCAGGCAGCTGTGAACCGCTGTGTCCTGACGCTGCCGCCTGTGTGTCGCAGGGCCCCGTGAAGCACGTGTACAGAGTCCTGCAGTGCCAAGAGGAGGAGCTCACCCAGATGGTCTCCACTATGTCCGACGGCTGGAAATTCGAGCAGGTACCCTACCCTGCCCTTCCGACAGTCGCCTCCGCAGCCCATAGGGCCAGGTGTGGTCCCAGCGCGCAGCATGGCGCCACATGGTGCTTGCCTGGTAGTGCATGATGCAGTGGGGGAGCGTGGGAGGTCTCCCAGCTGCCCGGGGTAGCCTCTCCCTGGTCCTAATGAGCACCAAGACTTGGAGCTTGGCTGCGCCTGGGAAGCCAGCAAGCTTGTTTAGGCAGGAAGGTGCCTCCCTTTGGCTCTCCTTCCGTCTGAGGGGCTCCTTTCAGAAGACTGGGGTTCAGCAACAAGGCTCCCTGCCATCTCCCGAGACGGGGCTGTACGCGGCGCGTCTCTGCGCACCCGCCGTGGAAGCCTGGCGAGCAGGCGCCAGCCGAGGCAGCCTGGTGAGCAGGCGCCCGCCGTGGAAGCTTGGTGAGCAGGCGCCCGCCGAGGCAGCCGGGCGCCGTGAGAAGCCTGGCGTGGTCCTCTGGCTCCTTCCGCTTTGTGCTACAACAAAGCGACCGCGAGTCAGCTGTGCGGCTCTGCTCCGTCAGAGGGCACAAGTGTGCGGCTCTTCCCTGACTCGCCCACGAGAGGGCAGAAGTGTGCAGCCACGCCGGGAGGCGGGGCGGCGCGGTGAATCCAGCCTTGGGTGGGTCCGGCCTGCTTCTGTGTAGTTTAGAGGCCAACCGACCACAGCTTCCGTCCTCAAAGAAAAAGCACGGTGGTGCTAGCGCAAGCTGTCTCGTCTTGAGAGCCGAGGCGGGCGTGTTCCCCCGTCGGCCTCTGCAGAACGCCTGCCTGTGGGGGGGGCTCCTTCTCACTGGGCGGGGGTCACAAGTCGTCTCCTGATACCAGGTCTTCAGCAAAGGCGACCAAAAAGAAAGCAAAAGTATTATTTGTGAAACTAATGAATCATTTTTTAATTTAATCTGAGAGACACAGCTGCCATCTGCTAGTTCATTCCCCAAATGCCCGCACTGGCTGGGGCAGGACCCAGCCAAAGCCGGGAGCAGGCAGCTGCATCCAGGTCTCCCGGGGGTGGCGGGGGTTCAGTCACTGATGTCGCCCGGGCCTGAATCGGCAGGAAGCTGGAGCCCCACCCCTGCAGCCTCTGAACCATACCGGACACTTCCTCGGGTCATTCTTCTCATCTTAGCGTCCTGAGGGAGGATGAGTATGTTCCCACTGCCTGTGTGGCGCAGGGAGGCTGCATGTCCCCGCCCAGGCCTGCAGCGCCAGGCCCGCTCTGGTCGGAGGACGCCTCACCCTGTGGCTGCTGCTCCCCGGGGCACGTGTGTTTCCCAGGTGGAATTAAATGTTGAATTCAGTTCTCCAGAAGGGTTAAAGTACCAGCGGCACGGAGCTGTGGGTCCCTGTTCACCGATTTACCAGGTGCTTTCCAGATCCTTCGGAGGGCCAGTCTGCTGCCCAGGACTTGCGCTCCTGAACCAGCTCTGGCTTTGGCTGGAGCCGCTGTCCCTCTCCCTGGTGTCGGAGAGAGGGGGCGGGGTCGTGTTGATCCCACCACCGCCGAGGGGATGATTTCTGGGTGTGGGGGGTAATGGCAGAACTCACTCTGCGCTCCCTGGGGAGGCGTCCTGCCCATGCCCCCTGAATCCCTGCGCCAGTGCCCTCCAGGGCCTTGATGGTTCCAGAGAGTTCTTCACCCTTGGAGAAGTGAAGCGCAGGGCTCGGTCAGGAGGAGGTGTGACGGGTGGCCCTGCGGGATCGCAAGGTCACTGTGTGCCCTCCAAATCGTTTCCCAGCTCATCAGCATTGGGTCTTCCTACAACTACGGGAATGAAGACCAGGCCGAGTTCCTCTGTGTCGTCTCCAGAGAGCTAAATAATTCCACCAACGGCATCGTCATCGAGCCCAGCGAGAAGGCGAAGGTGAGAGACCGGCCTGAGCACGCGGCCCCGCCGCCCCGCAGCCCTGCTGACCCACGACTCCCCGTGCTCCCCTCCTTCCTCTCCCCTTCGTGGTTCTCTCGAGTGTCGTGGCAGCCAGGATTCAGAGTAGGCAGGGCTTGGCACTCGGGAGGCGGGGCCTGGGAGGGGCTTCCACGTCAGTGAGGAGAAGCTGTCCCGCTGCTTACTGCACAGGGAGAACTGAGCGCAAAATCGAAAGAATTTTGCCTCTGTTCCTTGAAACTGTTGTTCTTGTTTTTTTGTTTGGTTGCTTTTTGCTGTCTCAGGAAAAGAAAATGATTTCTGACCATCGTGACTGCCCCTTCTTTTTTTTTTTTTTTGACAGGCAGAGTGGACAGTGAGAGAGAGAGACAGAGAGAAAGGTCTTCCTTTGCCGTTGGTTCACCCTCCAATGGCCGCCGCGGCCGGCGCACCGCGCTGATCCGATGGCAGGAGCCAGGAGCCAGGTGCTTTTCCTGGTCTCCCATGGGGTGCAGGGCCCAAGCACCTGGGCCATCCTCCACTGCACTCCCTGGCCACAGCAGAGGGCTGGCCTGGAAGAGGGGCAACCGGGACAGAATCCGGCGCCCCGACCGGGACTAGAACCCGGTGTGCCGGCGCCGCTAGGCGGAGGATTAGCCTATTGAGCCGTGGCGCCGGCCGTGACTGCCCCTTCTTAAGTTTTTTTTTTTTTTTTAATTTTTATTTATTTATTTGAAAGTCAGGGGTCGGCGCTGTGGCACAGTATGCTAATCCTCCACCTGCGGGCCGGCATCCCATATGGGCGCCAGTTCTAGTCCTGGCTGCTCCACTTCCAGTCCAGCGCTCTGCTGTGGCGCGGGAAGGCAGTGGAGGGTGGCCCAAACACTTGGGTCCCTGCACCCATGTGGGAGACCAGGAAGAAGCACCTGGCTCCTGGCTCCGGATCGGTGCAGCTCCGGCCATTGCAGCCAGCTGGGGAGTGAACCAACGGGTAGAAGACCTTTCTCTCTCTCTCTCTCTCTCTCCCCCTCTCACTGTCTGTAACTCTACCTCTCAAGTAAATAAATAAAATCTTTAAAAAATAAGTATTGGCCGGCACCGTGGCTCACTAAGCTAATCCTCCACCTAGCGGCGCCGGCACACCGGGTTCTAGTCCCGGTCGGGCACCGGATTCTGTCCCGGTTGCCCCTCTTCCAGGCCAGCTCTCTGCTGTGGCCTGGGAGTGCGGTGGAGGATGGCCCAAGTGCTTGGGCCCTGCACCCCATGGGAGACCAGGAGAAGTACCTGGCTTCTGCCATCAGATCAGCGTGGTGCGCCGGTCGCAGCGCACCGGCCGCGGCGGCCATTGGAGGGTGAACCAACGGCAAAAGGAAGACCTTTCTCTCTGTCTCTTTCTCTCACTATCCACTCTGCCTGTCAAAAAAATAAATTAATTAATTTTAAAAAATAAGTATTAAAAAAAAAGAATGAGTTACACAGAGGAGAAGCAGGTGGGGCCAGCGCTGTAGCGCAGCGGGTTAAAGCCCTGACCTTAAGCGCCTGCATCCCACACGGGTGCCAGTTCTAGTCCTGGCTGCTCCACTTCCAATCCAGCTCTCTG
Organism: Oryctolagus cuniculus; assembly: GCF_051225735.1. Lineage (NCBI taxonomy): Eukaryota > Metazoa > Chordata > Mammalia > Lagomorpha > Leporidae > Oryctolagus > Oryctolagus cuniculus. Next base: position 5,429,716 of record NC_142883.1, on the reverse strand, counting down.
CTGTGGCCTGGGAAAGCAGGAGAAGATGGCCCAAGTCCTTGGGCCCCGCACCCGCATGGGAGACCTGAAAGAGGCTCCTGGCTTTGGATCGGCGCAGCTCCGGCCATTGCGGCCATTTGGGAGTGAACCAGCAGATGGAAGACCTCTGTCTCTCTGCCTCTACCTCTCTCTGTAACTCTGACTTTCAAATATATAAAATAAATCTTTGAAAAAAAAAAAAAAAAAAGAAGAAGAGAAAGAGAGGTCTTCCATCAGCTGGTTCACTCCCCAGTTGGCCGCAACGGCTGGAGCTGCGCCGATCCGAAGCCAGGAGCCAGGAGCTTCCTCCAGGTCTCCCATGCAGGTGCAGGGGCCATCTTCTGCTTTCTGAGGCCACAGCAGAGAGCTGGATTGTAAGTGGAGCAGCCAGGACTAGAACTGGCACCCGTGTGCGGTGCCGGCGCTCCAGGCCAGGGCGTTAACCCGCTGCGCCCCAGTGCTGCCCCCCTTAAGTTTCTAGAAAATTGTTGTGCACACAGCAGGAGAGTCTGCTGCAGAAGGGCTGCCCGGGGCTGGGGCTCCGCCCCCTGCTGGGCTTGCCAGAGCACCAGGCTGCTCCCCAGCGCCCACTGGAGATCAGCTGGGGCTCCCTTTTCTTTCTTTATTTTTTTAAGTGCTTATATATTTGTCTTCATCTGCTTGAAAGGCAGAGCGGTGGAGAGAGGGGGACTCCATCCACTGATTCATTCCCCAAATGCCCACAACAGCTGGGGCTCGGCCAGGCCAAAGCCAGGAGCCCAACAGCCCAGCCAGGTTTCCCGTGTGAGTGACAGGGACCAGGCAGTTAAGCCATCATCGGCTGCTTGCTGGGATGTAGCAGCAGGAAGCTGCATCAGAAGAGGAGCAGCTGAGACTCAGACCGGACACTCCGATGCGGGATGTGCGTGGCCCCTGCCCCGCAGCGCCCACCAGCTGCCTCTGCCTTCTCCCCTACCTCCCGCCTCCAGATTCTTCAGGAGAGAGGATCCCGGATGTAAGCCGACAACCTGAAACCCCAGAGTCCTGAACGTGAGAGCGATGCAAGCCAAGCACTTGTGTGAGGTCAAGTCCCGCTCCTGTACGGTGGCCGAGCTGCGGCAAGGCGGAGCTGAGCCTGCCCCCAGCGCCCAGTGTTCCGGGCGAAAGCGAAGGAGCCCACCCCACCCGCAGGACTCGAGACGGTGCGACTCCTGGATGCGGAGCGACTGTCCAGAAGCCCGCTTTGTCTTCCGGGCCAGCGTCAGGTCTTGTAGCGGCAGCCTCTTGGGGTCTGGGCAAAGGCCTGGCTCCTTGGGAGTGGGCTGGAGCACGAGAAGGGACTGCCACAGTGCCGTGCCGTGCCGTGCCGTGCTGTGCTGTGTCTCCCCCGTGGGCCGCGTTGGGCGGAGCAGCTGCTTTGGACACTTTCCTCCCGTGCACCCTCGGAGTCGTGCAGCGGGCGCAGGGGTTGTAGCTTGGAGGTCTTGGATAAAGGGTAGAGTTGCCACAGTGACCCCACGTTGCCATGAGCAGTGCCCTCTGGGGAAAGCGAGCCGGTGGGGGGGGATGTCCTGCAGCCGGGCTGGACGTGGGTGATGACTGTGCCCGATGGAGGGTGACGGCTCCGCCTCCTTTGTCTCCGGCAGCAGAGGCCCTCCGGACCCTTGCTTTCCCCCGCAGAGGGCGCTGGAGGCCGGCGGACGGGGGCTCTCGCGGCCGTGCCTGCTCCTGCCGCCTCTCCCACCCGCTGGCCCTGGCTTCCTTCCCTGGCTTTTCTAACAGCACCAAAGAGAAAGCACTTGTGGACCCTGTGGCTGGGGTGGGAAGGCCGTTTGTTTGAAAGTCGCCAAACGTGTAATGTTGTTGTACCTAAAAGTGTTGTTTTTCTGTGACTTTTCTCTTGAAAATGCCTCGCCTGGATGCGTGATGCCTGTGTGTCTCCTTGATTTCCAGCCGTGGCCATCGTGCCCCACAGCGGTGTCAGCGACCCCGCCCGTCCCCAGCCTCGCACGGCCGCTTGCTGGGCAGTCTGGGGGTGCCCCCGCCCCCGCCTTCCTCCTCCTAGGGCGTGCCGTGGTGTTGAGGGTTCACTTTCTGCCCGCCTGCAACCCCAGGGTCTGTACTGTCTGGGGAGGGGGGTGTCCCACCCCGCCAGCCTCTCAGCATCCTTAAAGCTGGCTTCTCCGGGGCACGACTGCCCCCCGTGCCGGTGACCTGGGAGCCACCGTGGACAGTGTGACCTGATGGTGCCCAGGCGGCTCACTTTTCTCCGAGGTTCTCCCTTGTTTCCTGATTTCTGTCTCCTGTGGAGTAGCGCGAAGAACCTGCTCCTAGTGCATATGTGTCCACACGCGTGGGTGCCCCACGTTCCCTGGGTGACATCAGGTGAACTTCCACCTACAGGAAGGGCAGAGGCCCCTTGCAGAGGGTGCCGGGCCGTCCACGCTGTCACGTCAGTCAAGGGGCAGTGGAGGCGGCGGGAGAGGGGCTCGGGCGCCAGGCTGAGTCAGTAGCGCTGGGGGCCCTGTGCCTGGCCCTGCCACGCAGGCCGCTTGTTGGGGTGGGGGCGCTGTGGGCCAGGGCTGGGCGGGAGCTGACTCTGGCCCTGACCCCCGCTTCATCCCCAAGGCGAGGCGGGGAGGAGGAGGCGGCAGGCAGACACCAGACCTGTTACTATCATTTCTCTTAAGGGGTCCACAGGGCACCCTATGAAAAGGCGACAGGAGCTCTCAGAGGGCAGCCGCTGACCACGCCCCCTCCTCTGCACACCCAGTGCCTTGGCCACCCGAGCTGCTGGGCCCCTCCCCGGAGGGTCAGGCTGAGGGCCGCAGAGCCAGCTCCGGCAGGAACTCGCTCTCTGCTGCCCGGCACCACCGAGTCGGGGGTCTCTGGCTTTTGTCCTGACCAGGCCTCGAGTCCCGCTGCTCCCGTCCCCTCGAGGTTGGGCTTCGCCTTGGAGGTGGGGTGGGCCCGGCCCGGCCCCCTGGGGCGGCTTGCCTTCTGTACGGCTGGACCTAGCACTCCAGGGTGGACACCGCGCCCTTGGCCGTCACCTGGGGTGCCCTTTGTATGCACACGTGGACAGAGTCTGAAGTGCTGTGACCTTTTTTGGTCAGTAAAGGTCCGAGGCAGACTCCACATTCGAGACCCGTGCTGTGTGGTGGCCACCAGTGCTGCTTCCCAGGCCGCTCTCCCGACACGCTGACCCCCCCCCCCGACCCCCCCCTCCCCCCCGCCGCACTGTCCAGGCCGGGCCGGACGTGGGGGAGTGGTTGGGCTTCCGTTTTACTGAATCTGACAAGACCAGGAGACTGTGGAGAACAGAAGGTGGGGACAGATGTCTGCTCACCAGAGAGCTGGAAGGAGACCAGGGCAGGAGGCTGAGGCGGTTTTTAAGGGGAAAAAGCCCCCGAGGAGAGACGAAGCGCCTGGACGCCCACTCTGCAAGGAAGGGGACAGGGAAGAAACGCGTGGTGAGCGTCCAGCGGCCAACAAGCACGTGTCCATCACTTCCGCATCAGAAGGGGACGTAGTACCTTTCCACCGGGCACTTTGGGCCGGGGGCAGGACGTGCGCAGGCCGATCAGAGCGAAGTGTGCGCCTGCGCGCCAGCCGGGCCGGTGGGAAGACCGGCGGCGGAGAAGGGAAGGGGGAAGCGGGCCCGGGGAAAGCCTGGCGTTGTGGCAGTGGAGGCTTTGCAGGCGAGCCCTCGGGGAGGGGCGCTGGCAGCGGGTGCTGTTGCCCTGGAGAGGGGCGCAGTGAGCCTGCCTCGGAGGGGAAGCAAACGGCCGCGGGGACTGCTGCCGTGGCCGGATGGCGCAGCTGTGGTTTTACCGGTAGCAGGAGGGAGCAGTGGCCGCCTCCTTCTCCCGCCTTGCTGTCTCCCCCAGCGCCAGGCACTGGTAGAGGACGAGGCTGGGAGCAGGTTGTCAAGGGTGGTTTGAGGCTGTGAGCAGCACAGCCCACCTCTGGGTGTCTCAGTTCATACAGTGCAGCCACGCTCCCCAGAACAAGGCGCAGTGTGAGGCGTACGCACAGTGCCGCCACAGTGCACCTGTGCCTGTCTGGGGCTATGCCACCTGCTCCTCGCTTGGTCATGGGCTCAGGCCAGGCAGCCGCTCGGCGCTCCAGGCCGGGGTTCCATCTCCCAGGAGCCATGGGAGCATGGTTGTCCACAGAGTGGGCACAAGTCCACCACCAGCCTGGAGTTCTGTGTGACGGGGGCCTGCCGGAGGCTCGGACGCAGCATTAGCGTTTGTAACAGCATTTGTGCCGTGTAGGTGGCTTGGCTGCAGGGTCCCGGGCGGGTGCAGAGCTAAAGGTCTGGTAGGAATCATACCTCACAAGGTTGCACCCCTAAAGCCTTCTCCCAGGCTTACTCTATTAAACCAGCTTTTAATTCTCAATCGATTTTCGGCCGGCTAATCCTCCGCCTAGCGGCGCCGGCACACCGGGTTCTAGTCCCGGTCGGGGCTCCAGATTCTGTCCCGGTTGCCCCTCTTCCAGGCCAGCTCTCTGCTGTGGCCAGGGAGTGCAGTGGAGGATGGCCCAAGTGCTTGGGCCCTGCACCCCATGGGAGACCAGGAGAAGCACCTGGCTCCTGGCTCCTGGCTCCTGGCTCCTGGCTCCTGGCTCCTGCCATAGGATCAGCGCGGTGCGCTGGCCGCTGCGCACCGGCCGCGGCGGCCATTGGAGGGTGAACCAATGGCAAAGGAAGACCTTTCTCTCTGTCTCTCTCTCTCACTGTCCACTCTGCCTGTCAAAAAAAAGAAAAAAAAAATTCTCAATCAATTTTCTACACAGTGCAATTAAGCTGCTCCTAAGATTTCTATTTTTATTTCCCTTTTTTAAAAAAATTATTCATTATGACCATTGTTTTCCATGAGATTAGACAGTGAAGTTTTAATTCAGTTTAGCCAATCCTAGCTTTTGCCCCGTGAGCCACCTTTTATCTCCTCCATGTTTATTTTCTCAGACTCAATTTTTAAAAATCATAATCTAGGTCTTAAATATCTCGGTTAGTATATTTTAGCTGATGTCAATTTTCTGCTAATTTAAAGATTTATTTATTTATTTGAAAGGCAGAGTTACATAGAGAGAGGGAGAGAGGGCTTCAATCCACTGGTTCACTTCCCGATTAGCCACAACGGCCAGAGCTGCCAGGAGCTTCCTCCAGGCCTCCCACATGGGTGCAGGGGCCCAAGGAATTGGCCACCTTTTTTTTTTTTTTTCTTGACAGGCAGAGTTAGACAGTGAGAGAGAGAGACAGAGAGAAAGGTCTTCCTTCTGTTGATTCACTCCCCCAAGGGCCGCCACGGCCGGCACTGCGCACCGATCCAAAGCCAGGAGCCGGGTGCTTCCTCTCGGTCTCCCATTCGGGTGCAGGGACCCAAACACTTGGACCATCCTCCACTGCCCTCCCGGGCCACAGCAGAGAGCTGGACTGGAAGAGGAGCAACTGGGACTAGTACCCAGTGCCCCAACCGGGACTAGAGCCCAGGGTGCCAGTGCCGCAGGCAGAGGCTTAACCAAGTGAGCCATGGCACTGGCCTGGGCCACCTTCTACTGCTTTCCCAGGCCACAGCAGAGAGCGGGATTGGAAATGGAGCAGCCAGGACTCAAACCAGCACCCATATGGGATGCTGGCACTGCAGGCGGCAGCTGTACCCACTACGCCACGGCGCCAGCTCCTCTGCTAATTATTTCTGTTATAAGATGGACAGAAGATAACTGTATTTCTTAGCTCTCCTGTAAGGAAACGTAGGTTCCCTCACATATTCTTGGGTTGCTCTTTGTCCAAGGCTGGGCTGCTGCTTCTACTCATATTTCGCCCTCATAAGTTTGCACACAGTGTGCTGGCGCCACAGTTGGCAAGTCAGAGCCAGACTTCTCAAAATACACCCTGTTCTTCTCAATCAGCATGTAGCCAACAAGCACACATTTGAAAATAAGGCCTTTGAGAGGCGCCACAGAGTCCTTGAACCAGACCCTCAGGTGGACAGGGGTGTGACTGACAGGTGGGGCCGCCTTCCTGGCATGGCTCAGGTCCCAGGGCCCGCGCAAACGTGCATTTGCTGTCGGGCTGTGCAGCCACCACGTGCCCAGATGGACAAGGCCCTGAACACCCAAAGCTGAGTCCCAGACACCCACGGGAGATCAAAGAGGGAGGGTGCTGTAGGCAGGGGCCAGCCATGAAGCTGCTCCAACAGCCAGGGGGTCGGGGCAGACCCTGGGCGAGTTAGAGGGGGTGGAGGGGCATGGCAGAGCCGGAACCCAGCCCTGCTCTGACACTAAAGGCCAACGCCAGGATGCGACGGGGTTTGGGGAGTCCAGGATTCCAGAGGGATGGGCAGGAATGGGCAGGGGAAAGCGACGGAGCCGGGTTGGCGTGAGATCCTGAGTGCAGTTCCAGCCAGGCTGAGCAGGCCCGGCCAGTGGTGAAGGTGTGCAGGAGCACGAGGCTGGCTCCCAAGGGTGGCTGGGTCACGACCCACATGGCTGTGGGCTTTGCTGGGCCCTCAGGGCGCCCACCCCTGCTCTCCTAACCTCCATGGGCACCTGGGGTCGAATGCCCTCGGGGTCCTGAGCCACACCTGTGTTCCCTGGCCTTCCCCGCAGCCTCACCTCCGGAGTTCTCGTCCCCCGCTGGTGAGATGAGGAAGCAGCACAGCGGCGTCAGGTGGTTTGCCCGAGCTCGGGGGAACTGTGCCGGGCAAAGCCCAAGGGCCCGGCTCTGAGACGGACACAGTCGTCAGGCCTCTGAAGCTGCCACGCCAGAATCCTCAGGAGTCGCGGGTGAAAGTCAGTGTAGGGGGACACAGCTCTGTCCCCCACCAAGATTGCGTTATGAGCATTCCCGCACATACAGAAAAGTTGAAAATAATAATACGATGAACGCTTGCGCACCTGCTGCTGGGATTCAGCCGTCGCTAACATTTCGTCATGTTTGTACAGTGTTTATAATAAGATCACAGGTCCACAGGAGAAACTACAGGAGTACGATGACGAGGCAATTGCATCAAAAACTAGCATGAGGGGCAGGTGTGTGGCGCAGCAGCTGGGATCCCTGTATCCTGTACTGAAGTGCCAAGTTGGGGTCTTGGCTCCACTTCTAATCCAGCCTCCTGCGAATGACACCCTGGAAGGCAGCAGGTAATGTCGCAAGTGCTTGGGTCCCTGCCACCCACATGGAAGATCCGGATTGAGCCTCCGGCTATTGATTTTGACCTTGCTCCATCCTACCTGATGTGGGCATTTGGGGAGTGAGCCAGTAGATGACCCACCCTCTGCCTTTCAAATAAATAAATCCTTTTTTTTTTTTTTTTATTTTTTTATTTTTTGACAGGCAGAGTGGACAGTGAGAGAGAGAGACAGAGAGAAAGGTCTTCCTTTGCCGTTGGTTCACTCTCCAATGGCCGCCGCTGCAGCCGGCGCACCGCGCTGATCCGATGGCAGGAGCCAGGATCCAGGTGCTTTTCCTGGTCTCCCATGGGGTGCAGGGCCCAAGCACCTGGGCCATCCTCCACTGCACTCCCTGGCCATAGCAGAGAGCTGGCCTGGAAGAGGGGCAACCGGGACAGAATCCGGCACCCCGACCGGGACTAGAACCCGGTGTGCCGGCGCCGCAAGGTGGAGGATTAGCCTATTGAGCCACGGCGCCGGCTCAAATAAATAAATCCTTAATAAAACACAAACATCAGGATCATAATGGCGAGACACGATTATAGAACCTACAGTCTTTATGCCAAGTGGCCCCTCTAGGTAATACCCAACGGGAACGAGCCGAGGGCTTGGGCAGATCCTCCTGTACCGGTGTTGTGGCGTTAGTCACCGTGGCCAGGTGGTGGAACACGGTAAGTGTCCATCAGGAGGCGAGTGGATGAGCGAAATGTGGTATCGCCATCCGGTGGCATATGATTCAGCCAGAAAAAGGAATGAAGTTCTGGCACATGCAACAAAATGGGTGGGTCTTGAAAATATTAATATAGTAATGTTCCATTCGTATGAAATATCTAAAACAGGCAAATTTACAGATACCAAAGGTAGACAAGAG